>NC_056669.1:82910041-83513255 GCF_018350195.1 Panthera tigris
TCTTTTGATGTCAGTACTTTTTAGGTGCCTGGTTCTCAGTTTTTTAAAGTTTTCTACTCTGTGTATTTCCTCCAGGCTGTAAACTTGTGTGTAGCCTTGCAGTCTCTGATCATACATTTTTAGCTTTTAGCTCATTTCCATTTGTCTGCTGTTTCCTCTAGGTCCACCTTGACCTTGTATCCGTGACAAGGTAAAACCCATTGCTCTAATTTTCAACCTCTGAAAGCAAATGAGCTGTCTTTTACAGGGCTCTGGATTTCTACATCGTGGGTCATGCCCTCAGTAGATCTCTTAAACACCTAGAATACATCAAGAGAGCTATGTTTCCATTCAGAAGGAAGGTTATTTTCGACTTGGACCCCAATCAAAGGTAGGACCCATCTTGCAGCATAAGTATAAAGCACCTCTCACACGGTCAGGCCAGAATACTGCCTATGGAGAGACTGCATAGATCAGAGAGCAGTGTGGCTCCGTGGCTCTCATTATTAGAGCAGCACTTTACAAAGCCTGCTGCTGGGTGACTAAGATTCCCTGAACTCAGGACTTGTAGCAGAGATTTCTAGAACTCTCTAGTATATGAACTCTCCTTTTCTTTGGCACATGGCTAAACTCTATTCCCCAGAATTCTTTGAGTTAAGTACAGCCATATGATTGAGTTCTGTACAATGGAATGAGAGCAAAAGCCCTCTCACCCTTAGAAAGCCCCATGCCTAATCCCCCATGCTTTCTCCATCTACCAAAAGTAGAGAATCTAAGGACCTAGGAGAGGGTAGAGACACAGCATGGTAAGAGCTTTGATCTCTAAATTTGTGCATGGAGTAAACCCCAACACACGCACACACTCACTCACTCACTCACTAACTCTACATGTATTAGCATATGACATGAACTGGAATTTAGTTGTGTTAAGCCACTGAAATTTGGGAATTTATCTCTAATAGAAACCAGTGTTATTTACCTTAATACAACTCTTAAAGTCAGTTCTGAGTAGCCACATTAGTTGAGGTGAAAGTAATATGAAAATAGGTATCAGAAAAAGGAAGTATTGTGTCTCCCTCTCTCTCTGCCCCTCCCCCGTTCATGCTCTGTCTCTCTCTGTCCCAAAAATAAATAAAAAACGTTGAAAAAAAAAAAAAAATTTAAAAAAAAAAAGAAAAAGGAAGTATTGAAGTACAAACAACTCAGACAGTAAGACACTGCATTTCATGTACTAACTTATTTACTCCTTAAAACACCCATTTTATGGATGTGGAAACTGATGTAAAATGTTAGGAAACTTGTTTCAAGTGACACAGTTTCAAGTGGCAGAGCTGATATTCAAACCTTGGTCATTTGGCTCTAAAGTCTAATCTTGACTACTACACAATGCAAAATGCTATTCATATGCTTATAATCTTCAGATCACCCTGAGCTAAAGATTTCTTCCACAATTGTTAAGAGCCTTTTGTCCATGGTAAGATAGATATTGTACTCGGCAATTATACATCTGATTTATTTGAATACTTTATACCTATGCTATTATCCCTCTTGTGCAGAGGAGAGCACGGAAGTTTGACAGTTTAAAGCTCATGGTTCCAGAGCTGGTCTGAGCTATTATTCTTACCAGTAAGATTCCAGAGGATGTGTTTTTATAAGCATGCTCTGCTATCTCAAACCTGTGTAAATTCCCCTTCTAGAGTACTCTCTTCCTCCTGGCTGAGTGTCTACAAGATTGCTTTGCGAGCAGGATGACATAACATTTGGGAAAGTGCTCTGTAAACTTGGAAACACTGCACAAACATAAAGTCTGGTTATTACCATTATTACTTAAGACAGAGAACAAACCATGACAGCCAAATTGCATGTACTTCCTTGTTATTCAGTCAGGGAGCTCAGAGGAAAAGGCTTGCCTGGGGAATTCACTACCATCTGACTGTATGCTCTGCAGTTCATTCAGAAAACTGTGATTTGGCAGTTCCTTTCCTAAGTTCTGCTTCCCAGTAATTGGGTGATATTCACTTAGATGCAGTGCAGTAGGATCACCTCTGCCTCACGCACCCATGCCTCATTTCCTCACTCAATGCCTTCTTAGTTCCGTTATTTATTTTCTTTAATATTACAGCAGCACGGCAGGATGAGTCACATTCCCTGCCATTTCCAGTAGCACCCTCAAAGGCCCATGAAACCATAAGGTGATTTATGAGGCCCTTTCCACCCAAATGCTACACAATCATGGAAGCTCATTTTCACAGAATTGATCTCCAGATCCAGAACAGGTTTCAGCAAGCCGATCAGGGAAGGGGCTCTGGATCCTTTAACTGAGCTCCTGTAATGAGACCATTCCACTACAGGGAGACATGGATGGCTGGATGGCCTAAGAGAGAGGGTAGAGACAAGGGTATGAGGGCAAGTGGATGCAGTCTATAGAAAGAGAGATCACAAACACAGAGCTCAGCTTATACACTACTTCTTAAAATGGGAGTACTACACATCTAACCCCATAGTTCTCAACCAGTGAGCATTTTTGTCTTCTAGGTATCATTTGACAAAATCTGGAAACACTTTTTGCTTGTCAAAATTGGGAGGGGGGTGCTACTTGCATTTAGTAGGTGGAGGTCAGAAATACTTTACACATTCTATGGTGCACATGACAGCACCCTCCTGCCCCACCCCAGCACAGAAATAACTGCCTCAATTTCAGTCATGCTGAGATTGAGAAACCCTGCTTTAAATGAAGAGAGAGTACCCAGTCCCATTCAGAATTAGAGTTTGAACTTTGGGACCATGATGGAGGAATGGAGCAATATGATTGGAGTCTCCAAACCCTTGGTGACACCAGTGTTTTCTTTTCCCCAGTGGTACTTGCTTTGAAAGTTAAATTATATCACTTTCTTTTTAAAGTTCTTTCCAGTTTTATCAAGACATAACTGACGTATAACATTATGTAAGTGTAAGGTGTGTAATGCAATGATGTAATATATATGTATATTATGCAATTATTATCACAATAAGTTTAGTTAACATCCATCACCTCACATAGTTACATTTTTTTTTAATTTCTGATGAGGACTATAAAGATCTATCTTAGCAGCTTTCAAATATACAATACAGTATTGTTAACTACAGGCACATCTCAGAGATGTTGCAGATTCAGTTCCAGACAACTGTGATAAAGCAAATACTCCAATAAAGTGAGTCAAGTGATTTTTTTGGTTTCTCAGTGCCTATATAGAAGTTGTATTTAAACTCTAGTCTATTAAGTGTATGGTAGCATTATGTCTATAAGCACAATGTATATAACTTATACTTTATTGCTAAAAATAATACTAACCATTATCTGGGCTCTTGGCAAGACAACATCTTTTTTGCTGGTGGATGGTCTTGGTCCAGTGTTGCTGTCTGCTGACTGATCGGGGTGGTGGTTGCTGAAGGCTGGGAAACTGTGACAATTTCTTAAAATAAGACCACAGTGAAGTTTGCCTCATAAATTGACTCTTCCTTTAATGAATGATTTTTCTGTAGCATGTAGTGTTGTTTGATAGCATTTTACCTATTGAACTTCTTTCAAAATGGGAGTCCTTTTAACTCTATTGGTCCTCACTCAGTCCTCTTAAACTCTACTGGTGTTTTATCAACTTAAGTTCATGTAATATTCTAAATATTGTTGTCATTTCAATAGTCTTCAGAGCACCTTCACCAGGAATAGATTTTATTTCAAGAAACCACTTTCTTTGCTCACCCATAAGAAGCAACTCCTCATATATTAAAGTTTGATCATGAGAATGCAGCAATCCAGTCACATCTTCAGGGTCCACTTTGAATTCTACTTCTGTTGTTATTTCTACAACACCTGGGATTACTTCCTCCACTAAAGTCTTGAACTCCTCAAACTCATCCATGAGGGTTGTAGTCATCTGCTTCCAAATTTCTGTTCATGTTGATATTTTGACTTCTTCCCATGAATCATGAATGTATCTAGGGTGGTAAATTCCTTCCAAAAAGTTCTCAACTTCCTTTGCCCAGATCCATCAGAGGAATCACCATCTAGAACAGCTATAACCTTATGAATGTATTTCTTGAATAATAAGACGTGAAAGTTGAGGTTACTCCGTGATCTATGGGCTGAGAAATGGATGTTGTGTTAGGAGGCATAAAAAAATATCAATGTCTTTATTCATCTCTATTGGAGCTCTTGGGTGACCAGGTACATCGTCAATGAGCAGTAATATTTTGAAAGGAATCTTTTTCTCTGAGCAGTAGTTCTCCATAGTGGGCTTAAAATATTCAGTAAACCATATTGTAAACAGATGTGATGTCACCCAGGCTTTGTTGTCCAACTTAGGGAGCATAAACAGAACAGATTTAGCATAATTCTTTAAGGCCCTACGATTTTTTTGAATCGTAAATGAACATCATCTTCAACTTAAAGTCACCAGCTGCTTTAGCCCCTAACAAGACAGTCAAACATGTCCTTTGAAGCTTTGAAGACAAGCATTGACTTCTCTCTAGCTATGAAAGTCTTAGGTAGCATCTTTCAATGTAAGGCTGTTTTGTCTATGTTTAAAATCTCTTGTTTAGTGTAGCCACTTTTATTAATTATCTTACCTAGATCTTCTGGATAACACTCTGCTGCTTCTACCTCAGGACTTGCTGATTAACCTTGTACTTTTATCTCATGGAAATGGCTTCTTTCCTTAAGCCTCAAGAACCAACTTCAGCTAACTTCAGACTTCCTTCTAAAGCTTCCTCACCTCTCTCAGCCTTCATAGAATTTAAGAGAGTTAGGGCCTTGCTCTGGATTAGGCTTTGGCTTAAGGGAATATTGTGACTGGTTTGATTTCTCCAGACCTTAAAACTTTCTCCATACCAGCAATAAGACTCTTTGGCTTTCTTATCATTTGTGTGTTCATTGGAGTAGCACTTTTAATTTACTTTAAGAATGTTTCCTTTGCATTCACCACTTGGCTACTGTTTGGGACAAGAGGCCTAGCTTTTGGCCTCTCAGCTTTTGACATGTTTTCTTCTCTAAGGTTAACATTTCTAGTTTTTTATTTAGAGTGAGAGACATGCAACTTCTTTCACTTGAACAATTAGTGGCCATTGTAGGATTATTAATTGGCTTAATTTCAATATTGTTGTATCTTGGAATAGAGAGACCCAATGGGAGAGAGAGAGAGAGAGAGAGAGAGAGAGAGAGAGAGAGAGAGAGAGGAGCTGTTATGTTGGTGGAGCCATTAGAACACATAGCATTTGTCCATTAAGTTTACCATCTTATATAGGCATGGTTTGTGGTCCCCACAAGCAATTACAATGGCAACATCAAAGATCATTGATCACAGATCACCATAACAACTAAAATAACAATGAAAAAATTTGAAATGTTGTGACAATTACCAAGTGTGACACAGAGGTATGAAATGAGCAAATGTTGTTGGAAAAATGGCACTGGAAGACTTGTTTGTTATAGTACAGGGTTGCCACAAATCTTCAACTTGGAAATAATGCATATCTGTGAAGCATAATAAAGCAAAACACACTGAAGTGATATATGCCTGTAGAATCATCATGCTATATAGTCCATCTCCAGAACTCATTTATTGTATATAGAAGTTTGTACCTTTTTGACCACTTCATCCAATTCCCCCACCCCACCCCACCCCAAACTCTTGTTTGTGGCAACTACCTATCAGTTCTCTGTTTCTATAGTTCAGGTTATTTTAGATTCTATCTATTGGTGAGATCATATAGTATATGTCTTTGTTGGTGACTTATTTCACTTAATGTAACACCATTAGTGTCCATCCATGTTGTTGCAAATTGTAGGATTTCCTTTTTATGTGTGGATGAATAGTATTCATATATCTAGATATATGTTATTTAGATATAAATAACTTTAATAAATGACTATATTAATTCAATGGGAGACACTCCATACCTTGTCTATTGTGAATAACCCTGCAATTCACATGGGGTTGCAGATATCTTGTCAGGATGTATCGCTTTTGTAAAGAGGGAGTTTGTGAACTGAGGAAGGATCAGTGACTTTGGTGCTAGACAGACCTGAATTCGAAAGTGTAGTCAATCACTTACTAGCTCTGAGACCTTAGAAAATGCTTGTAACTTCTCTGTAAATTTCAACACCTATACAGTGGAAATAGTAATAGTTAACTTGCATGGTTTTGCTAATGTTTAATAAATTGGTGGAGTTTCTGGTGTTCTTCTCTGCTAAAATTGAAGCGCCTAGTTGTCAGAGTTGCAATCTAATATTTGGGGCAGAGGGAGAGGAAGAGTATACCATTTTTGAGTGCCTCCAATCTGTTGGTTGGTGACTTCACAAATATCATTTCACCTAGTAAACAGGACCTCGATTAGAATGGTTATAGTGGCATGAGAGCAGAGGATGGACATCACCTCCTCTGGAACAGGATCAATTGATTGAGGTTTTCCCAGTAGGGATCCTAACTATGCCTGGGCAATGAGGCATTTTCTTAGTGCAAAACAAATCTAACTCCTTAGCAACACTTCTCACAGTGTCCCCCTTTGCATCTGTGACACTACCTTCCCCTTGCCTCTTTTCCCACTTTTTTGACTGCTTTTTGGTCAACCTTCTTGAAGAACCCATCTTAAATATTCGTGTGTTCCTATGACTCTGTCCTAAATCCTCTGAATCTCTGGTTGTTTGTTACTCATTTCTAATTAATGCTCTCCATAAATAATTTAACTGTTCCATATAGGAACAGTATCTCTACAATTGTATTTGTAGTTGATATGTATATTTTAAGTCCTCCTGAGCATCAAATTTACAAAGTGAGAAAGTCTTGCATAGTGGTTAACAAGTATAGACTTGAAGATATCTAGAATTTTAGTAACATTTTGGCCCTGGCACTTAAACCATTTTAAATAAAACAAATTCATCTCTTTGAGCCTTCATCTTTATTTTACTTTATTATTTTATTATTTTATTTTATTTTATTTTATTTTATTTTATTTTATTTTATTTTATTTTATTTTTTTGAGAGAAAGAGCAAATGGGGTGGGGGAGCAGAGGGTGAAAGAGAGAGAGAGAATCCAAAGCAGATTTCATGTCCAGTGTGGAGCCTGTTGCAGGGCTAGATCCCACAACCCTAGGATCACGACCTGAGCCAAAATCAAGGGGCAGACACTTAACTGACTGAGCCGTCCAGGTGCTTTCTGAGCCTTCATCTCTAAAATAGAAAGATCAATATCTTCATCACCAGATATTTGTGATGATTGATACATGAAGTGTCCAACAGAGTTTCTGTTATTAGCCCACAATATTATTTATTCAACATAGGTATCTTAAAGCTAATTCTGTCCTAATATAAATGACTTTTTATCTACTCTGATTCTCCAAGGGAGAAATGCTCCCTTTGTCTTAACTTCCATATCCAAGACCTATAAATTCTATCTCTAATTCTATTTTGATTCTGATTTTTTCTTTCTTTTTTTAAATATAATTCATTGTCAGATCAGTTTCTATACAACACCCAGTGCTCATTCCAACAAGGGCCCTCCTCAATGCCCATCACCCACTTTTTCTTTCTATTTTCACTGTTCTTGCCTTAGTTGAGCTCTTTATCATTTTTTTATCCAGATTACTATAATAAACTCAAAGCATGTCTTTCTACCCCCCCTCTCCCTGACTTCTCTAAATCCAATGGTACAATATCTTTCTCAAATGTAAATGTGATTACTTATTTTCATTTTGAAACTCTTATTGATTTCGATTGATTTTCAGAATAAAATTCAAACTTTTAGCCACAAGATTCACAGCCTGGCTTTTCTGTCCCCTTCAGCCTCATCACTCTCTACTCCACCTAGCGAACTCCATCCTCAATATGTCCCTCACCTTATACATATGACCATTCTCAGGAGACATACTCCATCATCTCCAAAGAAAGTTAAGTGTTTCTCCCTCTGTGTTACTACACCATCTTGTTCTCACCTCTGTCTTAGCATTTATCAGATTTTTGTAATTATTTTCTATGTGTCTGGCTAGAGTAATTGGTTTTATACCAAGAATTTAATAACCATTTATTAAATGAATGACTAATGAATGAATGAATCTTCCAGTGTGAAAGTCAGCAGCTATTGGTTTCATAGCCCTAAGTATATAACTTATGCTAGTATATTATATTGCATATTTTCTCCATTATATTAGGCATGTTAAGGTAGTGTCACTATGCATGTCTATGTTTTGAAGGGGAAAAAAGTAGAAGAATAAATCATCACCAGATATATACTTACAAATATCTATATCTATACATAAATACACATACAAACACACACATGCAAACATACATAGATACATACATACATGCATACTGATTAGCAATATATAGTACATACAGCCAGAACAGACACTTTTTCTTGGGTTAGGTGAAATTATCTTACATATATGCAGCCTGTATACTCCATGGAGTTCTCAAAGGCCAAGTAATTCTTCATAATTCATTACCAGAGAGGTGCCTTCCCATCCTTATGAAATTAAATTCTTAAAAAAGAGTTTGTTATACATGAAAAAGTCAAATGCCTCTAGAAACTAGGCTTTCAGAGTTATGATTTCCTTTATCACCATGGCTTGTCCAGTACAGCATGATGCAGAAGGGTTCTTTTTTTGCAGCTGGACCAGTCTGGATTCAAATCCTGCCACTTGCTAACTTTGTAAACACACAAGTCATTTAGTCACTTCCATTGGCCTCATCTGTAACCCGTATAGTGAGAATGTTATACTCACCACATAAGACTTTATGAGAGTCATTTTCAGAGTTTCTTGACGTTGGTACTATTAAGAGTTTAGGTGGAGGATTTCTTTGTTGTGTGTGTGGGTATCCTATTCATTGCAGGATGTTCAGCAGCATAACTGGTCTCTACCCATCTGATGCTAGCACCCACCCCACTGTAAGTATGACAGCTAACAATATATGTAACTATCACCAAATTTCCCCAGGGGAAGGGAGAGGGGGCAGGGGATCACAGTGGTTGAGAAACAACTTATATGTGATCATATATGTGATATGCCCAGCATAAAGTAGATGCTTTCTTAATGTCCTTTTCCTTCCCTTCCTTAATGGGATTGATGAAATTCTATACCAAGTATTTATTTCCTCAGGAAAAAAGAAATTATGTCTGTAAATGGCCACATCCCAGTGAATGTTTAACCTGCGGTGTGTGAAATTTTTATCAGCCCTGCCTCGCACTCCGCAACAGCTTTACTCAGAAAACCTTAATTACAGAGCAAAGTGATAGTCTGAATTTTCCAACGACAAAGCTTGAGCTCTAATAAGTGTTTCCTGTGAAAAAGAAAAGATATACTTCTTTTAGTAGGAGAGGAGAGAGAAGGAAAAGAAAAAGAAGCTCCAAACCTGAAATAAATTGGAGGCTGTAGGTGTCATGGCAATGTGAGTTGAGGGATGATCGATTCCCCTAGATTCTGAGTGGCACATTCTGTGCACGGAGCGCCGGCTGACGTCAATCGGATTAAGTGGCCTCAATGGGAGCACTGCATGCAAGTTGAGTGAAACGCAGGATCCAGGATTTGTCATTGCCTCCAAACACAGCTTCCTACTTCATAGAGGGTGGGAGGGGAGTCTGAGAAGGAGGAGGGAGAAAAGGCATGTTCTTGCTTAAGGAAAATCTCTCTGGGTTTGTAGAATAGCTGCAATGCAAGTGAAGTTTAAAAACACTTTACGTTTTTTCACATGCATTTGTTGAGCAATATCTCTAGCCAAATGGCATCCTCTCCTCTTGGATCAGGGGTGTATAAGCTCCCACAGCTCCATTTTGAGAAAAGGTGACATTTCCAAGAAAATATTACCTTAAGACATGAATTTAGAGAGAGCAGAGGCTCAGAGTTTATGAGTTTATGAGTTATTCTACTTCTAAATTAATAATTTAAATAATTTATTCAAAGGGCTTTGAATAGTGTCTGACATAATAATTCTATGTAACTGTCAACTGCTTTCATCATCATTGCTGCTGCCACTACTGTTACTTTCTCTTTTTGCCAAACACTATTTTTCAAGGGTGTTTTGAGGAAAGATTTCCCTGAATCTCCAGGATGGATTAAGCTCCACTCTTCTGTGATTCCACAGATATAAATCATCTCTTTCACAACTTATTCTATTCTATTGAAATTGTCTGCTTCACTGTTTTTCTTTATTGAAATAGCTTCTTGGATTGCAGGGTGTTATTCAGTTTTTGAATTTTAGCATTAGCAAGTTGCTTTAAAATTCAGTTATTGAAAATTGCCCCCTGGTGTATAGTCTTCATGATCTTTCTGGAATATTTCTGTCATGGAGAAAACATGCTTGAATAACCAATCAAAGTGAGAAGAGCATAGGCAATTATTTTTCTCCAAAGATTGTGGGCTTACTCTTCATCAGTGTCATTCAGCTGAATCCAGTAAAGACTCTTGTTCTTAGGACAGCTGGTCAAAGATCCATATGTGGCCCTGTGCAGTGAATAATACACTTTACTCAAAGGGAGGTTTAGCTTTTATCCTCGACTACTAAGAGGTAATCTCGAGTTCCCTGGAATGTTCTCTCTGGTAGAGTGTCTTTATTTGCCTGAGAGCTTTCACCACCCAACTATCTAATGATGTGATTTATGAAAGGAGCTTTGAGATACAAATTTTCAGTTCCAATCTCTGGGAGAACTGACAACCATCACCCAGAGGTCCAAGAGGGGTTGAAGACTAAAATTCTCCCATATAGAGGATATATCATCAAGCTGTAGTAAAAACTCTGGACATCGAAAGCTAGGGAGAACTTTCCTGGTTGGCACAACTGTGCAGTGTTGCCACATGCCATGGCCAGGAGGAAGTAACACTATCCATGACTATCCAGATCATTTTTGGACCCCTCCAAGACTCTACCTTATGAATTCCCTTCTTTGGCTAATTTTAACCTGTAACCCTTCCCTTTAATAAACCATGAGTATAATAGCTTTCAGTGAGCCCTGTGAGTTCTTCTAGTGAATTATCAAACTTGAGGGTTGTTTTGGGAAACCCCAAAACTTGAGGTCAGAAATGAGGGTGATCTTGTGGAGAATGTTCCTTCTAATTTCTCAGTTGGCTAAAACTAATGCATGATGACTTTAATGACCATGATTTGGATCAGTTGGGTGTATTCTCATTATAGATCATTACTCTGTACTCAGGACTTTTGAGTCTACGAGAGCAGTAAATTTTCTTTCCTTTGTTACCAGCCAGAATTGGGTGATTATGGGAAGAAGATAAAACAAACATATTATAAGGGTATTAGAAATAGACCTTATATGAGTTGTTTTCTCTTTTTTTACTAGAAAGGCTATAACCCTTACATCATTTCATAATAAAAGCAAGAGCTACCTATGTCTTGTGCTATCCAAAGATGGTCACTTGCACATGACTTAGAACTATGCATACCTTAGTTACATTACTAGAAAATAGACATAATTTTCCAGAGTTGGGTCCAGGAACTAACTGAACAAACTATACAGAATAGCTGGTCAGGAGGAATACTAGTGCCTTTTTTTTTTAAGCACTGTTTTGTTTTGTTTTGTTTTTCTACTACCCTTCCTGTACCTTCTACCTTTCATCCTGGAGCTAATGACCAGCTATATCTTAAGAATATAACAACAAGTTTATAAGTCATAAGTCATGAATCAGAGAAGATCCTCAATCATGAAATGCAGGTGTACAAATATGTAACTTTCTTATTTATAACTCAACAAAGCTTCTATTTCAAACCCTTACACTGGTAGGCTGGGAGGGATTCTAATTCACTTCCTCTTGGAATGTATTATGATTTCCAGGAGTACATGTGTACTTCTAGGGTTTTGTAAAACAAAAGAAAGTATATGCTCTTAGAGATATCTAGATACACAGGTAATCACCAAAATGTCTACATCCCTGGTCAATTCAGTGACTACTGTGTGGCTCTGCTTCTGTGTCCTTTGAGTGAGCCTTGAGGCTCTTTATGTGATCCCTCATGATCCCATTTTCTTCAACTAATCAATTTCCTCTCTCAGATATTACTACTTTCCAGGGAAGCTACTGAGAA
Source organism: Panthera tigris (assembly GCF_018350195.1). NCBI lineage: Eukaryota > Metazoa > Chordata > Mammalia > Carnivora > Felidae > Panthera > Panthera tigris. Next base: position 82,922,086 of record NC_056669.1, read on the forward strand.
GTTGATGCAATTCTTCTTCCCATTCTTTTCCTCCCCATATCTTAGGCTGGAAGAGAATTTCTTACCTGTGTTTCTGACTTAAGGTCTTATTTGTCACTTCTCACATCAGTCTTCTAAATTATATTGAAGATTTCAGCTTTTGGAACAGAAAATCAGAAAGACTATGAATTTATTTTTGAGTTCTATTTTGTTATATCATCTACCCTGTGAAGCGGTGAACAAAGAACGGTTTCCTTAATGTCGGAAGAGGAAAGAGGAAATTCAGGGAAGAAAAAAGTTGGAGAAGATAATATATTCTCTTTAAAACCTTGGGCTCATCCCACAGAATAAGATAACACATTTAACATCGTGACCAATTACCACATGGGCATAATATCATACTACCCATACATTGGCATGACCAATTACTATGTTTATATATGCATGCACACAGTGTCATAGGCATATATATAGACACACACATATGCACATGTGTATGTGTAAATATGAAAGAAATGCAAGTTTCTAAGAAAATGCTTGCCTATACTATATTGTATGTACTCTGTAAAAAGTATTTTCCTGTATTTTATTTTGTTATTATGATGACCATCCACCAGATTGACATTAGGAGTATTGATGTATCACAAACTAATATTTGAAAAAACACTAACTTGGTTATGTGGCAATTCTGTTTTCATTGTTGAAATTGACTTTTGAGGGAAGTGGCTGAATTCTTTTCAACCTTCAGGTCAGAGAGTCAGTGATCCATCAAGCCATGCAATTGGAAGGATTTTGTTGCAGAGGATTATATTAAAGAAATTCCAACACCTCTTAAGTCCTATGATTCTAAGAGCACGGTTTGGAAAATTAAGATCTTAATATATTTTTTTTAAATGATACTAAATCTCCTATCATCACTCTGGTGATTTAATTGACAAAAAGAAAAAGAAAGAAAGGGAAGGAAGGGAAGGGAAAGAAGGAAATTCTGAGAGATTTAACATCCTCAGTGCTACAAAGCCAGTGAGTGCAGACGTAGATCCAAATTCTTATCCTCAAATTGCTAACTAATTTCATTCACATTATACTATACCACTTTGCATCTTTAAGTATTTTAAGGTCAAACTTATAAAGTGCTTATTATGAGCCAGGTACCTTTCTCAGACCACTGTATGTAGTGACTAATTCAATCTTCACTGTAACCCTGTAAGTATTATTTCTTCCATTTTAAGAAAGAGGAAACTAAAGCAAAATAGGTTAAGTAATTTGGTCAATATTATATAACTTGTAAAACATGGAGACAGGATTCAACTGTAATGTCTGTCTCAAAAGACTCTTTAGCACAGAGGTTTGTAGGAAAGACATGTTTGCTCGCTGGTCCAAAATAATAAAAAATATTTAGTGACAACTTGTGGCTATGAATATAAATTTTCTTATGTTTTTACTTAAGTACATATGTCAAGCCTCATTAAAATATGTATAATAATTATATGCATATAAATGATATGATTTCTATAAATATAGAATATAAATAACAATAATATAATTTTAAGGTAATGTGGCTACAAAGTTTAAAAAAATCTATATGATTAAAGGAGTGAATTTTAAGTGAGGTAAATAAAAACTTGAAATTTTTAAATCAAAAAAGAGGGAAATAATGGTGGGACAACACTGTGTAGTTATTACATAACAGTCATGATGAAAGGCTTTGGTGTTGTCCACTTGAGACACAGAGAAATGATTTAGTGCTGGTGTTGCTAGAAGGCTATGCAACGGGGTACAAACCATTTTTATTATTTATAGAACTTATTAAGTAAAATATATTTTGATTATAATTTAACATGGAAAAGTATTCCAGTTCATAATAATGTTTGAGTAATGCCAAAAAGGATTTATAAAACTGGGCCAGAGATTTTATAGTTCTATGACAATGTTAGGATTTAGAAGTTAGGCTTTAAAGAAAAAGATTTAAAGTTTAAAAAGCAATAAATAATTAGTAATATACATTAGAAAATAGAAGTGAAAGTGGCATGCATCTGCTAGCAAAGACCACATTAGTTTAGCAGAAATGAGGTGAGAAATGGACCATATTATTTACGTAACTTTGGGCAGAGAGTTAAATCTCTAGCGCATGGGTACAATCTAGTACAGCATCTTGAAGCCCCACCTCTGCATTGGTTTTTTTTTTTTTTTTGATCACCAAGTTACATTTGCCAGTGATCCAGTATTTGCAGATTTTGATAAATTATCAGTCTTTCAAATAAGTAAATTATAGCAATAATTTATGTTCCAAACTGTGAAAAATTGAAAATAAAAGGGGAGTGGTTAATAATTGCACTGTGATAATAGGCAAAAAATGGGACAGTTCCAGGCAAACTGAAAAGTAAATTCACGTGGAGAACATTTAGTCAGTATAGTTGCTAAAATGTATAAGTTCTTTTTCTACAACTGTTAGAAAATGCCCAATGCTCCAGTTTCCCTAAGTGCTTTTTAATGCTTCTGAACCACTTCAGCTCATACCCTAAGTTCTATAAGATCAATTGATGATTGAGGAAATAAAAGGACAGTGACTAGGACCCTGTTCCATGACTTCACTGGAGTCCTCATACCCATAGTAGTGTGATCATTTCCTGGTTTGTACCAACATCATTATTAATAGTGTTCCTTTTCAATCACAAAAATGTCCAAAGTTGAATGATAAATGTTATGACTACCCTATCCATGCTGAATGAATGCAGTGTTCCGGATTGGAAGAGGAAAACAGAATATAAACTTTTTCTCAGTTCCCAAATCCACCTAGCTGAATAAAGTATTAACTACTCAAGTTCTGAAATATGGCACATAATAATAGCCTCTCGGTATGACTGGTGTCCTATGGAGTAGGTCTTACAGCTTTACTCTAGTACACAAAGTGATTTTCCTTGAAGCTGTGGACTCCTTTGAATGAAGATGAGTCAGACAGTCCTTTGGGGCAGGAGAAAGGGATGTATATTACTGCACTGGAATTGATTCGACTTCCTGTGAATATTCTTTTCTCCAGAAATAGCCTTTGGTTCCCAGTAATTATTTTAAGATATTTTCTAAGTTGACACTGTTTTGGCATCTTGGCACTTAAAGTTATGTTTATTTTACAAAATAAATATATTCCAAACTACCTATATATACATATCGTATCAGTACCACACTGACTGGTATTCTTCTGGAAGCTGGAAGTGATCAGAAAAGACTAAATTTGCACATTCATATATTCATTCCATAATTAAATATTTATGAGTACCTTTTGTGTGCCTGGCACTGTCCTAAGTACTTAGAACACATCAGAGAACAAAACAAAATTACTGGGTAGATCTGGCACTTTTAAATAAGGTGGTCAAGGTAGTCCTTGCTAAAGCGAGATTTGAGCAAAGATTTGAAGGAAGTGAGAGAGTTAGCTTTATAAATACTTTGGAGAAGAAAATTCTCTGAAGTGACAGTAAGCAGTTCAAAGTTTCTGAGGGGATTTTTTGCTTAGCCATTCAAAAAACAATGTGGGGGTGGGCATGGCTGAGGCAGCATGAGCAGGAGGTGAGGCCAGACAACACAGAAGCAAGCCCCACATAATGCAGAGTTGTGTAGTCCATTGTAGTTATTTTTTTATTTCAAACCAAGAAAAGGGAGACCCTTAGATAACTTTGTGCATATCTGTGATATTGCATGACTTACAATTTATAAGGCATACTTTGGATGTTGTGGATTGAAAATAGACTGTAATAATGCAGGTTTGGAACCTATTTGCAGCAGACCAGGAGAGAGAGAGAGAGAGAGATGGTGGTGAGTCAGAACAGGGTAGTCAAAGTGGAGGTGGTAAGATTCTTCCTATATTTTGCAAGTACAGAAAAAAAATATCTCTTTAGAGATGTGAAGTATGGTAGAAATTAAAAAGGGAGAAGTCAGTGATGATTCCAATGCATGTGTTTGATTTACTGATCAGCTGGAAGGAAGCTGTTGCTATAATTTGATATAGTGATGGTGTGGTAAATAAGGATTAGAGGATTAAAAGTGGAATATCAGCTTGTTAAATTTAAGTTATCTTTTGGGTATTAAATTTGACACATATGTAAGTCAGAAATCCAAACTTTATTTAGTTTTTAATGTGTACAACACTGCATTATATACCGGGGACTATAAAATTAAAGAGGGTGCCATCACAGCCTTTTTTTCTTTTTTTTTTTTTTGATCCTATGGCCTCATCACCTATTTATTTATCTCTCCCTTCCACAGGCACATTTTTCGAAAGTGCAATTTATACTTATTTCCATCTCACCAAAGATCCCACTCCTTACTCCATGACCATCAGACTTCTTCCTTTACCAGTTCTCTAAAACTAATCCTCCTAAATTAACACGTAATATACTTGTTGCCATTCTAAAAGTTTTCAGTTCTTATATTACTTGACCCCCTGTGATATGTGGCAGTGTCGAATACATTCTCCTTTAAATGGTCTTCCTTTGATTCATAAGGAAGCTCTCTCTCTCTCTTCCTGTTTCTCTGTCATCTCATGATTCCTTTTCATTTTCTCTTAAAGGGTAGTGGTCTTCTGTTCATACTTGAAATGTTGTTTTCTCAAGTTGTACCACTACCCTTCAGATCGTCTAAATCAACATGCTCTCTCTAAGCAATCTGCTTAGCTTCTAGAGCTTCAACAATATGCTGATGACACTGAACTATGTGTCTGTAGTTGAGACTTTTCTCTGTCTATAGACTCATTGAGACCGCTGTTTGCTGGGTATCTTCAGTGGTGTTTTCCATAGATACCTCAAAGTGAACATAATCTCAATTTTCATTCTTCTGTAACAAACATACACATACAAGTACACATACAGTTTCTCTTCTCATTCATGACATTTCCTTCCTAAGTAGGCCCTCAAGTCAGAAATCTTAAAGTTATCATAACTTGTCCTACTCCAACTGATTAATTCTACCAATTTTTGGTTTTTAATACAACCCAAATCTTTCCCTTTTCTCCACTCCTGAGTATTCTCTTAATCTAGCCTCACATGCATACCTACCATATATTTCTGGAATTGTTACCTACAGGGATGGTATTATTCTAGCTAATTTAGATGATAATGTGAATATTAAACTGTGCTTACTTGTTTTGTCCATGAACTTCCTTTATTATTTATTTTTATTGAGGTATAGCTGACACACAATGTCACATTAATTTCAAGTATACAGCATAGTGATAGCATATATGTTATGTGTTATGGTCATAGTGACAACTGTATATATGATGCTGTGCTTACCACAAGTATCACTACCATCTGTCACCATACAGCACTATTATAATACCACTGACTATATTCCCTCTGGGGTACCGTTAATCCCTGTGATTTATTCATCCCATATCTGGAAGCCTGTATTTCCCACTCCCCTTCACTCATTTTGCCCAACCCCGCCCCCTCTGGCAACCATCAGTTTATTGTCTGTATTTATGAGTCTATTTCTGCTTTATGTTTATTTGATCATTTATTTTTTCATATAGAAGTGAAATATGTTTTGTTTTTACATATAAATGAAATTATATGGTATTTATCTTCCTTGACTGATTTATTTCACTTAAAATCATATACTTTAGGTTTACACATGTTGTGAATGGCAAAACTTTTATGACCAAATAATATTCCAGTGTGTGTGTGTGTGTGTGTGTGTGTACACTTCTTATCAATTCATCTATTGGTAGACGGTTATATTGTTTCCATAGCTCATATCCATATCTCCATATTGTAAACAATGCCGCAATAAATATATAATTGTATATCTTTTTGAATTAACACTTTTTTTTTCCTTTGGGTAAATACTTAGTAGTGAAATTACTGGATGATATGGTAATTCTAGGTTTAACTTTTTGAGAAGCCTCCATACTGCTCTCCATAGTAGTTGCACCAATTTACATTCTTACCAACAGTACATGAGGGTTTCCTTTTCCCCATGCCCTCACCAACACTTATTATATCTTGTATTTTTAATACTAGCCATTCTGACAGATGTAAGATGATATTCTTGTGGTTTTGATTTCCACTTCCCTGATAGTAACGTTGAACATCTTTTCAAGTGTCTGTTGGCCATCTCTATTTCTTCTTTGGGAAAATGTCTATTCAGGCCCTCTACCCATTTTTAATTGGATATTTTTTCGTGTTAAGTTGTGTAAGGTCTTTATATATTTTCAATATTAATCCCTTATTGGATATATCATTTGCAACTATCTTCTCCCATTTCATAGGTGACCTTTTTGATTTGTTGATGGATTCTTTCACCATTCAAAGCTTTTTTCTTTTGGTGTACTCTCAACATTTTTGCTTTTGTTTTCCTTGCCTGAGGAGATACAGCTAGAAAAATGTTGCTAAGGCTGATGTCTGAGAGATAACTGCTTATGTTTTCTCTAGGAGTTTTGTGGTTTCAGGTCTCACATTTAGGTCTTAATCTACTCTGAGTTTATTTTTAGGTATGGTGTAAGAAAACAATCTGGTTTCATTCTTTTACACATAGCAGTCCACTTTTTCTGGCACTTTTTATTGAAGACACTATATTTTCCCCCATTGTATATTTGTGCCTCTTTTGTGCCATACAAGTGGGTTTATTTCTGGGCTCTCTATTCTCTTTCATTGATCTGTGCATCTATTTTTGTGCCACTACCATATTATTTTGATTATAGCTTTTTAGTGTAACTTGAAATCTGGGATTGTGATAACTCAAGCTTTGTTTTTCTTTCTCAAAATTGGAATCTTTTGTGATTCCATACAAATTTTAGTATTATTTGTTCTAGTTCTGAGAAAAATATTGTTGGTATTTTGATAGAGATTACCCTGTATGTGTATATTGCTTTGGGTAGTTGTGGACACTAGCAATATTAATTCTTCCAATCCATGAGCACTGAATATCTTTCCATTTGTGTGTGTCTTCAATTTGTTTTATCAGTGTTTTATAGTTTTCAGAGTATAGGTCTTTTGACGCCTTAATTAAGTTTATTCCTAAGTATTCTTTTTGGTGCAATTATAAATGGAATTGTTCTCTTAACTTCTTTTTCACCTACCTTGTTATTAGTGTGTAGAAAGCAACATATTTCTGTATATTAATTTTGTATCCAGAAGCTATACTGCATTCATTTATTCTAATAGTTTTTTGTGGCACCTTTTGGAAATTTTTAATGCAGTTTTATGTCTTTTGCAAATAGTATCAGTTTAACGTCTTTCTTACCAATTTGAATGCCTTTTATTTCTTTTTCTTGTCTAATTGCTGTGGTTAGGACTTCCGGTACTAGGTAGAATAGAAGTGGGAGAGTGGACATTCTTGTCTTGTTCCTCATCTTAGAAGGAAAGCTCTTAGTTTTTCACCATTTAGTGTGATGTTAGCTGAGGGTTTGTCTTATGTGGAGTTTATTATGTTGAAGTATGTTCCTTTTAGTCCCTCTTTGTTGAGAGTTTTTATCATAAATGGATATTTAAAATTGTCATATGCTTCTTCTGCATCTATTGAGATGATCATATAATTTTTATCCTTCATTATGTTAATGTGGTTATCACATTGATTGAATTGCTGATACTGAACCATCCTTGCATCCCAAGATAAATCCCACTTGGTTGTGGCAAATGACTCTTTTAATGTATTGTTGAATTCAGTTTGCTAATATTTTGTTGAGGGTTTTTCATCTACATTCATTAGGGATATTGGCCTTGGCCTATAGTGGTTTTTTTGTTTTGTTTGTTTTGTGTTGTTTTGTTTTGTTTGTTTTGTTTTGTTTGTTTTTGTGGTGTTTGTCTCTGGTTTTAGTATAAGGGCAATTCATAGAATGTATTTGGAAGCTTTTCTTCTTCTATTTTTTTAGAGTAGTTTGAAGTAAATAGGTATTAACTCTTTATTAGCTGATTGATAGAATTCACCTGTGCATCCATCTGGTTCTGGACTTATTTGTTGAATGCTCCTTGAATACCTATTCAATTTTGTTACTAGTAATTGGTCTGTTCTGATTTTCTATTTCTTCCTGATTAAGTTTTGAAAGATTGTGTGTTCTTAGGAATTTATCTATTTCTTTTAGGTTATCCAGTTCATTGGAATATAATTTTTCACAGTAGCCTCTTATAATCCTTTGTACTTCTATGGTGTCGGTTGTTACTTCTCCTCTTTCGTTTCTGATTTTATTTATGTGGGTTCTCTTTATTCCTTAATGAGTCTGGATAAAGGCTTATCAATTCTGACTATCTGTTCAAGGAACCAGCTTTTGGTTTAATTGGTCTTTTCTATTATTTCATTTTTTAGTCTCTACTTCATTTATTTCTACTCTAATCTTTGTTTTCATCCTTGTGTAACTTTGTGTTTTGTTTCCTCCTTTCTTCTGTTTTTATTTGTTTGTTTGTTTTTGGTGTAAGTTTAGATTGTTTGAGATTTTTTAGTTTATTTTGGTAGGCCTGTATTGCTATAAATTTTTTTTCCTAGAACTGCCCTTTCTGTGTCCAAAAGATTTTTCCCATTGTGTTTTCATTGCCATTTGTCTCCAAAATGTATTTTTTATATCTTCTTTGATTTCTTCAGTGACCTATTTGGTTATTTAAGTAGTATGTTGTTTAGCCTCCACGTGTTTGTGTTTTTTTCAAAGGCTTTTTTATTTTTTATTTTTTGAGTGGTTTCTAGTTTTATACTGTTGTGGTTGGAAAGAAACTTGATATAATTTGTTTTCTTAAATTTATTGAGAGATAAATTTGTGTCCTAACATGTGATTGATACTGAAGAATGTTTCATATACACTGAAAAGAATGTGTTTTCTGTTGTTTGGGGATGGATGTATATATCTGTTATGTCCATCTGTTCTAATGTGTCATTTAAAGACAGCGTTTCCTTATTGATTTTCTGCCTGGATGATCTATCCATTGATGTAAGTGGGGTATTAAAATCCTCTACTATTATTGTATTACTGTCAAATTTCTCCTTTGATTTCTGTTAATTTTTACTTTATGTATTTAGGTGCTTTGATATTGGTTGTATTGGTATTTACAATTGTTATATCTTCTTTTTAGATTGATTCTTTATCATTATGTAATGCTCATCTTTGTTTCTTGTTACAGTCTTTGTTTTAATGTTATTCAGTTTAAGTATTGCTCCCCAGCTTTTTTTTTTCATTTGTATGGAATATCTCTTTCCATCCTTCACTTTCAGTCTATATATGTCTTTAAGTCTGAAGTGTGTCTCTTGTGGGCAGCATATAGATGGTTCTTGCCTTTTATCCATTATGTTGCCCTATGTCTTTTAATTAGAGCATTTAAACCATTTGCATTTAAAGTAATTATTTATAGGTATATAGTTACTGCCATTTTACTTGCTTTGTGGTTGTTTTTGCAGGTTTTTTCTGTTCCTTTCTTATCTTGCTCTCTCTGTCTTTAATTCTCTTTAGTGTTATGATTGACTTTAACTGCATATTTTTTTGTATATCAATTATAGTTTTCACTTTTTGGTTATGTGGTTCATATGTAGCATTCTATGTGTACAGCAGTCTATATTAAGTTGATGGTTCAAACACACTGTAAAAGAACTTCATTTTTACCTCCCACCACATTTTATGTATGTGTTGGTATATTTTACATCTTTTTATTTTGTTAGTTCCCTTTACTAACTTTTAAAATATAACTGATTTGACTACTTTTGTCTTTTAACCTTCCTACTAGCTTTATAACTGATTGCTGTATTAGCTTTGCAACTGATTGCTATATTAGCTTTGCTGTATGTATGCTTTTACTCATAAATTTTATTTTCTTTCATAATTTTCTTCTTTCTTTTTTCTTTCTTTCTTCTTTCTTTCTTTCTTTCTTAATTTCTTTCTTTCTTTCTTTCTTTCTTTCTTTCTTTCTTTCTTTCTTTCTTTCTTTCATATAATTTATTGTCATGTTGTCTACCATACAGTGTATACAGTGTCCTCTTGCTTTTGGGGGTAGTGATTCATTGCTTACATACAACACCCAGTGCTCATCTCAACAAGTGCCCTCCTCAATGTCCATCACCCATTTTCCCCTCTCCCCTACCCCCCCCCCATCAACCCTCAGTGTGTTCTCTGTATTTAAGAGTCTCTTATGGTTTGCCTCCCTCCTTCTTTGTTTGTAACTATTTTTCCCCTTCCCTTCCCCCATGATCTTCCATTAAGTTTCTCAAGTTCCACATATGAGTGAAAACATATGATATCTGTCTTTCTCTGATTGACTTATTTTACTTAGCATCACTTCTTTTCCACATAAACAAGCCCCTTCAAAATTTTTTGTAAGACCAGTTGATTGCTCATAAATTCCTTTAACTTTTTGGGGGGAAAATTTTTATCTCTTCAAATCTGAATGGCAGTCTTGCAGGATATTCTTTGTTGTAATTTTTATTTTGTTTTGTTTTATTTCATTAATCACTTTAACTATATCATGCCACTCCCTTGTGGCTTGCAAATTTTCTGCTGAAAAACAGAAGATTGCCTTATGAGGTTTTCTTTGTAGATAACTTTTTGCTTATCTCTTGCTACTTTAAAAGTTTTCTTTCTCTTTAGCCTTTGAAATTTTAATTATTCTCTGTGTTGGTGTGGGCCTCTTCAGGTTCATCTTGTTTGGGATTCTCTGCACTTCCTGAAACTAGATGTGTGTTTCCTTGCCCAGGTTAGGTAAGTTTTCAACTATTATTTCTTCACGTAAGTTTCTGCCCCTTTCTCCTTTCTCTTTTTGGGATGACTATAATGTGAATGATTCTTTGCTTAATGTTGTCCAAGAGGTTCCTTAACCTATCCTTATTCTTTTAAATTCTTTTTTCTTTTTGCTGTTCAGCGGGGGTGCTTATCCTGTCTTCCAAATCACTGATCCATTTTTCTACATCCTTTAATCTACTGTCGATTCCCTCTAGTGTATTTTTCATTTCAGCTATTACAATCTTCAACTCTGAATGGCTCTTTTTTTTTTTTTTATATTTTCTATCTCTTTGTTGAAGTTCTCACTGAGTTTATCCACTCTTCTCTCCAGTCTGGTGAGCATCTTCATGATCATCACTTTAAACTCTTTCTCAAGCATATTGCTTATCTCTGTTCCATTTAGTTCTTTTTCTGAGGTTTTGTCTTGTTCTGTGATTTGGAGCATATTCCTCTATCTCATCATTTTGCCTGACTTTCTGTGTTTGCTTCTATGCATTAGAGAAGCTACTTCTCTTAAATTAGAAGGATTGCTTGTGTGTATGCTCTTCCCCTGTGTAGGTGTATGTGCCTGGTGACTTTGGTTGTGTGACTGCACCTGTGGCTTCACTGACTCTGGGTCCTAGGGCGCTTCATGCTGGGGACACTCTGTCAGGAGAGCTGGAGATGAAGTGGGTGCAAGTCAGAGGATGTGGTGCTGTCTGCTCTGGTAGTACCCTAACAGGACAGCTAAAGATGAAATGGGCATGTGTTGGGGTGGTCCTGTTCTCTCCATACTCAAGAAACTCTGAGAGAAAAACTGAAGCTGAACTGGGTGCAACATGGGGTGTGCTGGGTTGTTCCACATAGGGAGTGCCCAGGTGGAATGCCTGAAACTGAGGTGGCATGGGCTAGGGATCCCGTGGTACTCTGCACAGGGGTACCTTGGTAGAGCATCTCAAGCCAAGGTGAGCATAGGCCAGAGGGTCCTGGGGTGCTCTGCACAGAGGGATTTTGGTAAGTCCTCTGTCTATGAACTTTTTAAAATCTATAACTTTACCTATTTTTATCGGTAGACATGAGACCTCCATTGTCTAAGAGAATTTGATCAGAGTGGAACAAAAGATAAAAACCCTTCATTTTAAATGTTCAAAAGCAGAGACTTTTGTTAATAGAGGGGAGATTTTTGTGAGAATACTTCACAAGTCTTTTTTTGTTGTGCTTTTAAAAGTGATAAATCCTTTCTGAACTAGAAGAGAGAGAAAGAAGTATTATGTAAGAGAGCAATAGAGTATGGTTGTGTTGTATGTTCTTTATTTTAAAGTATTTTCGGAAAAATAAATAGTTTTTAAACTTTTTAACCTAATGCATATTGGAAGTACATTACACTAAATTGAAATTTAGTATATATATCCACATACACAAAACACACATATGCGTATGTGACACACAGATACACATATAATTTACATTTAATTACATTTTCTTACATATATATGTAAGAATTCTTACATATATAATATACATATTATATTATATTATATTATATTATATTATATTATATTATATATACACACATTTCTTATAATATAGAAATATATATTTAAATGTTGCTCTTGATACATGAACTTGTTTTCATTACTAATTAATGGATCAATTAGCCCTGCAATTTGGAAAACCATAAAGTGATCTAGATAGATGTGTTTGTAAATTATTTGTAGTCTACAATCAATAGCAGTTAATTAAAAATACAAAAAACAAAAAAAACTGAATCAAGGGCCCATGTTTCCCAAACTTCATAACAAGTACTTCAAAAACTTCTAAAAATGCACTAGCAATTTGACTTAGAGTAAGTGATATTAGCAGTGACTTTTGTGTTGAAGTAAACAGTATTCACAATATAAATGGCTACAAATACTATATACGTATGTCTCTTCTTACATGAATGGAATTTTAAAAAATTATGAAAGACTGGTGAACCCACTAGCCAAAATTTAGAACTGTATCCTTGGTATAAAAGTCCACACTGTCCAGGTTTCTACCCCTTTTGCTCACTAGTGCAAATCTATCCTGTGTGATGTAACTATAGGCACATCTGATTCTGCCTGGGAATAATTTCTGTTTCTACCTTATAATAAGCCTTTCAGTCAAGGTGATTGTTAGGGAATTAACAGGTCAAAAATCAGAAAGTATCAACCATGCAGAATAGACTGGCTAACTGTCTTTAGACCTGTTTGCTAAGAAATGTTCATAGCTGTTGCAGATTTCATTCTAGACTTGCTCACATTGTCACAAAATATGGTAAAGGGTACAGGTAGGAAATAGGGAACTTCTCCATCTCTAATCATCAGGGTAATTCTATATTACCAAAGAAAAAACAACCTTAAAATTGTGAATAGTCAAATTAGCTAATGGCAGTTTGCAATACAGATGTTAGTGGGTGCTTGAGAAGTGCTAACTTGCCAATTTCTATAACCCAAGGGTTTCCCAGGTAATGGGGTCAATAAATATTCCAAATGAATGGAGATGGAAAGTAAAAGATACATGTTCTCTACTTCCTTTCTGGGCCCCTTAAAGGTGATACCTTCACAGAATTTGCAGGATCATCATCACATAATGTGGCAGGAAATCTGGGTGAGGTAGAGAAGACCTAAAGAGCCACAAGCTTTCTGGATTCCAGCCTCAATGAAGAGCAATTAAATTTCCAGTCAACCTGCAAAGGTTAAAGTGGTTAGCTAAATGCATTTTAAGGTCAGGTTAGGGGACTCCACATCATAAATTCTGGAGCATGACTTCGAATCTTTAGCACTTCTTAGGTGTGCATAAACAAGTTATTTAATGCTCTCTGAAGCATAGTTTACTGACCTATAAAATGAGGAAAAGGATACATACCATTCAGCATTGCCATGAATATTCATTTGGCAAAATTATATAGAGTATTTGCAAATAGTTTATACCTATGCATGTATGATGTCTACATTGATGTCAGAGAGATATAACTTTCTTCTCTTGTAACAGATACACTGAAGATTCAGTTACAAATTAAAAAGAAAATAGAATTAATCCCTTTTGAATGCCTTTATACTACATAGAAAGTAGGAACTTTGCAAATATATATCTTTAATCAGCTCAACATTCCTGATCAGTAAGTAGAATTCTTACACCCATTTTATAGCTGAGGAAAAAAGACACTAAGCTATTTACCCCAAGTCATAGAGCGCAGAAGTGGTTAGGTCTATATTGAAACAAATCTGATTTTTCAGACAAAGACAAATATTATGTTATCTTACCACATGTAGAATCTGAAGGAAAAAAGAAAAAGAAAAGAAAAAGAAAAATCTCACAGAATGGTGATATCCAGAGGTGGGTGTGAGTGAAGGTGTCCAGAGGTATAAATTTTCAGTGTTAAGATAAATAAGTTCTTAACAATACTCCATTGAATATTTAAAAGTTGCTAAGAGAGTAGATCTTGAACATTCTCATCACAAGGAAAAAAAAGTGTAACCATATGAGGTGATGGCTATTGACTATATTTATTGTGATAATCTTTTTACAATATATACATATATCAATTCATTATGTTGTACTCCTTAAACTTATACAATATTGCATGTCAACTATATCTCAATAAAACTGAAAAAAGTGTATAAAAATCAAAATAAAACCAGAAAAATATGATTTAAAAGCCACCCTCCATGCTCCTCTTGATAGTGCCACTTTAGACAAAGCTGGATGCTGTGTCACTAAGTGATGAACTGAAGAAGGAAGATAAGTCATCTACACTATTTTCAGTCACAACTAGAAGGGTACAAAAGAAATAATACCATTTCTGCAAGTGAAGTTTAACAAAGACTTCAGAGATATTTTTAGATAAAGGGAAAAAAAATTATTTTAAGTAAAACTATGTAAATATACTTGCAGTATAAAGAAGTATCTTGCCAATTATTTCCCTTTTTTTGAAAGTATAGCCGACACATGGTGTTGCGTTAGTTTCAGATATACAACACAATGATAGTGTATATGTTACATGCTATGGTAAAAGTGACAACTGTATATTCCATATATGGAAGTCTGTATCTCCCACTAAGCTCCACTCATTTGGGCTATGCCTCTACTCACCTTCCCAAAGTAGCCATCAATCTGTTTTCTATACTTATGTGTCTGATGCTGCTTCTTGTTTATTTGTTTATTCATTTAGACTTTTTTATATTCTAAATATATGTGAAATCATATGGTATTTTTCTTTCTCTGACTTGCTTCACTTAGCAAAATACCCTCTAGGTTCATACATGTCACAAATGGCAAAATTTCATTCATTTTTATGGCTGAGTAATATTCCATTATATGTATGAACTACATATATCATAACTATATGTATCATATATATCATATCTTTTTCATCCATTCATCTATCAATGGACTCTTGGGTTATTTCCATATCTTCCCTATTGTAAATAGTGCTGCAATAAACCTAGGGGTGTATGTGTGTGTGTATATATATATGTATATATATATATATAATATATATATATATATTGCATTTTTTACCTTTGGGTAAATAGCTAATAGTGGCATTACTACATTATATGTTTTTTATTGGCGGGTAATCAACAGGATAATAATTTTAGGATAATTATAATCAATTTTTTTTAAATAGCCTACCAGCATTATAGAACACCAAGATTATTTCTTTCAACTGATGTTCAACCAATAGAAATCATTCTGCTTGTGTTTAATAAATATTACAGAATATTAAATAAATTAGAAATACAAAACCTGTTTTGTTTTTTTTGTTTGGGTTTTTTTTTGTTTTTTTGTTTTTTTGGTTTTTTGGGGGTTTTTTTTGTTTTTTTTTTACCAATTGCTATATTGTTACTCAGAAACGGAAGTAAATCAATCTCTTTAGGAAACTGAGCAGCCTTTCATGGATACCATACTGCATTGCAAAAGTTATTTCTCCTTTTTGATTTATATTTAATGATATAATGAATGTAAATTTATGGGTGGCCTATCTAATCTTGGATTATTTATATTTCAACAGATGTACCTATTAAATGATCATATTTCACCATCTATGAAAGCCAGACCCTAGTCAAAATTGCATAAGAACAGGGGAAAATATACATGAACCACATACGCCACTTGGGTTACTATCTGGTGATTGCTTAGTCCTCAATCAATAATTTTAGTGCTGTTGTTATAGTAGTAATAGTTGTTATTTCTATTGCTGCCATTAATTTATTATTGTAAAGCACTAGAGAAAAATAACTCAATTGTGCTATATCTATAAGAAGTATATTTCATAGCTGGTGGGTATCAACTTGGCATGATGATGATGGTGGTGGTGATGGTGACAATACCAGCCCATTATTAATAATCTAATGTATAGCTTAAGATTTAGATATATCATCTAATGGAATTCTTACTATGATTCTATAAGATGCTTGCAAGTATGGTAGCTTGAAAACATGTTCACCTATTCTTTGCCATTCTTGCTAAAGACCAATTGGTTCCAGGTCTCAATATATTTTTTTTTAATCTTGGCTAGGCTAAATGACTTATTTTTAACAAATAGAATGCTGCATAAGTGGTCCTTGCATGACTTCAGAATTAGGCAGGAAAAAAACACACATCTTATTCTTGGCTTGTCTCATTAATTAGTTGATTTTATTATTTTTAAAATGTGTCTCAGCAGAGACTGAGCTGAAGAATATTTACATCTGGAAATGGGTATGTTTTCTTCTTTGCTCAGGCTGTTAGGGTAGGAAGTTGAATCAGTCTACTCGAGGAATTGAGTTGGGTTTGGGTTTTTGTGGTGTTGTTATTAATCCACATGCACTGTGGGCTTCAAAGTTCTCTTGAAGTGGGTACTGGTTTTCTGTGCTTAAGATATGAGTCAGAGCAACAGAGGAATTTGCTCAGTGATTGTGCTTTATCCTTGGCTTTCAGTCATCCTGGCATATTCAGGCTGGAAGAGATCCCTCTCCGTGCTCTTGTCCCTTCCTCAGCAGTAGGCTATTGTAGGATATTCCCAAGGTGGAAGACAGGACTTCTCTGTTGTCCTGGCCCCAGCTTCAGTTTTAGGTTAGTTCTATATATGTAGGCCTCTGGAGGTAGAACATTTTAATATATTTGCCTCTCCTCAGCATGGCAGCCAACTCTGTCTTATATCTGTGCTTGGTCTTGTGTGGGCATTTGCTGCCCCAATGGAACATAAAGATTTTTTTTTTTTTTTTTTTTTTTTTTGTAGAAAGGTAGGGTCCAGGGAAGAAGATGTGATAGGCACCTTTCCCTTAGCAGTTGCTGGTCAGATAACCTTCTTCAGATTTGCACCATCAAAAGGGACTTTTTCAGGTCTCTTGCCCTGCATCCAATCTTTGTTGTGACGACCAAGTAGAAGCCTAAGGAAAAGAGCTGGTGAGTGTAAACAAACTCCTCTGTGTCTGGAGTTCCCATCCCTCATTTTTCTAAACTAACTCAAGCTTACACTTGGCCTTTAACAATTCATTAAAATTCTAGCTGATTTCTTCTTTCCTGATGGCAACTTTCTGGTGGGCACAAGTGAACCACTTCATGAATTCCATCGCTCCTTAGGAATTCAGGTCACAGGATTGTCTCTAGACTTCATTTCTTTGATTCAGATATTTTTGTTAACTATTTTTATTTGTTAACTAATCTCTTTTTAATTTTGAGATTAGCATATGCATATATTTCCCATATTTTTCTGCATTTGAATATCAAGACAAGCTATAGAGAATATGGGTTAACTGAAAATCATGCAAAGAAACTTGAAGGTCATTTAATTTGATGGACTATGCAATTAATAATGATGTATTATAGTATTCTACCAAGTGGTCATTTGGTCTGTGCTTTATTTTTTAAAATAAAGTTGCAAAGATAGTACAGAGAGTTATACCCCACACTAAATTTGCCCTATTTTTGTTTTAAGTTTATTCATTTCTTTTGAGAGAGAGAGAGAGAGAGAGAGAGAGCATAAGTGGGGGAAGGGTAGAGAGAGAAGGAGAGAGAGAAACTCAATGCACAGAGCCTGATATGGGGCTTAAACCCACAAGATGTGAGGTCATGACCTCATAACCTGAGCCAAAACCAAGAGTTGGATGCTTAACCAACTGAGCCACCCAGACTGCCTTGCCCTATTTTTAACATCTTAAATTTTATGATAAATTTGTCACAAGTAATGAGACAATACTGACATAGTCATATATTATTAATAATTAAAGTTCATGCTTTTTTTTGGAGATTCCTTTAGTTTTTATATAATGTCCATTTCACTTCCAAGATCCCTTTGTGGATACCATGTTATATTTAATCTTAATGCCTTTTTCAGCTCCCCTTTGCTGTGACAGTTTCTCACATTTACTTTGTTGTTGATGACTTTGAAACTCTTGAGGAATATTTACCATGTATTTTTAGAATGTACCCCAATTGGGATTTATCTGATGTTTTTTTTTCATGACTTCACCAGAGTTATGCAATTTAGAAGAATAGAGAGGTAAAGTGCCATTTTTTTTTTTTACATCATATCCAGGATACCTACTATCAACATGACTTAACATTGTTGATAATAACTTGATCACATGACTGAGATACTGTATGCCATATTTATATGCTGTTAAGATTCTCTCTGTCCTTTTTTACTGTACTTTTGTGGAAGGATGTAGTGACTATGCACAGCCTACTTAAGTTTCAGAGAGTTATGTTCTACCTCTCTGAGGGCAGAATATCTCCATAAATTATTTGATTCTTCAAATTCTTCTGCATGGGAGATTTGTTCATTCTTCCCTGTTTGTTTATTCAGTCATATGTTGGTATCAATATTGGGTATTTTTATAAGTATATGGATATCTATTTTATAGTTTGGGATTAAAAATTGAGTACTTATTTAATATTTATTTTGTTGCTCAAAGTGTTCTAGCTATGGCTATTGGCAATTCTTTCAGTTGTCTTCTATATTTCTTTAACATATTCTCATCAGTGTGTGTGTGTGTGTGTGCATGTGTGTTCTAACTTCCTGTAATTGCAGGCTTATCTTGTATATATCCTACCCTAGTTTCAGATCTGCCATTTCTCCAAGGAGCTCTGGGTTCTTACATGGGAACATGTTATTAGAAATAAAGGTCTGAGTGCTAAGTGTGCTTGTTGCTACTGAGATATTATTGCTTACAGGCTCTCTCAGTTGACAGACCAAAGAAATATAATATTTATGCTAACAAATGTATATTTACTTGTCTATTAATGTTTAATTTCTTGTGAAACCACTGGTATCTATATCAAACTGAACATAAATTCATCCTCACGTCTCCAATTCTAATTCATTGTCACATGACTCACATAGACCCCTCTTCCTCTTGCTTGTCTCTAACCATCCAATCCAGTAGTAAACCTGGCTTCCACCATCTGCCATACCTAAATGTAAATATACATTTAAAGCATTATTATAATTGTTGGCCTATACCTCTGTGGGAAAACTTTATTGACTGAAGTGTTCTTATGTATGTTTCCTTTTGGCTTTAGTCTTACAGACTGCATGTACTTCCAGAATTACTTAGATCATCATCTTTTTTCTCCACCTCCTTCAGTAAAATGATTTCATACATTTAAAAAAATTTTTTTACATGTATTCACTTTTGAGAGACAAAGAGAGACAGAGCACAAGTGGGGAAGGGACAGAGAGAGAGGGAGACACAGAATCCGAAGCAGGTTCCAGGCTTTCAGTTGTCAGCACAGAGCCCAATGATGCGGGGCTTGAACTCACAAACTGCGAGATCATGACCTGAGCCGAAGTCGGATGCTTAACCGACTGAGCCACCCAGGCGTCCCTCATACATTTTTAATAGTTACATTGTTTTGTCACATTCTGCATTCTAGCATGAGGTTTTCTAATCTCGAAAATGGGTGTTAAATTTTGTGTACATTAAAATTCAGTCTTTGTGTTGTCAAGTAGTATGAGTTTTGATAAATACATACTTTTGTGCATCCATCACTATGGATCATACAAAATATTTCCAACAGTCTAGAAAATCCCCAATGTTTCATGTATTTGAATTTCCTCCTCTCCCTAAAATAACTAATTAATAAGCATTAAATATGGTGTTAACTGTAGGGGTTTTTTGCAGGGGGCGGGGAGTTAGATTTTTTTTTAACTAAATTGGAATGTTCTCCTCTATTTCTAGTTTGCTCAGAGTTTTTATCATGAATGAATATTGTAGTTTGCCATATACTTTTCAGCATCAATGGATGCAATCATATGCTTTTTCTTTTTTGGATCGAATTGATGGTTTTTGAATATTGAACCAGTCTTGTATACCTGGAATAAATTCTACTTAGTCATGGCATAATATTTTTCTACATAGTTGGATTCAATTTGCTGATCTTTTGTTGAGAATTTTGCATCTATGGGTATGATATATTATCTGTACTTTTCCTTCTTTGTAAATATCTTTATCTGACTGGGTATCAGGTAATGCTGGCCTTATATATGAGTTGGAAAGTGTTACGTCTACTTTTATTTTCTGGAAAAAATATTTCTTTGTAAATATTTGTTAGAATTTACTAGAGAAACTATACATTTCAGGTGTGTTCTTCTTTGAAGATGTATTCATTTTTTATTCAATTTCTTTAGTAGATATAAGCCTACTCATATCAATTTCTCCTTGTGCAAGTTTTGGTAGCTTTTGGGTTTAAAGAATTGGTCCATTTCATTATCAAACTTGTGGGTATAGAGTTGTTTGTCATATTCCTTTATTATTTTTTTGATGTCCATGGAGCCAGTCATAATTGTACCTCTTTCATTTTGTTGTTGATGATTTGTGTTTCTCTCCTTTTTTTTTTTTTTTCTGGACAACTTGTATAGAGGATTATCAGTTATATTTACATGTTCAAAGAACCTATTTTTGGTTTAATTGATTTTCTTTATTTTTAAATCTGTTTATGATTTCTGCACTACTTTTATTGATTTATTTTCTAATTTTTATTAGTTATTTTCTTGCTTTAGACTTAAGTTGCTGTTTCTTCACTAGTCCTAAAATATAAGTGTATATTATTGATTTTAGATCTCACTTCCTTTCTAAAATATGCACTTAGTGGCATAAATTTACCTTTAAGTACTACATTCACAACATCCTGCAGCTTTTGACAAGTTCAATCTTTATTTTTTTCTTTACATTTAAAACATTTAAATATTTTTCTTCTTCAGAGTGACTTTCACTTTTATCCAAGGGTATTTTAGAACTTCAATCTCTAAATATTTGGGTATGTTTCAGCTACCTTTTTGTTACTAATTTCTAGTTTAATTGTATTATGGTCTGAGACCATGCTTTGTGTGACTTTATCATCTTAAATTTTCTAAAGTATGTTTTTAGCCCAGAATGAGATATTTATTCTATATTCATTCATATTCCATATAAGCTTGGGAAGAATGTGTATTCTGCTATTGTTGAAAGGAATGTTCTATAATGGGATATTTTATAAATATCAGTTAGGTCTAGTTGATTGATAATGCTATTCAGGTCAAATATGTCCTTACTGATTTTCTTCCAGATTGATCTATCATTTACTTAAAGAGGAGTACTGAAGACTCAAACTGTAGTAGTGGATTTGTCTTTTCCTTCTTTCAGTTCTATCAGTTTTTGGCTCACATATTATGACACTTGGTTGTTAGGGACATACATGTTAAGGATTGTTATGTTACTTCCTTGGCAGATTTCCCCTTTTATCACAATATAATTCCCCTCTTTAAACCATATACTTTTTCTTGTTCTGAAATCTGTTTTGTTGAAAATTAATATAGTTCCGTTGGCTTTCTTAAGATATTTTGGTTAATATTAACATGGTGTATCTTTTTCTGTCTCTTTGTATTTAACCTATCTGATTTTATTTAAATGAAATTTGTGATGACCTGCTTCTGTGTTGGGGTTTTGTACATATCAGAGCAGCTCCCTTGCTGCAAATTATTGAAAGTCAGCCCTCATCACAGGGGTTTATAAAACAAAACAAAAAATACTTAATTTAAAAAATTTAAAATTGAGTTTCTTGTAGACAATATATAGTTAGGTCTTGTTTTTTGTTTCTGTTTTGTCTAATCTGCCAATCTCTGCCTTTTAATAGATGTATTTATACCATTCATATTTAAAGTGAATATTAGTATAGTTGGATTACTATCAACCACGGTTGTAGCTAACCACTTTCTATATGTAGTGTTTGTTCTTTGTGTGTTTTTTTGTTGTTGTTTATTTGTTATGCTTGTTTTGTGTATTATTGTTTTGCTTTTTTATCTCCTTTTCTGCCTTCTCTAGTTATAACTGAGAATTTTACTATTACATATTATCTTTTCTTTTACAATATCAGTTATACTTCTTTTAAAAAGTTTAATGGTTGCTCTAGAATTTTCAATGTACATTTTTTCCTAGTCTGTGCACTTTCAGTAACTGTGTTGTTACACTATATTCACAGGTAGTGTAGATCTTTTATGATATTGTATTATAGCATTTCCAATCCCTTCCTTGTAACATTCCTGTTGTTAATTTCACTTATCCTTATGCTATAATAACCCCCATAACGTTATTATTATTTTACACATTAATTTTTAGATCAAGAAAAAATATTTTACCTTATTTTATTTCTAATTTGATCTTCTTCCTTTCTTTATGTAGGTCTCCCAAAAGAACTTTCGTTTTCCTTCTCCCAAAAGAACTTATTTTAACATTTCTTGCAGAGTAACCCTGCTCATAATGAATTCCTACTCTTTTCATTTGTCTGAGAAAATCTTTGTTCATTTATTTATTTTTCCACTTTTAAGGGATAACTTTTGCTGGTGCAGAATTTTAGATTTTTTTCTTTCTAAACTAAGTATTTTCCTTCATTCTCTTCTTGTTTCCATGACTTCTGATAAAAATTTCACTTTAATTCTTACCCTTGTTCTCTCATAGGTGAGGTCTTCTTTTTTATGGCTATTTTCAAGACATTTTTCTCTGTTTTTCTGCAGGTTGATTGCAGTATGTATAGGTGTCTTTTTGTTGTTGCTGACCCTGCTTGCTGTTTTCTGAGCTTTCTGGCTTTGTGATTTCGTTCCTGTCCTTAACTTTTAATGATGCTATTAGCCATCATTTTTTCCCCCAAATATTTCTTTTCCATCCTTTTGTTAATTTATGCTTTTGTTGTTGTTGTTATTGTTGTTGTTGTTGATGATAATGTTTGAGTGAGAGCAAGTTATTTTTAGCTTTCCATAGTCCAAATGGAAATAGGATCATTCATCTTGTTCTTTTGAAATGAGGGGAGCCATTTCCCAAATAAAATTCTTGACTACTCTGAGCTGACTGTGATGGTGGATTCATGTGCAGGTGTTCCTGTCAGCATTCCAGATTAACCCCCAGGTCATACCTAGTAATCATTGCCATTAATCTGACAGATCCATATAAAGTGGGGATTAACAAACCATGGTCCATGGGCCAAATCAGCCCTCTGCCTATTTTTCAAACTATCTTATTAGAATAAATAAAGACATCCATTCATTTGCACATTGTATATAACTACTTTTATACTAAAATGGAAGAATTGGATAGCTGTAATAGAGACCATCAGGGCCACAAAACCTAAAATATTTACTACTTTTCCCTTTGGGGAAAACATTTGTCCTTCTTGATCTAAGATTAAGCCTAGTTGAGCCTTCAGATTACTGCAGCCTCAGTTAACATCTGACTGAAAACGCATGAGACATTTCATGCAAGAATCAACCATATGAGCCTTTCCTAAATTTCTGACCCCCAAAAAATCATAAAATAAAATTGTTGTTTTATAAAATTAAGTTTTGGGGTAATTCATGACAATAGAAACAAGAGTAACTGGAAGCTGGTTTCTGGTTGTCAAGAACGTCAGTATGTATTCAAGATCAAGACAACCACATTAATATCAGAATTTTCTGTGAGGGTCTATTTGGTGGGACCATTTTGTATATATATCAAGTATTGCAAGAGTGCAAACAAAGAAATAGGTATACGTCAGTTATTTTAACAGCAAAAGTTCAGTGTAAGGAACTGGTTAAATGGACATTAAAGGACTGGAAAGGCAAAAGGAGAACTCAGAAGTGGCACAGAGGTACTAACTTCCAGAAACAGCCACCGTTCTGGGAAAGGAGAAACAAAAGACACTGTGATGTTTAGAACCTTGAAGCTTACAGGAGAGTCTTTGTAGATCTTGCAGATAGACATCAGAAATGTGGATTCTAACTGATTATGGTACTCAGGAACAAGAAGGAATAAGTCACTTTATCTTTGTAATGTCCATTTAGTACCATTTATTGGCAGAACCTAACAGAGAACCACCTGGTAAAACATACATGCTTCACCAGGAGCCCCCTATAAGAGTGATTTGGAGCTTAGATAATATAGCTTAATAACTATCAAACCCATATTATGGTACATCTAACTCAATCTCCACTCAAAGCATCTCCCCAGACAGTTCTGTAAATAAATAGGTAACATCATCCGAGCTACTGTGTGACATTCACCATATTTATTCCTCTCTTGTTCTAGCTGTTTACAGACATTTGAACTTGAAAATGAGAGAGTGGCTTCCCAAATGCTTCTGCTACTGGGGCTGCTTCTTGGCAGTAGGGTTACTTCTTACTAAAAGAGCCCATGGAATTTCAAGTGAGCTAATACTACACAGTGCTAATACCATTCAGCTGTGCTAGAGGTAATTCCTGTCCCCTCTATACTCATAGTTTATCCCCACTACACTAATAACTTTTCTATTAATTAGGACTCATGGATTCACAGACACTCTTGCTAACTCAGGCAAAGAAGAATGTTTTAGAAGGATATCCCAGGAACCGGAACATCTCTTGGATCTGGGTAGTTGGAATTTATATTCTCTTCAGTGTACTGTGTGGGGACGAGTGAATTTAAAATCCTTTTCAGCCTTTGCGTCACACAAATAAGATTCAGGTTTGAGGCAGGGAATCTGATTTAGGTTGTTCACACGAACATTTTGCTATGGAAAACAGAACGCTTTGAATGACAGCATTCTAAGATAACATGAAATGGAGGAAGGGTAGTTTACTTAAGGAAAATCAGAATATTCCTTTGAGATATAAGGGGAATAAATTCTGATCTGACAAAAATAACTTACCACCTCTTGTAATATACTTTGTGATGATCATTACCCAAAGGAATATAAATATATGCTTATCCTACTTGTAAATTGCTTCTTCTGATATTCTTTTATAAGTCCTTTTGCCTAGGACCCAGTCCACTCTCTCAAATAGATGTGGTGTGCTCAATATGTATCACCAGTACCCATACCTTTTGAACTCCTACAACCCAGGTCCTATCATTTCTAATTGCCCACCCTATGTTCTGCCTTCATCCCATTTACCAAGAGCTAATATTTTGCTATAGAAGTTTGCTTCTTTTTTTGATTACTGTTTGTGAATTTAAAAGGCCAACAATATAGTCAAAGACTTACTTGAACCTTTAAAGATAAAAAGCATTCTAGAAAATAACACTTTGAAAATTTTCACATGAATTGAGACTGCCACTCATGGTCAGAAATTCTTTAAGGTCTCCACCATGAATTTTGCTAACATGAAAAAAAAAGAAATAAAAAAGAAGTTCTAGTGAGTCAAGGATACATGAATAGTTGATAAAAGGTGAAAATGTGTGTAAAACAATAGGGTTATTAGTTATTTCATAAACTAACAAAAGTGTTATGGGCTCTGTGGCTTTGACATATGCTACCCCACTGGTTGCTAGAGGAGATTTTCCCAAATATGAGTGATTAGACAGGCATGCTCTTTCTCTTTTACTTTTTGTAGGATTCATGCTAAAACCATGGGATCATCTGATAGCATCTAAATTTCTAGCTAAAGAAACATTTCGCTTCCTGAAAACCTAATATCTTTGATTAAAGGAGAATTTTTCATCTATTTCATTTTTATCCATATGTACATATTAAGTGTCGATGATATTTCAGGTTCTATGATGGACACTAGGGAAAAGTTTTGCATAAAGAAGATACATTCTCTACACTTTCAGAGTTGAAAGATAGTGAAAGAAAAAGATATTAAGTGAGTTTAGTCTGCTGGATCCTAGGATTGCCATTTTTAGAAAATAAAAATTCAGGACACAGTTACATTTCAGTTGCAGATTAAAAAAAATTAATATGTATGTCCTCTGTAATATATGTGATATACTTAAAATGCTATTTATTAGAAATTCAAATTTTTCTCTGCATTCTGTATTCTATCTGACAACTGTAGATGGACAGTTCAACAGAAGAATTATATTTGGAAGTATGTTTTTATTTCTCTAACAAGGATTATCCCTAGATCTTAAAGTCCCAATTAGAATAATAATAATAATGAGCCAGTCTGGAGAAAAGATATGCAGTGCATCTGCGGAGGGCTTTTCCACCAAGTTAATATTGAGATAAATAATTCAATGTCACAATGCAAAAAGATTATTTTAACTTTAGGAGAAAAATCCCATGTCCTGAAAAGGATTTAGTATTCTGCCTCAGGAGATTCCATGCGGCATTTGTAGCATCATCATCTGTGAACATTACTGCACCTAATCATAAGACCATTGCTCCCAGAAAAATGCAAACACTCTCATGTGACTTCTGGGGACACCACATACACCTAGACTTTTCAACCAGTATGGAAAAGTCGGAATGTGAGACATTGGAAAACTGGGATATAAACTGTGAGAAATGCAGTCTGGCAGAAAAATGAAGGTCAAGGGTTAACAAAGGTGACAGTTCAAGTTCTATTACTAAAATGTGCTTGTCCTTTATCGATCAGGTAGTGTCTGTTGCTACATCTTGCCCAGGGGAGGCTGGTGAAAATTGGTGACTCTTAATTTGGCCATCTCTGTCTTTCTATGTCTGTTTCTTCAGTTATTTAGTAATTGAGGTGTATTAAGACTTACAGCTAAGATGACTACTCAGTAACTAGATTGTAGGCCTAATACTACTAGTTTATAGGGACTAGTTTTACTTGAATATCTTTAATAATAGTTAGCTTGAACATTTCTTTCCTGTTTAATAAGTGTCTGGTTCCAGGTGAAACATCTACCTGAATGCATTATTTTAATCTTCACAGCAAGTTTAAGAGATAGAAGCTTCATCATCTCCATTTTATAGGTTAAGTAATTGAGGCTCAAAATATTTATTTGTCTGAAGTTCCGTGGGTAATAAATGATAGATATGGGATTAAACTCAAGATAGTCTAAGTCCAGAACAAGTACTTTTGATCATTAAAGAATTCAGTCTCTACGTGATAATAGCTACCAGTGTTTTGAGTTCACTAAGTACTTTATATACATTATCTTATTTAATCCTCATAAGAACCCTATGAGTACACTAGCTTAAGGAGATCATGTAACTTTTCCAGGGTCACAGAGTAAGGAAGTAGCAGAGTCAGGATTCAGTCCTAAATCTTTCTAATTCCTAAGTCATTCTCATAATGACACTAAATGCTGACTATTTCATCATATGTAGGAGGAAGCTCTGACTCTTGGAAATTAAGAAGCTGACCTAAATTCACACATCTAGTTAGTAACAAGGAAGAGGACCAATAAATAAGGCCAATAAATAAATGTCTCTTGGCTCCTTGTCCAACAAACTTGTGATTATTCCTCTGTCAGCTTTCTTCTTTTATTTTTCTCACTTGCTGTTCATTAGTTATTAAATTTAGAGAGAGTATTTCTCTAATCTCACTCTGTTGATCAAGCTTAGGAATGTTGACTTGCTCATATAAATCATAATTTCTGCCATAGTCCTCTATTCATCAGTGACCTCTAGCATGTTCACAAAATTACAGACTGATAAATTTCTTAAAGAGTCAAGTATATTTAAAAAAATATAAAATTCAGACTAGCCAAAAATCATAATTTTAAATAAATCATCTCATCTGTTGCCTGTAATAAAATTTGGATTTGTGGCAGTCCTCAGAAGTTACATATAGATTACAGACATCTTCAAATTCCATTTATAGTTTTGGGTCTGTTATTGGCAAATTTACTTAAATGAAAATTTCCTAAATTATGTTCTGTATAATATTAGTTATTCTGCTTAAAAGGGGGTTCAGGGCCAAATGCATTTGGAAAATACAACATGATATAGCCATCTATATATTTATAGCTAAAATGTAATTTCCATCAAAGTCACAGGCAGGATTTTTGTAGACGTAGACAAGAATATTCTAAAATTAATATGGAAATCCATAGGACCTAGAATAGCTGAAACAATTTTGAAATAGAAGGATAAAGTGGGAGGAATCATTCTAGCTTATAGCAATAATAGTCAAAAGAGACTGGTATTGGCTAAAACATGGATAGACAAATCAATGGAATAGAATAGAAAAGCCAGAAACAGATCCATATAAATATGCTCAACTGGTATTTTTGGTTTTATTTTTTTTAAGTAACATATTTAGTTAGATAATAATTTGTTTACTACAAAAGTTAACCTTTTAAAATGAAAAGAAAAAAAAACTGTGTCTTTTAGAATAGTCACATAGTTATATAACCATCACCACTACCTATTTTTATAACAAACATTTTCATCACCCCTAAAAGACACTTTGTATCCATTGGAAGTCATTAACTATTTTCTCCTCAATACCTGAAAATCCTAATCTACATTTTGTCTCTATAGATCTGCCCAACCTAGATATTTCATGTAAGTGAAGTAACCAATATGTGGTATTTTTGGGACTGGCTTCTTTCACTTAGCACTATGTTTTCGAGGTTTATCCATCTTATAGCAACTACCAGTACTTCATTCCTTTTATTGATATAAATGTAACATTATGTGACTATACATATTCATTCATTCATCTTTTGAGGTTGTTTCTACTTTCTGGTATTCTGGTTCTCATGCTCCAGCTTGCTTTTTTCTTTCTTTTTTTTTTTTTTTGCTATTATGAATAATGCTGCTCTGAATATTTGTGTACACATTTTTACGTGAACATATGCATTCATTTCTCTTGGATATATGCTTATGAGTGGAATTGCTAGGCCATATGGTAACTATACTAAGTATTTTGATGAACTATCAAGTAGTTTTCCAAAGTGGCTGCATTATTTTACATTTCCACTAGCAATGAATGAAGGTTCCGATTACTCCACATCCATATCAACACTTGTTAATATCTGTCCCTTTAATTTTAGCCATTTTAGTATTCTGAAGTAATATTTTCCTGTAGTTTTGAGCGGCATTTTTCCAGGATTTATGAATTTGAGCAATTTGTGTGTGTGTTGGCGGGGTGGGGGGTTCTCATTATCCATTTGTATATGTTCTTTGAAGAACTGTGTTTTCAAATCAACTGTCCACTTTTTAAATTGGGTTATTTATTTTCCTGTTGAGTTATTCGTCTTCTTTATATATTTTAGCTACAAATCCCTTATGGGACGCATGATTTTCAAATATATTTTCCCATTCCATGGGTTATCTTTTCACTTCTTGATGGTGTGTTTGAAGCACAAATTTTCAGTGTTGATGAAGGCCAATTTGCCTAGTTTTTTCTTTGGCTCATTATGCTTTTGATGTCATATCTAAGTGGCAACCAAAGATTATGAGGATTTACTCTTATGTTTTCTTCTAATATTTTTATACTTTTAAATCTTATATTTAGTTTTATGATCTATTTTGAATTAATTTGTACATATGGTATGAAGTAGGAATCTAACTTCTCTTTTATTATTTTGAAAAATTTTACATATGGATATCCACCAACTGAATTTTTACAGTTGCTTAATTCAATTGAGGAAGGATAGACTTTTCAACACATGATGCTGATGCTGGCTGGATTAATTGGATATCCACAGGCAAAAACTTAACAGCAACTTAAACCTTATACCTTATGTAAGAGTTAATTCGCAGTAGATCATGGACTTAAATGTAAAACAAAACTAAAAAGCATTTAGAAACAAAATTTTTAAATTTAGAAAAAAAAATGGAAAAGAATTTTTGGAATCTTAAGCTAGGCAGGGTTCTTAGACTTGACAGAAAAGTATCACTTAAAGGGAAAAATCAATAAAGTAAGTTTTACCAAAATTTAAAATGTTTGTTATATGAAAGAACCTGTTAAGATAACAAAAGCTACAGACTAGTATAAATATTTGTAAACCACATATCTGAAAGTAATTGTGTCTAGGCAAGTTTAAGGAATACTCAAAACTGAACAGTTAAAAAAAATTGGAATCCAATTAGATAATGGGTAAAATACATGACAGACATTTCACTGAATAGGTTATGCAGATGGCCAATACATGAAAATATGTTTAACATCATTAGCTAATAGAAAAATATAAATTAAAATGACAAGGAGATATCACTACAAGCCTATCAAATGGCAAAAAATAGAAAATACTGATAATACCAAGTGCTGGTGAGGATACAGAAAAACTGGATCATACTCTGCTGGTGAGAATGTAAAATGGTACAGGCATTCTGGAAAATCATTTGGCAATTTCTTATAAGACTTATAAGACTAAACAGGAAACTATGATATGGCCCAGCATTTGTATTTTAGGTCATTTATTCCAGAGAAGGAAAGACTTACATTCACATATAGTTCTACTCCGGAATATTTATAACAGCTCTATTAGTAATAGTCAACAACTGAAAACCAACCCATATGCCCTTCAGCATGTGAATGATTAAACAAATCATGGCACATCTAAACCATGGAATTCTGTTTAGCAATAAAAAAAGATTAGACAGCTGATACCACCAGAACTTAAATGGATTTCAAGGGAATTATGCTGAGTGTATGTGTGTGTGTGTGTGTGTGTGTGTGTGTGTGTGTGTGTGTGTAGCTAATTGCAAATGATTGCAAACCATATGATTCTTTTTCTATAACATTTATGAAATGACAAAATTATAAAGGAAGATAGCTTGCCAAAGATGATGGGTGGGGGGTGGGGAGAAGGTAAGTGGGTGTAGCTATAAAAGGGTAGCACAGAGGATCTTTGCAGTGATGAGACTATTCTTTATCTTAATTGTGGTGATGATTACAAAAACTTACATGATAAAATTTCATGGAACTAAACACACACACCCACACAGACACACAGTCAAATGAACGCATGCAAATCTTATAAAATCTGAATAAGGTCAGTGGACTGCATCAATGCCAGTTTCCTGGTTGTGATATTTTATTATAGTTATTCAAGATGTTACCCTTGGGGGAAACTGGATGAAGGGCATATGGGATCACTCACTCAGTATTATTTCTTACAACTGTATGTGAATCTAGATTTACCTCAAAAAAAATAACACAAAAGAAAACTTCTCAGACTGGAATTTTTTTTATCTCGAAGTAGATGATTCCAAGGGGAACAAAGCTGTCCTGTTCATAAGTATGATTAAAGAGATGGTAGAGAAAGAGTGTGCTTCCATTTCCTCTGAAGAAAAAATAAACAGTTTTAATCTTGGTAAGAAGACATGTAAAATATCATTAAAGTGGTCCTATAAAGTTTAATCACCTCAGAGCCACCAGTGTAATATTTACAAAATGTAATTGAGATCATGTCTTTCCTATGCTGAAAAATCCCCAGTGGTTTCCCATTGCGCTTAGAATAAAAATGAATATCTTTGCTACAGTTTGCCAGGCCCTACATGATGTGGCCCCTACATAGTCTCTAATTTCATCTCATCTTTCTTCATTCCTTGTGTTAGTTATCTATTGCTGTGCAAGAAGCCACTCAAAAATTTAGCAGCTTAAAACAATACACATTCATTATATATAATTTTTGGGAGGTAGGAATCTAGGCATAGTTTTGCTGGGTTTTCTGCTTCAAGGTCTCTCATAAAGGTGCAATCCAAGTGTTAGCCAGTGCTGAGTTGTCAGCTAGGGAAATACCTGTTTCCAAGCTCACTTATATGGCTGTTGGAAGGATTCAGTTCCATAAAGTCTGTAGGATTGAGAGCCTCGTTCCTTGTTAGTTGTTGACAAGAAGCACCCTCTGTTCCTTGCCACAGAAGTCTCTCTGGCGTGTCTCTTGTTTCATCAAGGCTAGTAAGAGAGGGAGAGATAATCTGCTAGCAAGACAAAAGTCACAGTCTTTTATGACACAGTCCAGAAGTGACATCCTCTTAATGTTGCCGTCTTCTGTTAGTTAGAAGCAAGTTACTTGATGGAAAGGCATGACCTCAGGCCCTGAGTAACAAGAGATAGGAATCACTGGGGTCCATATTAAAGCCTGCTTATCACACTGATGTTCTTACTATTCATTGTGTACCTGATCCAAGGTTGTTATAAAGCTGGCTTCTCTTTTGGTAGGTCACACTACAGTGAGAGTTAATTGTAGACAAAGCTCAAAGACTATAGATTGTGAGGGAAGGTATATCAGGCTTATGGATAGCTCGTAAGCTAGCTGAGTGTTTAGGTATGCCTGTGGATTATTGAGTTAGGCTGACCTGAACTGAAATTTGGAAATGCCAATACAAATATGACATTTAAAAAAATATGTAAGGGAAATAATATTTATTAAATGACTTCTATGACTCAGGCACCTTGTTTGTAGTTTTGCAATAAAAAAAAACGGTATTACAATCTTATTTGGAAGATATAATCTTAACCTCTTATGTAACAGAATCTAAGGCCCAGACGTATTAAGTATGTCTCCTGAATTCATATAGTTGGAAGATCATTCAAAACCCAAGGTTTTCTGACCTCAGTGGCTATCCCCATCCCATACTGTTCCCTGGGATGATAGACAGGTTTGGAGTCAGGACTCTTCACTTTGCAGTCAAGAGTGGATCAGACTCCTGTTTTACCGGGACTTGCCTACTGAGTTTTTCCCTAAGGTACAGTGATGCTCCTTTGCATTCTGCTGCCCCCTAATGTCCATAGCTGTAATTGCAGCTAAGCCTACAGCCCAGGGCAGTTACCAAGGGAAGGAGGTGAGGTAGGCGTCTGAAAGAACATAGACACATCAGCCACTTAAAGGAAATAAAGGGTTTGCTAAATTAAATAAATAAATACACAAATAAGTAAATACATAAATAAATAAATATTTATTTTATTTTCTATATTTTTTAAGGAAGACAGGAAGGAATTAAATAAAGGAAATGAAAGCTTGTGGGGTCAGATCAGATGCTAAAATGCTGGTATAGATCAGCTGTCTTTTATCCAGGCCTGCCTAGAAGAAAACCCATCCAGAGCTTAGGGGAATACATTCTACATGAAGGACTAGGACTCCTTGAGGAATCAGACAGGTATGGATGAAAAGACCTTTGCTTTCCTGGCTTAAAAAGAATATGAGGAAGTTGGTAGAATAGCTAAGAATCTACTAAATAATTAGGACTGGGCAGGCCTTTTAAAAGATTATTATTCAGTATAACTTAACTACAAAACAATACCTATAAATATAAAACATAACTATAAAATTAACTTCTAGATGCATTATTGCTTTGTATAATCTAAACAAACCTATGAAACAGAATTCTCATCATCCCTATTTTACAGATAGGAAAATTGAGGTTTAGGGCAATTTAGACTTTTTCCAAAATCACTTGGTTAGAACTGTCAGACCCAGATAATACTTCATACCCCCATTTTGAGACTCTGTGCTTTTCCTGATATATGTTTGTTATCCCTATCTTTCATTTTTCAAGTATCTTTAACCTGATTCTCTTTCCAGGTGGTCTTCTGCATTTTATAGATTTTTTTTGGCTTCAGTGCCTAGTTGCATCTTCTTAGTCTTTATGCTACAAGGCAATTATTCATGTGTGATTAATTTTCACATCCAGACCACCAACACCCATGCTTTTCCCACCTTCAGATAATGCATACTTAGGAAATTTGAGTTATGCTGGACAGACTGTACAAAGATACTTATCAATGAATTTAAAAAATCTGTTCTTGATCTCCTGGGAAGGGACATAGTACCTAACTGAGTGCTAATTGATTGTGTCCACCCCCACCCCAACCCCACAGGAGGTTCCCTACCATCCCACACTTCTATTATATAGGTCTTAAAGAGCATGATTTCTGAACCCACCAATAATTCATCAGATTAATATAGACAAGAGGTAATAATCACAGCTTGGAGATGAGGGAATGAGATCACACTGACTGAAGAAATAAAGGGCAGTTTGGAAGGGAGGACCAGGAGCTGCGCCT
Organism: Panthera tigris; assembly: GCF_018350195.1. Taxonomy (NCBI): domain Eukaryota; kingdom Metazoa; phylum Chordata; class Mammalia; order Carnivora; family Felidae; genus Panthera; species Panthera tigris. Next base: position 82,955,874 of record NC_056669.1, read on the forward strand.
TCATTGTTTTTCCTGTCTGTCTGTAGTTCATTGTGTTCTTGAAAATGTTACTTTTCCAGTACCTAATGAATGATACATCAAGGGCTGCCATGAAACTGTAGGGAGAAACTTTATGGTATGACTCATGAGCCATGCTGAATTACAGATCTTTTCTCATTAGTCTGATTAAAAACCTAAGCTCATTATGGCTCAGGAAGTGATTTAGTTTCAATGCCTTTTGGTTATGTTTCTTTTTTTATTTTCTAGGAGCACATATTTTGGCTAAGAATTCATTTTCTATTTTAAATGGTTCTAAATTTCAATTCTTAAAATGTGTATTCATTATCATATCATTCAGACCTGTAAATGTTCTTTTTATATTTTAAGAACTATTTTTTAAAAGCAAGAGTGATTTTTATTTTATCTCATGTAATATCTTTCTTCACAAATAGGATTCTTTTTTTTATTTAAAATTTTTTTTAACGTTTATTTATTTTTGAGACAGAGAGAGACAGAGCATGAACGGGGAAGGGTCAGAGAGAAAGGGAGACACAGAATCTGAAATAGGCCCCAGGCTCTGAGCGGTCAGCACAGAGCCTGACGCGGGGCTCGAGCTGATGGACCGCGAGATCATGACCTGATCCGAAGTCAGACGCTTAACCGACTGAGCCACCTAGGCGCCCCACAAATAGGATTCTTTAAGAAAGTTATTGATGTTTTTTTTGTTTTTGAAGAAAATAGACTCCATAATATCATAGAGAATGTTGGGTTTGCAGTTAGACCTAAGATATGTACTTTAGCCATTGCCAACAGTCTCATCTTGGTTAATTTACTTAAACCTACTAAGTCTCAATTTCTTCATCTTCTAATGAAGTCTGAATAATTACAGTAATTCAATAGCACTGATATGAAGATTAAATAAGTTAATGTATTTAAAGCATGTGAAATAGTAGGAGTCCAACAAATGTTTGTCTCCTTTGCTTTCTCTGCTAATATGGAGATACAGAGCCTTTATATTTTTAGTGCCAACAAAAATTAATCAAGAGGCTGATGAATTGATTTTTAAATAACCCATGTCTGCTGTGTGGATTTAAGTCTGTGTTTGCATGCCTCTGGGGACACATGTAAAATTCTAAATGTAGACTAGGAGTTGATTGCTCAAAATTTGTGGGATTATTTCTCATGAACTCTACTTGGCATAAGACATACAAATGAAACAGGGTCTACATGTGAATATGTGTTGGAAGATGCCTACCTCTATGACACCCCAATGAACTTCTCAGAGAAAATTTTCAGCCTTGGAAGAGCCTGATAACTATGAAGAGCTTTTCTATATATTGGCAACTAGAATCTCAGATCTGGTATATCTGACTGAAAAACTGAAGATGTTAGGACCCTTTCTGGTATGTGTACATGTTCCTTGTTAATTGTAACTGAGCAATCTTCTTTAAAACAGTGATATCATGGTTCTCAATAGAGGGTGGGTGAGTTTTGCCTTCCAGGGGACATTTGGCAATGGCTGGAGAAGTTTTTGGCTGTCACAAATGGAGGGGTAGTACTGGTATCAGGAATACTGCTAAACATTGTACAATGCACATGACACACCAACTAACAAATAATTATCTGGATCACAATTTCAGCAGCACTGTTATTGAAGAACTTTGGCCTGATAACATTACCATTTCCCCTCAAGTGTTTCAAATACTTTTGAAATGTTTTCTTGATGTCATGTGGAAACAGCCAGAGGCTTACAAAGTCGGAGGGGTTGTCAGGGCTATTGAGTAGAGATGTGACCAGCTGTGCTTTCTTTCTATTCAGACTGATCAAGTAAAAATAGGTCTGAGGTACAAGAAGCTTAGTTTGAATTGAGGGATAGCTTTCTTCTAGTAAAGAAGTATAATGCTGTTAACCTTGACATTGGAATTTTAAGATAGACTAGGGAAATTATTTTCCTTGCATTATTTCACATTGGTCATCATCCTGTCTTCCTGTAACCCAACTTGGTTATGATCAGAAAAATTAGTTAGATGGCAAGACAGCCTGGTCTGGATTCATAAGCTTTCATCAGCTGAAGTTGCTGGTTAACCCTACTGTCTTCTTCTTCTTTTTTTTTAAGTTTATTTATTTTGAGATGTGGGGGGAGGGGAGGGACAGAGAGAGAGAGGGAGAGAGAGAATCCCAAGCTAGCTCTGTGCTATCAGCATGGAGCTTGACACAGGGCTCAATCCCACAAATTGTGAGATCAAGACCTGAGCCAAAATCAAGAGTCAGATGTTTAACTGACTGAGCCATCCAGGCACCCCTAATTCTAGTGTCTTTAACACTTTGACTTCCCAACAAAGTGCCATTTTACATCATAACAAAGTCATGGATAAATTCATTTTTAAAATTTTCTTTATTCTTTCCTTCAAATAATTCTTGATTGGCTTCTTCCCATCATATTACTTCAACAGCTATCTTATTGCTTTGTATATCCATGGCAATTTATAGAAGGCTCCTAAACAAAGGAGAAAGCAATATAAATATGTTTGGTAGATGGCAAGTATTTCTGAAACTCCCTGTGATTACTTAAGTTTTGATTGTTATAATAGTCATAATGAGAGGCAACAAGTGTAGAAAGGGGTCCAGTTGGTACCTCAGAGACGATAAACACATTCTAAAGAATCTACCCAGGAATCAAAAGGACATATGCTGTTACCTTTTCATATATAATTATTATGTTTTCTTTATGTGAGTTATCTCATGACTAAGAATACCAAGTTTAGGGGAATATGGAAACTTTATTTCACAGTTTAAGGAAAACTTTCCATTTTTGAAAGTATTCAACTTCAATATGAAGATATTATTCTACTAGTGGGTATTTAAATTATGAAATTTTTATGAAAGAGATCTGAAAAAAATTATTTCAACATTTGAGACAGGTATTCCTTTGTTCAGCAATGTCATTGTTAGGAATCTATGTAAATGCATTGCTTAAAAAAGTATATATAATGGGCCTATAAGGGTAAGAATTATTTATAATTAGAATTAACCTAAATGTATAGCAATTAGGAACTGGTAAAACAATTTTTAACATTCATTTGATGGTTCTAGATGGTTTTCAAAAAACATGATTGATTTATATGTATTGACATTGGAAGTTCTCCACATCATGTTCAATTGAAAAAGAGACTGTCCAAATAATATGGTCTTATTCATGTAAAAACCATATATATCCATATATATCACTTTATATTTTATATAAATATATATCTATATATATATATCACTTTATATATATGTGCGTGTGTGTGTGTATATATATATGTATGTATATATACATACATATATATATATACACATATATATATCACATATATATATATATCACATATATATATATGGATATATATATATATGTGATATATATATATATGTGATATATATATATGGATATATATATATATATATATATATATATCACAGAGAAAATAAAGACTAGAAGGATATTTGGAAATAGTTTTTCCATGGGAGAGAAGCAGGATTTTTTTTTTCAGATGGTTATTCTCTATATTGGTGAAGTTTTTATAATGAGTATGAGGTCATTTTATAATAATATAAATATTTTAATAGTTCAATTTTGAAAAAAAATCCAAGTAAGTTACAGAAAAACTGCCATGGCTTGCATTTATTTACTCAAAAATGTTCGGGAGGACTTGCTATTCATCAATCACTGTGCTGGTCACCAGTGATATGCTACTTTTCAAATAGAACCCTTGTGTAGTTTGGAGCATGTAGTGGATGAAACAGATATTGATCAGATAACTATATGAATATCTATAAATTATAGATTAGAGCAAACATATTAAGGAGAAGTTCCTGGTAATATAAGAGTATATAATGGGGGATCCTGACCCACATCAGCAGGGCAGAGAAGTTTTCCTCTATGGAATGAAATGGGATCTAAATATAAAGTATAAATAGGAATCAAATGGGTAAAAAGGAAAAAGAGCATCTTAGGTAAGGTAAACTGCATGTAAAGAGATTTTCTGGGGCACCTGGTGTCTCAGTCGGTTGATCATTCAACTCTTGATTTTGGCTCAGGTCATGATCTCAGGATTGTAAGATTGAGCCCTGAATTGGGTTCCATGCTGGGCATGCAGTCTGCTTAAGATTCTCTCTTTCCCTCTGCCTTCTCCCCCTTGTGCTCTCTCGTCTTTCTCTCTCTCTCTCTCTCTCTCTCAGAAAAAAAATTTTTTTCTGATAGAAAATGCATTGGTACATTTAGGTGATTAAGAGACAGTCAGTGTAGTTGGACCACAAAGAACCAAAGGACCTTGGTCAGAGAGATGGCTGGTAGGGACCAATACTACAGAGCATTTAACTCACACTAAGGATTTTTGAGACTATAATAAGCATGAAGGGAAACCATATATTTCAGAAAATATAACAAAAAGTTGTGTGTATGGAATACCATTTGGAAAGATTACTCTGGCTCCAGTGTAGAAAATAATGCTAGAATAGCAACAGAAAATTCATGAATGCTGATCACAAGCCTCTTAAAGCACTCACCATGCACCCTATCACCTCATATAATGGTGGTCCGCATAGTGGCCATTTCCCAACATATTGGAAGTACATGAGTGGTTAACAACCTTAGGATCACCTCCAAGAGATAAATTTTTAAAAATTTGTCTAGAAATGAGTGGAGCATGGTATCTGTAGAAGGAACATACTTAATAATACTTTGAAAATGTGCAGCCATTTAAGTATAATTGTAATAACTAGAATGTAACTTCAGAAATCTATAAGTGGAATCTGAGTGTGTTTCGGGAAGCTACAACTTTTCCAAGGGTGGACTGACCAATATAGAGCCAGAGTAAAAGCTAAAAGCGAGATTTTTGTCAGGGTGTTTCTCATTGATAGAGGTCTTGTACCCTGATCATTTGCATTATAATCTAATTGGAAAGTATATGTCTTTAGAGGAGATGGATAGATTTTTCAATCCTTTTTGCTCTGATTCTGTGACCAAAGCAGCCTTCTGATTATAATGTGTCTTCCTGACTACTGTCCTACAGGACAAGAACATACTGCTCAGTTGAAATGAGCCATTCTGATGATTTCCAGTTATATTTAACACTAGACATTATTAAATGGGCATAGTTGTCTCTTGTAGATTTAATTTAATGAGTCCCTCTGATCTCAAAAGACTAGTCACTTTTCAGCAGATATAATGAAGTTAAGGATATAAGACTAGAAGTTGAAGACCAGATTCTGGAGTTTGGGGAGCTCAAATATTTTCTGTGTAAACTCTTCATGATTGACAGCCATCATCCTTTTGCCTCCCAATATACCTTGAAATCCATTATTCTAGCAAAAATTTTCTAACCAAGCAGTCATCACAGGAACATAATAACTTATATAATTGGTGTTTACAATTCCTGAAAGCCTAGTCCCTTGTGTTGAATAAAAGTCATAGAATTAGAATTCTGCTGATAGCTGGGTGCTCCCAAATATGTAAACAATTCAAGATAGTGGCTAAGAACACAGTCCCTGGGGGTAGGTCCATCTATACTTATTCAACTCTGCCTCTTACTAGCAATGGAATAATGAACAGTCATTTACTCTTTGGAGTCTGGGTTTCTTCCATTATAAATGGGGAATAATTTTGACCTCAAATAAATGTCAACAGAGATTAAGTGGTGAAACAAGTTCATAACATAGTGCCTGATAGAATAGGTTTTCCATAAATAATAGCTACCATTATTGCCGCTATTTTTATTTACTTTACCCCTCAAAGCTCTAAAATATTACCTCCATGTATCTAGAGAGATTCTATTTCCCATTCTTCCAAATAATCTTTTGTACATGACACTGGACTTTGTCTGCCCTATCAATATTTTACTTCTCTTTTTTATTTTGTTTTCTGTTCAGTTTTCTGTTCTGTTTTCTGTTTTCCATGGTATAAAATAGAGACATTCTTCCAATAATTGTCCTCTTGTCATGTATTTTAAATTCTAAATCTTGAGGAATGTACTTGTGGCACAAAAATGCATATTTGACATTGATGAGGGCATCATGGATAGAAAGAATTTAATTTACAATTTCACTCAAACAAGCAATAAGAAAGGACCTCCATGCATCATCAAATGAAGGAATAGTAAAATCCCTATCAAACAGCAGGGTGTTTTTTCTTTGATCTGCCACATGTCACCATTGCCTGTCTTGAGCTGCACACCAGCTATCTGGCAGGCAATACTTCTGCTCTTGAAGATGAACAGGTGCAGTGACTTATCCCGCAGGGAGGGCAAAGATTAATGAAGTGTGTGTGTAAATTCCATGAATATGAGAGGCAACAGTCAGCCTTTTAATAATACCTTAATTAACACTGATATAATGCATTAACTAACCCTCAGCAGCACATTTTGACTCATTTGTTAATCTTGTTCTTAACAGCAGCTGTTCAACTGTATCAAAAAGCATTGCTTCTTTGTTTCATGTTAAAGAGCCCAGAGCCTTATAAAGCAGCTTACAATGCAGTCATGCTACTTGGCTGAGAGGAGGTTATCAGCGAAGGCAAAAAGAACACAGAACACTGAAACAGTAAATAAATTTCAAGTCATTATCTATATTGTGGGTTGTAGCAGACTTTCTTGGTAGTCCAGCACAACAAATTTTATATGGAATTTCCCTAACAATCCTTGACATTTTACCCCTTCTGTATATTTGTTTATGCTATTTTGGAGCCTAGAACAGCAGTCCAAACATTCAAAAGCTTGGTCACATTTTACAAGCCATACCCTATCCCCATATTTATCTATTCTTGTTAGATCCCCGTTGTCCATGTTTCTGTTACCCATTTGCTTCTCTTTTTACATTGATCACACTATTATATACATATCTCTTTAAACGTATCTGAAAATACCACTAGACTTTGAGTCTTGAGGGTGGAGGCTGTATGTTATTTATTTCTAGAGTATATTTCCAGAGTTTAGCATGGTTGTTGGTATCTGGTAAGCTCTCAGTAGATGTTTGTGGTCTTAATAAATAAACGAAAAATCAGTTAATAGAATTCACGTAGGTTATTAAGAGATTTTATTTGAGTCCAGATTGTTCTTTTATGTCCTTTAGATTCAACAATCCACAAAAACAATGAAAATCATGTTTCTAAGAATTGCCTCTTATAATACCTGTGATAGAAAATTGGATACAACTACTGAATCTGTAGCCATGACTACATAGTCTGGGACTAGGAATCCATTCCATCCTGTTTACCATGACAAATCATTCTGATTATCCCATGACTAAAAGTTCTGCTAAATGTCATAATTAAACATCAGTTTAAAAGGAATGTCAGATGTTAGGAAACACAGAAATTGCTCTCTCAACAAATTTTCTAATACCCTAGACCTTTACAAATTCTGCTCTTTTCCTAAACCATCCACTCTGTCACATGTCTGCTGGCTTAACTGTTGTCTATTTTTTAAACTCTGCTTCATGGTATCTGTGAGGCAAGTCTCCCAACTATAACACTTTATATCTACATCCATCCAAGGAAGTATTTTGTGTGTTAATTGATTGTTCAAGAGTGTGTTTGTCACTAATCTATTCACTTTTAGATAACTGGGACCACATCTTTTCAGCTTTGTATCCCTTCTTTCTATCTATGGGTTAGAATATCTAACCCATAGTAGGCCTTTGAATATATTTGATGAATAAATGGTTATTTAATGTAAACAGTGGTTTATGGTTATGACTGTGTTTAGTTTCTATGATGATTGCATTTTAGTAGAAGCATTTTCCTGTCAGTGATAATAAATTTATTTTAAAACACAACTAAGTGTATGAGAAAAGCTTCTAAAGCTTGGCTTATGTTCTGGTGCTCCATCTTTTCTGTGTCATTCTTGAATTAAAGCTCACAAGGACATTAGTGCTCCCAGCACTATATCACTCAGTGGCTTAGTTGATTTACTGGAATAACCCAGTGCAATGTTCATGTCTTTAAAGGATGGATCACCCAAATACACAGACACTCTTGGGAAATAAACCTAATAGAGACTTTAACATCAGTTCTGGAAACCTTTTCACCATGAGGTGGCATTTTTTAGCACAACAAAGCTATATTAAATATGTGGGGATTAAAAAAAAATAATACTTTGGCCATTTATAAGCCTCCGTTCTTCATTTTCTTAATATGAACAGCTATGGAATTTGGTAGACAATAAGCCCTGTGATGTTTGGCATTGCTTGTAGTAGTTGGGTTCATTGAGTTACCATATAGATTTTAGTTATTTCCTTATCCATTTGGTTGTTCCCAACAGGTGAATAGTGCTCTGAATCATTACAAATACAGTAAGTGTGGGCATTTGAGTCAATTATTATTGAAACTATTTCCTTGACTCTGTTCCTAGAATAAGAGTTCCTTGAGGGTGTAGTCTTGTCCTTATTCATCTTTGCATTTCCATTTTCTTTTTTTTTAAGAATTTTTTAACATTTATTCATTTTTGAGAGTGAGGGACACAGAGCATGAGTGGGGGAGGGGCAGAGAGAGAGGGAGACATAGAATCCCAAGCAGACTCCAGGCTCCGAGCTGTGAGCACAGGGCCCAACATGGGGCTTGAACCCACGGACTGTGAGATCATGACCTAAGCTGAAGTCGGATGCTTAACCGACTGAGCCACCCAGGCGTCCTTGTATTTCCATTTTCTTAATGCATAGTACTAGACATGCATTAAGTTTATAATAAAGACTTGGCCTTAGAAACTGTTCTTGAGTACCCATACTCTTATATGCTTTTTTCCCCTACTATCACACATGTATACACTCAAAACACATGCATACACACATCATTTTGGGTCCAAAGGAGTTTTTGATGCCTGAATTATTATGAATTTCATCCATTTGTCCTGTAATTAATTGCTGTTTAGATATTCTATATTTCATTTTTCCTTTTATGAATTGTGACTAGTAAACACATTTATTCTTTAGTGAGTTCCATATATGTCTAAATTAGAAAACTATTTTGATATCTCAGTGGCATGAAAGACACGAGTAATAATTCCTCCTGAAAAGCAGAATTACATAGTGGGAAAGATATGGGTACTAATATCAGACTGACAGAGATAGCAGGGTTTGCTGATGGATGGGAAGGAATGTATGGAAAAAAAACAATAAGACTGTAAAGGTACTTAGAATGTATATGCCACTTATGAAGATGGAGTGGCTATAGGAGAGACACTATCTTACAGAAACCGGTTCTTTGTCTAGATGAGGTTTGAAATGATCCACAGACATTCAAGTTAGAGATGTGGAGTAGGCAATTGGATATATGTCCCTGGAATTCAGAGGAGAGACTTCCCACTAAAGATAAAAATGGACGTATACCAAAAAATACGGTATTCCTAGCCAGGAGATGGAATTAAACTTTCATAACTATTGGAGGTTGTTACTCCTACAGTCATTGTCATCATCGTCATCATTGTCGTCGTCATCATCATCATCGTCATTTTGATCATTATGTTAGCCCTGTGTTCCTCTGTGAGGCCATCAGAATCATGCTCTCTTTGGTCTAGATGATTAAGAGAAAGTAGACATAAATGTGGACCTGGAATAGACAGTGCAGCAATTCTATAAATTGTAGCTGGAAGAGCAAACAAGATTTGGGGTTGATTAAAACATTGTCAGGTCTAAAGTTCTTTTGAACCCATTTGCAAACCCAATCAAGAACAGTTGGAATAAATTAAAGCTAAGTGACAAAATAAACCCTTTCATGTCCTAGGGAGAGATGGTTTGAGTAATTAAGGGCAGTTTTGCACTTTTATTTCAGTAGCATAATATTTGCATTGCATATTAGAACTGTGTTAATCTGACAATTGGTTTCTCTGTTCACAATTCCCTTTCTTAGTCACTGATACTGAAAATGATTCAGCACCTCATGTAATAATAATCTCTCAGCAAAATTCAGCCAAATAAATCCACTCATCTGATCATTTTATACTAAAAGTAGGTCAAATTGCAGGCAATCTATAATCTGCAAGGTCAAATTATGTTTATGGATTAGAAATTAAAATGTTCAGGGGCATCTGGGTGGCTCAGTCGGTTAAGCATCCAACTCTTGATTTGGGCTCAGGTCATGATTTCACAGTTCGTGGGTTGGAGCCCCTCATCAGGCTCTGCACTGACAGCATGGAACCTTCTTGGGATTCTGTCTCTCCCTCTCTCTGCCCACCCCCTTGTGCTCACTCTCCCTTAAAATAAATAAACATTAAAAAAAGAAATTAAAATGTTCAACTCTGAAGGGGGATTTAGCTAGTCTTTTCAACATTTATTTTAATTAAAAAATAATTCTTCAGTATACACTATTGCTCATGTTAATATATTAACTTCCAATTATTAGTACTCACTGTACCAAGTATCTACTAAACACTTTGGAGATGTTATTTAATCCTTATAAAAACCTTATAAGGAAGCCACTGTCATGTCTTATAGATGAGAAAACTAAAAATAAGACTTTCGGACAATTTTTCTCAAAGTAGATGCAGATCAGTAGGTCTGGAGTACAGATTGAGATTTGCATTTTTAACAAACTCTCAGGTGTAGCAGAGTTGGCCATAAATTGTCTGGTCCAAAGGCGCTGCTTATAATCCATTTACTTTGAGTCCACTTTCATCCTATTGTAAAAAAGAGTATTTCTTCCTGCAGCTGAGCTCCTTTCTCCAGTATCCTATGGAAACTCAGCCCTCCAAGCCTACTTGATATTTTCTGTAGGTGAGGCTGTGAGTGTACCTTAATCCTTGGACTTTATATGTCTTCTATTACTGCGCCTTCCTTCTGGCTTCCCAATCAAATCATGGCTCAAGTTCTTCCTTTAGACTCCACCTATTTCCTTGACCTTAGTGAAGACCATAAAGTTTTTGCTTCTTTGTCCAGACTCAAAGAACCAAATTCACAGGTTTTCCTAGATTTCCTAATAATTGGCCACTCTTCCTTCCTATTCTCTACTCTTTTGCATTTTTAGATTAATTGCTATACAGAGGTATGAAGGAGCAAAGACACCAGTGTTCTCTCTCTGTATTCTCACCTTCTACCTACTCTAATCTGCTACGAGTCCTTTCTTACTTATATTCTCACTCATCCCATTTGTTATTCTTGGAATAATCTTTTACTATAAGTCTACCTTCTTTCCTATTTTTCAAAGGTTTTCTAAAATCTTACCTCCAACAGTAAAAATCTTCCAGAAATGAAGTCCTGTGAGAATTCTCTTCCCAAGGCTGGTGAGTAGCTTTCACATTTTCTATCATAGAAACTGCAAACATAGACACTTTTCTTAATAAAAATGTATATATAATTTGTGTTTTTCCCATTAATTTTCTTCTGTCTACAAGCTGTGTATATTATATATTAATGATATAAGAACTAGAAAGTTTTTACCTTAGATTTTACCTACTAAAAAACAGCCATTCTGCAACTAGAAAATTAAGCCAAGTACAGATTTAAAAAGTACAAGATACCAATACCATTGTGAGAATTAAATAGAATAAAGAAAGTTATGTGCCTAGCAGTCTAAGTATTAAAGGTGAAAGAAAATACTAAAACAAAACTGTAATAGCACAGTTTATTAGTAAAATTGCTGAGAACAAAAATAGTTCAGTATTAATTCAGTACTCTTTCCACTCAACCATTTGGAATTAAAGCATTTAAAATTCTCAGACTATGACAATAATGGTATAAAACTATGTGGCTGGGTCTTTAGGATTCAAAACAATAAAACATTCTAATCTTCTCTGGCCTTTACTGTAAAGACATACCCCTCTGCAATAGTGGTTGAGGAAATATGATCAGAGAGCATTTTCTGCTTTTTTGAAATCCAGAAGAAGAGCAGGGCATGATGGAGCTGAACATAGGACCTAATCTAACTGAAATAAGAACAGAGACCCTTAGGCATTTGTAATGCAACTACAGTCATAAGTTCACCTTCTTCAGGGGTATTAGATTCATCCTTTGAAGCTGTCCTATCAATTTCCCGAGAGAGAGAAAGGAAGGAATAGGGGAAGGAAATAGTGCTTCTTACTATATTCCAGACTTGATTTTACACCAGTCAGAGTTCTAATCATCTGCATCTTTTATGCAGCCACTTTTAATTATAGACATCTATGATTGTGCACCTTTAAAACGGACTTTCTCTTTTTCTATCATTCTCTACCTTGTTCTCTTAAAATCATTGATTCTGCCTCCCCAACTAGGGCATTTGATATCATTCTGGATGCTTGTCTTCTCTATCCCTTTTTCTCCATTTAAGAAAAATATAGAGTGTCTGTTATATGTGGAGATTTTTTAGATCCATATTCCCTTGTCTACCCCAAATGCTACTATGTTAAATCAAGTCACTTAACATCTTACTTGAAAACCTGCAGTTATAACCAAATGCTCCAAATGCCATTCCATTTTCCAAATGACAAAAAATTGTCACAAATATTTGTTCCTTAACACAGGGTGATCACAACACACTTTGGTCAATATTTACCATTGGCTCTTTGTCTTTGGATTAGTCCTTATTCACAGGGAAGTGCCAATCTAGTGCAGCACAAAAATCTGTCCTTGATAGTGTTACATAACCATCAGCCAACAACACTGAGCTGAGTCATAGATACTAGGAACTAAAAATGTACAGTTTACTTTTTTTTTTTTATTGTTTTCAGTCTTTATTACATACAGATTTTTTTCTTTAACATTTATTCATTTTTGAGAGACAGAGAGACAGAGCGCAAATAGTGGAGGGACAGAGAGAAAGGGAGACACAGAATCCGAAGCAGGCTCTGGGCTCTGAGCTGTCAGCATAGAGCCTGAAGTGGGGCTCAAACCCATGAACCATTAGATCATGACCTGAGCTGAAGTCGGACACTAAACCAAGTGAGCCACCCAGGCACCCCTATTACATACAAGATTGACAGTTTTTCCTTAATCGGAAAATACCATAACCTTGAAACATAAAAATAATCAGTCTGAAAGTTTACTTCAGTAGGTATTGGGTGGCCCTTACTTTCTAAAAGGCGATAAGATACATACTAGTAGAGGGAGGTAGTTGAATAGCAAAGCATTTCGTTTATGCTTTTATGTCTCTATCAAATTTTCTCATTGTATTTTTTAAAATACATGCTTTTGTGGGCTGGGAAAATATTTTAATTTCAGTTGGTTATCTGGTAGGATTGTAACCAGGCACAGGAAATTTCTATGTGTGCTACTTAAAAATAAAAGGAAATTTCATAGCTTTAGTGAATTATTTGACTTTAAAATTTTCTAGATAAAGTATCACAGAAAAGAAGTTTCTTGGCCTGCTTCTATGAGAACTTCTTTGGGTGAATACATTTGCAGGGATGTATGAAAGCATTCATTAGAAGTGAATCATAGGGTACTTTCTTCAAATAATTTTCCATTCAAGTGACACTTAATTCATAGTTTATAAATTCAAGGCCAATAACTACACGGTCCACATTCCATGAGGAGTACCAGCAATTTATAAGATGCCCCAGGTTTCCTGAAAGCAGAACATATTATGTCTACAACAGATGATAGTCAGAGGAGTGAAATGGTGAGATTGTCAGCATCCCTTTGATGTCTTTTAAACAACGATCCTAATGAGCATTTACTTATTTTTACTCCATGTGATCTTATGAAAGAAAAATGTTGTTTGGGTCTTGGGATCTTAGGCGTGCAATGAACCTACATTTCGTTCCGACATTTTTTTCATTTTTGTAGTGGAAGTATTTTTTTTTATTCTTCAGATCTCACCCTCATTAAATTTATAAGCTACAAGGACACACAAATAGCATTCAGTACATTTGTGCATGTGATGATTTCGGTAAATTCAAGAGCCTTTTACCAATTTACCCCTCTACAGCATCCAAAGTGGGAGTTCATCTCCTGTAAATTGTCTACCTGCTAATGCTAGATACCACTGAGAATAATGATCTTCAATATGTTTTTAAATGGGAAAAATATATTTTCCTAAAGGAAATAAACTATGAGTCAATTACTCTGTAAAATTATTTGTTTGGTGGGAAGTGCTGTCTTACCTCCCTTAATATACCATAGAAAGTGTATTCGTTGTTGCTCTTTAATTTTTCTGTTGAACCAGATTCTCCATCATGCAGATATTTTGCTGAGATTGAAAGTTAAGTATCTTAATAGATGTGTTTGTTTAAGTCTCTTAGGCCACTAGAAGTATAGGAAGAGGTGGGGGAGCTACCAAGGGAAAAGTTCTTCCTGGTGTCACCCACATAAATAACAATAATTACATTTTATTTTGATGCCTTCAAGAACATCTCAATGAAGATAGACAAGAGAATGGTAAATAAAGTAAGTGAATGTTCCTGTAGCATAAAATATGATTACAAAAAATTAGAGAATTTACCCTTAGCATTCACTCAAGAGATTTTCTGCTTAGTAGGTGAGAGGTTTTGTTTTCTTACCTCATCACCTCTTCTAAAATCCCAGTAAGAATTTTTAAACAGGAGAATTACGGAAAGGAGGTAAGGGTGGCTTTTTCCACTCTCTTCAAACTCCTCCCCACAAACTTCACAGGAATGAAGAATGCTTAAACTTCTCTTACTTGCTCCTCTTCCTCTAGAAGGAAATTAAATGCCTTCCTGACATTTCCTGGGTGGAACAATAAGAGTCCCTAGCTTTTTCCCTCTGGCCATTTGCACATGCCTCAGACAACTCACAAAGAAGAGCCAGAGGCACCATGGAATATTAATTACAATGAGGTAAGGAAGAAAATGTTTCTCTAAATACAGTTCAGAAATCCCAGGCAGGCTAAGTAAAATAAACCCTTGGCATTGTGGATAATAGCAAACAATTTGTACTGAAAAAGAAGTAATCTGGTGGATTTATCAGTATTTGAGTCTTCCCTATCACTGAGTCAAGGACAACTCCTGTCTTAAATATTGTGGTAAGAAACATATTAAATATTGCTTTAAGACTGTCACTGTAAACTTAGGTGACTTTGCCAGTTATGACTATAGTGGGCACTGGACTTTACCTACCAAGGAGAAGTTTTTCTTGACTTCTGGAGTTTGGCCAATTTCCCCAGCACATGTCCTTTCCTAGTTAGGTATGGGCTTAATTTCAGACCAGGATGATTAAGTTGCATATTTATATATTATCATATTTCACAGTATATAAATATGAACTCCATTAGAGTCCATAAGATTTTAGAGATTCCTAACAATGGTGAGAGATAGGAAATCATGAAGACTCCTACTGTCCATCTGATCAAAAAGTTCCAGCTTCAGGACTTTAAAGTCCTTTGGGTTAGAGACCAAGCTGTTTTACCCTGTCAGGCTCTTAGGATCTGGTTTTCCACTGCAAGAGCACATTGATCATCAGATGCATGTTCAAACTTCTCTCCAGTTGCCAGAAGCACTATAAGTTGAAATAGGGGGTTTTAGTGTTTTTTGCTTTTTATTTTCTTCTTTCAGGAGTAGCATGCTATGCCTTGGTTCAGCCCATTCTTTTGAAGCCAGATGAATCTGGATTTGAATATCAGATCTGGAATTCATTTATCTACTTATCTGACCATGGAAAATTAACTTGCCCTTACTGAATTACAGTTTCTTTGATCATGGAAATTCCAATGCCAAATCTTTTCTTCTGGATTTGTTAGAAAGAATAAACATCATGCCTGTATAGTAATAGTAACAGTAGTAATTCTGCCTCAGGTTATCTTTGCTGTCTTTATAGCAAGTCTTCTAGCTGAAAATGAAAATTGGGATGTTGTCTCATTGCTTGAATTCCAAGTCATATCTGAGATTTTATAATTGACCTCTTCCCTTGGTTTTTATTCTTATGAACATGTTTTGTTCATCTGCCTAGAACCTGGATTTTGAACTCTTACCTTAACTATTATACAGTAAGCCAATAACCCTGGTGACTTCCTAGGCATTGTTTTTCCTGCCTACTGACCTATCTCATTGTTTTAAGACTGTCACTGATAACTTAGGTGACTTTGCCAGTTATTACCATAGCGGGCACTGGATTTTACCTGCCAGTGAGAACTTT
Source organism: Panthera tigris (assembly GCF_018350195.1). Taxonomy (NCBI): domain Eukaryota; kingdom Metazoa; phylum Chordata; class Mammalia; order Carnivora; family Felidae; genus Panthera; species Panthera tigris. The sequence goes on from NC_056669.1 coordinate 82,971,891, forward strand.
TTCTTGACTTCTGTATTTTGGCCAATTTCCCCAGCACATGTCCTTTCTTGGTTAGGTATAGGCTTAATTTCAGAGCTACATTCTACGCCAGGAATTGTTTGTTCTTCCAAGAGAAAATGGACAATTCATGACCAAGTTCCAGGATATGAAAGCACAGGCCTTTGGTAAAACATTAAAAGAGTGGATTAACTTCTAATAATAGGAATATAATACAATAATAATCAACATCCTAGGTATATTACACTTCTTCCTTCACGGATATTGTCTATGAGCCTCAGAATAATCCTAAATGTTCATCATTATTCCTATTTTACAGATAAGGAAAATTGGTTCAACCGCACTAAGCTACTTGTCCAGAAATATGTTGTTAGTGGTGGAAAAATCAAAATTGAATTCAGCCAATTACAACTCAAAAACCTATGCTCTTTTTACCAATGCCTTCTACAGTGTCATGAATTATGCTCCATTTTTTTTTAATTTTTTTTTTTTACATTTATTTATTTTTGAGACAGAGAGAGACAGAGCATGGACGGGGGAAGGTCATAGAGAGGGAGACACAGAATCTGAAACAGGCTCCAGGCTCTGAGCTGTCAGCACAGAGCCCGATGCAGGGCTTGAACTCACAGACCGCGAAATCATGACCTGAGCCGAAGTCGGCCGCTTAACCAACTGAGCCACCCAGGCGCCCCATTTTTATGCTCCATTTTTATGCTCCATTTTTAATGCTGTTAAAGCAAAATTCCAAGGTAATTGATACTGTTGTTCGATGTAATGGAGATATTATTTTCCAGAAACAAATTAGTCAATTTTTCATAATATCTGTTGTCAACATCTTGCCCTTAATTCCCTAACACACTCCTTATTTCAGTTCTTTTCCTTAATTTGGACATGTAAAAATTATAAAATAATGGCAGTTTTATAGTAGAGATTTATTTGGCTTGGTGGCCTTTGACATGATTTGGTCAGGTTTTTTATCTGTTTTAAATTGATGGAAGCATCTATCTGTAGCTGTCACCTGTATCTCTTTGCACACATCAGACCCTTGATTTTATGATTTTAGTCAGGTATACTGGAGAGTAAAATGAATGTGTAGAACATTTGGGACACTCATAACTTTGTCTATAAGCCCTCTTTTTCTGAATTAGGTGAAGAAATTGAGGCAATTATCTGGAATATTACCTTCCAGTTGGGACTGAAGCTTAAATCATCAACATCACATCTCTGGTTTGCATGTGCTGGCCTTGGATAATAGTTTTATCTGGACTGCCTTGTATTTGTTTGGATAAAGGGACATATCACAGAGCATACATCTTAACACTATTATTCATCCCATTATAAATGACACTTACAAATGTGAAGGAGGCGGGGGCCCACTTATGAAGTATTCATGACACACTCCTTTTCCATCATCCCACATCCGCCCACCCTGACATTTCCTGATCCAAATTGTGTAGTAATTCTTATCCTCATCCTATGTTTTCCACATATTCTTTCAGGTCAATACACAGATGCTTTTACTTCTCTGAGTTTGAAAAAATAAATTATACTCCCACACCCCTCTATAAAAGATTATTCAAGGTCATGACAATAACAACTCTTTCTTCCTGTGCAAAAAGAATTACTTTGCTTTCTTATAGTGGATATTCTTTCTTGTTTGCCTTAAAAATACTCCTGGGATAAAAAAAAAAAGAATAAATTGGAGTTTCCACTGCCCTTCGTGAATTCAGAATAGTTTGCTAATATGAGTTAACAATACTATATTAAAAGTAAGAGCTTTCTAGGTGCATTATACTGTCTAGACCAATTGGTTCTTAACCTTGGCTGTACATGAGAATCACGTGAAGCACATTAATATATCTATATCTGTATCTATATCTATATACCTATAGATAGGTAAACATAGTTACAGATGATATAGATATATTTCTGGTTCTCAATCCTCAATGGCTGCATATGAGAATCACCTGAAGCCCCTTAATATCTATCTATCTATCTATCTAGATAAATAGGTTGATATTTATCTAGATAAATATTATCTAGATTGAATCTTACTAGAGAGATAGATATATAGATATTAAAGGGCTTCAGGTGATTCTCATATGCAGCCATTGAGGATTGAGAACCAGAAATATATCTATATCTATATCATCTATATCTATGTTTATCTATCTACCTAAATTGATAGATATCTATCTAAATAGACAGATACACATTTTTTTTTTTACCTCTAGTTCTAAGTCCTCAATATTCTAATTAAAATAATCTAGATTGGGTTCTCAGCATCAGTATTTGTATTTAACATTTTAAATGTGTAACCAGGATTGAGAATCACTAATCTAGACAATGTGACACAGGGGTTAAGAACATAGGCTTTTTGGTCAGAAAGACTGAAGATTGGATCTTACTCTCACATCAGATATTAAATCTTGGGTATGTGTGTAACTCTTCTCATCTTAAGTTTCTTCATCTATAAAATGGTTTGGCAACACTTCCTTGAGAAGTTGTTATGGGTATAGGATACAATAATGAACATGACATACTTAGGAAGTGCCTGGTTCTTACTTATTGCTCAAGACATTATTTAGTGTAATGATTAAATTTATTGTGAGTTTTAGGCGTGTCTCTATGATAATACACAAGTTAGGAGACATTTTTATTAATAGTTTAAAGTTCCAAATTTGAATATATCACAAATATCAATAATAATAATTGCAAACATTTATTAACAACAATAATATATGTAAGGCTCTTTGTTGAATCTTTTACTTAAATTATATTTTTGATTTGCTCAAAATTTCAAGATATGCTTTAAGCCACTTTTACAAGAGAAGACCTAGATTTTGAGAGATTGAAACTTTTTTTTCCCAATCTGGTAAGAGGAGTTGGAACTCAAATCCATGTCTGAATATATCTAAACTCAGACTTCTAATTTTTAATTATATTGTCATCAGAATAAGAAATCTATATAAGATCAATATATAGTCTCTTTAAACAAGGCACCCTCTCTCCTTCCTTCTTGACTAAACTCAGAGAATGGAAACCAGGACTAGTTTCATATGTGTGCAGCCATGCAGTGCAATTGCACTGGAATTAGTACTCAGAAGAGCCCTGCACTCAGAAGAACCCTATGCTTGAGATTTAACACTTTGCAATTGGCATTTGAAATACTTAATAATTTCATCTTTGGACTTAACGTTTTGTAAGTGAAATCTAATAGGATAATGGAGGAAGCATTGGAGACTTGAGGCTTAGCTTACACATTGCCCTGCTCCCTACCCTATTTCTGGGATGAGTTCTTAGTTACTCATTCTCTGCTGCTATGTTCTTTTTATTTATTTTTTAATTTTTTTAATGTTTATTTCCTTTTGAGACAGAGAGGGACAGAGTGTGAGTGGGGGAGGGGCAGAGAGAGAGAGAGAGAGAGAGAGAGAGAGAGAGAGAGAAAGAGACACAGAATCCAAAGCAGGGTCCAGGCTCCACACTGCCAGCACAGAGTCCAACGCGGGGCTCAAACCCACAAACCGTGAGATCATGACCTGAGCCAAAGTCTGACGCCTAACTGACTGAGCCACCCAGGCACTCCTCTGCTGCCATGTTCTTTTCCCCCTACTGCTCCTTTCCTCCACCAAAGTTGGTGACTTGGTCACTTTGTTTGGGGTTAGGGAGGCCTAGATTTCACCATGACTGTCTGCCTCTGGCAGGAGCCTGGGTATGGAGGGTCAAGTTTTGGCACATATCCTACATCATCTCTGAGTAAAGCAAGGAGGCAGTCATCTCCAGTTCTACTTGCCAGTGCCATGGCTTATTAAGCAGATGACTTGGCATGGACCTCTTGCTTATCCTATTTCTTACTTTTTTAGATGTCTCATATCTCCTGATATAGTAGTTGTTATCTCCAGAATCTCCAGGATCACTCATCTGCTCTGGTTTGAGATGGCATCCTCATGGGAAGGAAAGATTGAAATTTTCAACACTAGCTGGAACTCCACGTTTTCATTTTACACTAGACCCTCGTGTTAATAACAAAATATGAAAGAGTCCCAATAAGGTGGGTTTGGGAGGGTGGCTTGGTATGTTTGGAAAGGACAAGGGCAACTTGAGGCTAGATGAGTGAGACTGAAGCCGAAATGATATGCCTAGTGTTTAGAACCATGAGCTCTAGAATTTTAAATATTCTCAATGTAAATGCCACCTGTGCCACTTATTAGTTGTGTGATATTGGATAAGTAACTCACCATCTCTAAACCTCAGTTTCCTCTCCTATAACCTTAACATAATTATTATATTAACCTCATGAGACTGACATAAGGTTAAATAAGAGAGTGTATGTGGAACAATTGCTTACTAATGTCTGGGAGGCAGTAAGCACCAGATAAATGTGGTTAATACTATTTTTATTTTGGGGACGCCTGGGTGGCTGAGTCAGTTAAGTGTCTGACTTCGGCTCAGGTCATGATCTTCAGTTTGTGAGTTCGAGCCCCGCAGCAGGCTCTGTGCTGACAGCATGGAGCCTGGAGCCTGCTTCAGATTCTGTGTCTCCCTTTCTCCCTGCCCCTCCCCTGCTCATGCTCTGTCTCTCTCTGTCTCTCAAAAATAAATAAATGTTTAAAATTTTTTTTAAAAAATACTATTTTTATTTTCTTTTTGACTCATTGTGCCTCTGAGCTGAGACCAAGTTTTTTGCAATGAAGTATTTGACCAAGACCCTATAAAAAAGAAAAGATTGCTGAGAGGTATGCCCCTTCTTATTTCTCAGTTATGGTCTAGGTTCCCCCAAGAAAACTCATTTGATTTCCTATTTCTTCAATCAATTCAAGGGATCTGTAGTTTCTTATTGTATACTTTCATCAGCCATCTCAGAAAATAGGAAATAAAATTTTTAGCTTTGCTCTCCCTCCTTTCTGTGCCCTTCATGTCATAATTTAATTAAAATGGGAGAAGCATTTAAGTAACAATTGTTCTACTTCTTCTACCTCCAACTCACCCACATGAATATCTATATATTCTCCTTCCTTCCTCTTCCCTCTCTCTCTTTCTCTGGGGATGTCCATTCATACACTCATGCTAATGTTCCTCTAAACATTTAAGATGCATTTCCAAGTGACAGGAAGGGCTGCCATACAGAAGCATCATCTTTTTTTTTTTTTCCATTCTCCAACACATTAATTGGTTGGATTGATTTTCTGGATGAGCAAGAAGGGAGAATATGCATTAAAGAAAGATTGATAGGATAACACAGTTGTTTATGTTTGAAAATGCAATTTTTTTCTCAGGAATAAATACATAGGACATGATGAGGCCAAGAAATATCAAAAAGTACATTCCTTGCCTTAATTTATCTCATCTAGGTAAAAATATAGTCTTCTGATTAGAAACAATGTTAGCAGATATTAACCAACAAGCTAGTCAGAGAAAATATAGTGGAAAATAAACAATACAACAAAACAATGATATTTCTCTTTGCATTAATCAATTTAACAGATTTTTCTTGAAATTAATTTTGTTGGTGAGGGTTTATCAAGGAATATACCCTTATGAATGTAAACCATAAACCATTCTGGACTATAATTTAAAAATTATGTTCAAGACTTTCAAAACTGTTAGGACTTTGAGTGCCAATTGTTCCGCATCTAGTAATATTGTCTAAGAAAATGATAGGAAATATAGATGAAGATCTATACATCAAAATGTTTATTTGTGTCATATCATCAATTATAGTAGTAAATAATTGACCACAAGCTGAATGTCAAAATATAAGGGCTAAATAAATTATTTATTATTTTTTACATCCTCTCCTCTAATTCATCTTCCTAACATTTACACACTCCCCCCCAGACCCCACCCCCATAGATATCTCTCTATCTCTTCTAGTTTGATGGTGTTTCTGTGAGGAAAAATGAGATTAACGAGAGGAAGGGTCATTCTCTGCTGGTTCAGTAATGGTCTCTATCTGATCTCCTTTAGAGTACATCTGTGGGTGAACCAGCATCATTTTGGGGGATCTTTGTCTTTACTTCTCTTACTATTATCAGTGTCTCTACTAGAGACAATCCGCTTGACACAGACTCTGTTGGAAATCTCATTTATTACCTTTTCAGGCAGTACACTTAGGTTGGTTCTTTTTTAAATTGGTGCAGGAAGGCTATTATATAGCCCCCGATTGGTCCAAGAGAAATTTTCACATATCCTTTGCCCTGAAAATTCTAGGTATTCATAATTTTCCCATGGACTCACACCTGTTTCCTTACCATCACAGAGGTCATCTAGTAAAACTCTCACAATGTTAGGCCTTTCTGGTAAAGGATTCAGCACTAGCTGCAGCTGCTGTGCTCTCATAGATTTTAATGAACAAAGATCAAGCTATTGAATTGCTCTTCTGGATTCTTCTCTCACTTGTCTTGATGGGGAATGGAGGCATTCTCTTTCTGCCCCCTAAAGAACAGAGTCTGTAGCCTCATTACATATTGTTTTTCCAAGGAAATTTTATCTCCCTGATGTGTCACCTCAATTCTCTTACATATTCTTCAATAAGTGCTAAGCCACAGTTGAAAAAATAGACATGGGCTACCTCCTTTATAAATTCTACTAATATAGTGTGGCACATTCTTTTGTATCCTGGGATAGTTGGCATCTGTGATCTTGCAAGTTCAGTTCAAACTGAGATTGAAATAGCCTTTTTTTGTGTGTTCTTTTAGATAATGCAACATTAATTGATGAGATACACAATAGTATAACAGAATACAGGAGATACATCAATCCAGACCTGGGAGCAGGGAGGGCTTTCCCAAAGAAAGTAATTACCAAAATGAAGCCTCAAGTGTAAGTATTAGTGAGTAGAGTGAAGTAGATGAATGAAATAATAGCAAGACAAGCAAAAGGGCCAGCATTAAAAGAGAATATTGTAGAAACGCAAACTGGTATAGTCACTTTGGAAAAAGTATAGAAAGCAGTTTATTATAAATTTAAACATAACACTCAACATACAATCTAGTAATCCAAGTCCAAGGTGAAATGATAATTTATATTCATGCAAAAGCCTGTAAGTGAATGTTTATAGTGGTTTTATTCCTAATAACTCCAAACTGAAAATAATACTAATGTTCTTTAATTGATAAATGGATAATCTGTGGTATATCCACAATGGATGACCACTCAGGAATAAGCAAGAGCTCATTACTAATAAATGTTCCAATATGGATTAATAATTTCAAAAGTGTTATACTAAATAAAAGTATCCAGACTCAAAAGGCTCCATGCTGCATGATTTTATTTACATATTTTTTGGAAAAAAGAAAACCATAGGTACAGAAATCTGACCATTAGTTACCAGGAAGAGGTTGATTGGACATGAGGGAATTTTGGAGGGTGATAGAAATGTTCTATATATTGATCATAGTGTAGTCATATAACTCTATTCATTTTGTCAAAGTGTGTAAAACTGTATAAAAAACAAGGGTGAATTGTAGTGTATGTAAATTATACCTCAAGTGAAAAAAAAAAGAGTATGGCTTCTTTGAGGAACTGAAAAATAGTTACTATAGAAATTCAGTGAGAAGCAGGGAAAAGTAAATGATGAGGCAAGAAAGATATATGAGTATCAAGTTATTAAGGTCTTTGTATATCATGCTCAGGAATCCGAGCTTTATCCTTAAGGTAATGGTAAACTATTGAGTGGTTTAGCTTTGTTACAGATCATTTTATTTTATTTTATTTTATTTTTTAATTTTTTAATGTTTTATTTATTCTTGAGAGAGAGAGAGAGCATGAGTGGGGGAGGGACGAGTGAGAGAGGGACACAGAATTGGAAACAGGCTTCAGGCTCTGAACTGTCAGCACAGAGCCCGACTGGGGGGGGGGGAGCTCAAACCCACGAACCATGAAATCGTAACCTGAGCTGAAGTTGGACACTTAACCGACTGAGCCACCCAGGCGCCCCATGTTACAGATCATTTTAGAGGGATCACTCAGCCAATAGAGTGAAAGCAAGAAGACCAATTGAGATGTTAAGCAGATATGTAGTAAAACAAGTAGGAGCTACTGCTTGCCTAAACTAGGAAAGTATGGTAGAAGCTTATTCATTTTTTAACAAATATGTTTTGAGTGCCTATTATGTTATAGACACTGAGGCACTTCTGGAAATAAAATGGGCAGTAAAAATCAAACATATACTCAATAAGCTCAGAACTCACAATCTATTAGCATAGACAGCAAATATACAATTTTGTCTCTGAAAAAATTATAAGAAAAAAGAGTTATTATTATGAAAGGTGACTGTGTCCCCAAATCTCTTCTCTTTTTCTTTCCTAACAGAAATTCCCATTGTTAGGGATACCTATGTGTTAGCTTTAAAAACAGTATTGCCCAGGTTCCCTAGGAGTTAGGGGCAGTCATGTGACCCAGTTCTGGCCAGTGATATATAAATGGAAGCATGCTGGGTGTTTCTAGGAAGGTTTTGCTTTCTTGATTATAGCCTTTCTTGCATTCTTTCTTTTTCCTGCCTAGTAACTGTGATAATGGTTGAATTAGTAACAATATCAAAACTTATGTTGGCATGGCAACTATTTACTGATTTTTAAAATTGAATGCATGATAATAATTATCGATTGTTACTTACCTGGAACTTTTTCCTCCCTCTCCACACCACTCCCCCCACCCCCCACCCACCAACCCAGTGCTTAACAGAAGTTGAGACAAAAGGTTCATCAGGCATGGTATAGTTCATCCTATCAAATATCTGTGCTCTCTGACTCTTGTCCACTCTCTAAATAACAATGTTGAAACGCTTGGGTTCTTCAAGCCTACAGAAGGTTGAATATAGTGTTTTGTGGGGGAGGTGAGGAGGGGAGTGTTTTTCATGCATGACAGTGCTAATCAATTGGTACTAGCATCCCCAAACATTATGTTGAGGAGGATTCTGTATCAGCAGGAAAGTGTATAGTCTTAATTAGTGAGGTCTGCCATGTACAAAGAAAGGTAGATTTACAACAAATAGTTTTTGTCATCATGATGTAACCATTTAAGAAAGGAAAGTGAAGCAGTCCTTTTAGCTATGGCTTATATTCTCAAGAACACAAAAGCAAGGTGAGATAGTTCTTGGAGCACTCAGAAGCCTGACTTACATAGTTGCCAGTCTGAGCAGATAGACCTGAGGACAGTGAACACACACCCAGGAGCGAAGGAATAGGGTGATACCCGTGGTATGGGGGGGCATAGACTCTGATGCCAAAATCTTCATTTTTATCAGCCTTCACTTTAGTGAGTTCTAAAACCCTTTGAGTAGTTTGTCTTGTCTGAGGCCATTTGCTACCCCTGGAAGCCATTTTCTTCCTGCCTGAAGAAAGTGAGGAGAGGTGAAGAAGTGGGGCCATGAGTGAAAGCAGCCTTCTGTGCCAAGCAGTCAGGTCTCAAACTAAAAGCAGAACAAGTCATGAGGTTAATTTTGTCTAGTTTTAGGTACAAATTACTTTATTTTAGTTTTGGGGGAAGTAAAATGAAGCAATTCAGAAAGAAGAAAGAATTCCGGAAAGAAATTCTATTCTTACCAACCCAGCAGGGATGTACATTTCAATTGCTGAGAGGAAACAATATTAGATGTAATACTAGAGGCTCATTGGAAGCGGAAACAGGAGCCCTAATTTGAAGCGGGAGCCATTCATAAAATGACTCACAAACTTGCTCGCAAGAATTAAACCAAGTTTATGAAGAATAATTCTTGTTTGCATTTTTTTTCCTTTTCAAGCAAGTAACGAACAGTAATGTGGCCCGTATCCAAGGTAACATCAGTATTTTTTCTGGTTTTTAACCATGGTCATTCTTAAAGGAAAAGACGGAAAGACACATATGTTGAGTAACCAAGGAGTAACTGACAACAAAAGGGGGAATATTGGAAAATCCTGGCTCCTGGCCGTACACTGGATTAATAAGAGGATAGAGAAGTTAATAGTATTTCATATTCGAGGTAAATCTGAGGCCCAGATTTCTCCCATGAAGGACATTAGGCAGCAGTAGAGCCAGTGACAGGTCCTTTCGTATGCCAGCGTGGCTGCCTCAAGGGACCTGCATGATGAAAGCAGGCGATTAACAGAAATCATGTTTTCACTGTGGGACTTTTACACATTTCCTGCCGGACAGCTCCATAGTCAGATGGCACCCTTTATTGAATTAATTGATCAGATTAGTTCCAAAGTGTTTCCGTGTTCTGTGTCCTCCCCCACATTCATGTATCTCACTTCTATCTGGGACAGAAACATCTTTGCAGGCAGTGGATGCCAGCAAAGCTTCCGCAACTCGGAACCAAAAGAGCAATATCTCCTTCTGACTCATTTCTCAAGACTCCTGACTATTACCACTTTGTATCATATTATGGGACAAGCAAGTTGCTTTGGATCACAGAGCTGCTATGCATTCCAAACTTCTCCCCAAGAGAGAAAACACAATGTAATGTAAAGTCATGGGTCTGAATAAATTTCTGTTCTCCCCATAAATTGCTGTTGTCTTACTTAGTGCCAAGAGAAATGAACCTATGTCACTGTAGTTCCTTAAATGTGCTCTCTCACACTTCAGGGCGTGTCTTTTGGAGAGAGAATTGGACGTTTAGTTCCCTGGCAAATCCAATCCAGAGTGTCAAGTCTTTCTCAACTGAAACATGGGTCAGATGTCAAATCTGTCACTGCAAACAGGAGAACTTAACCTCTCTTATTGGTTTCATATTTTTGTTTCTCCTCTCTCATTCCCCATTCCTCATCTATGGCACATTTTCTGAGTGTCTTGGGAGAAAATTGGGACACCCTCGCTCTGCAAGACAATAGATTTAGGGAAATGATAAAAACAGTTAACTTTTATGTAGTGTGCTTCCTATCTATTTGTCTCAGTAATTACTTAGAATAACTCATTCAGTCATCATAAAAAAAAAAAAAAACCTGAGGTCAGTGCTATTTTTATCCTCATTTTATAGGTAGGGAAGCTGAAGCATGTGGAAGCTAAGAAACTTGCCCAAGTTTACAACAGTATTAAGTGGTGTAGCTAGTACTAAAGCTAGTCTAACTCCAAGAATATATGCTAAATGGGTTTTTTACAGAGATTCTTGTTTTAGTATTTCTCAGAATATTAGACTAGTACTACTAAAGACTTTTGTGCTAACGAATATAGTTAACTAATGAAGAGTGAGCCAAGTAGAAAGCTAATGAGAGCTGAAAGAAGAAATACATTTACACACACACACACACACACACACACACACACACATGAACATTGAATCATAAACTCATACATCATGTGTTTATTGACCATTCATTCCTTCATTCAGAACCCGTCACCTACATGTGCCACTTTGGAAAGGTAGTTCCAATCTCTCTAAGATTCTTCAACCTTTTGTAAAACAGAAATACTAAAAGTAGATATAAGTTTTTTGTGAGATTTGAGATATGGCATGTATGCACAATCTGGTCCATAGTATGGCTCAATTATTATATATTTAAACTAATTATTTTTACTAATTTTTTTTTTTAGAGTAGGAAAAACAAGCAGCTAATGTTTATTGAGCCCAACCTATGTACAGGGCTACTGGGTTTAGAGAACAGGGTAGTTAACATGTTATTCATCTCTGTTTATGTGATTTCTGCATATTATGTTTCTCCCTTTCATCCCATCCATTCTTCCTTCATTAGTTTTTGTTTTTGGAGAGAGGCAGTTTGGTCATGGGCCAGTTTGTGTCACTACCCCTCCAAATATCCTCCCCCCCCCCCCCCCGCCTCCTGGGCTCATGTCACACCTGGTGTATTTTCAAAGGTATGATTTTACTTTCAGGCTGCCTCTCATGATCCAGAGCCTCATTCAATTAAATCCAATTTAATTCAATTCAGTTTAGTTCAAAGAAAAACAAATTGTGTGGCTTCTACAATATGATACAAAGATGTTTAAGGCAAGATCCTGCATCAAGTTCCTTACAGTATTTTCTTGTTCTACCTCAAGGCATGTTGTTGATATTCTCCCTTTATAACTGGAGTTTTGGCTCAGTCTTTATCTGCCACCACCTTACCTCTAACAAGCCACAGCAAGTTCGAAATCTGAAGACTGCTAGCTGACCCTAAAGGGGCAAGAATGGCCCACTCTGAAAATTCATTCATTCATTATGTGCAAAATGTACTCACAAAGAATTCTTCAAAAAATGGCTAATCTTCAACTATATCAAGAATTTAATAAAGCTCTATGAGTCAAGGGCATTTTTCAAGACAATAACAAATATGACATTAACTGGCTTTGTTCCCTGTGACCAAAATGCATTCCAGTTTCCTTCTAGTGTCAGTCTATTTGAGGTTAACTCAAAAGCCTCCATCAAGATCCATTTTCTTCTTCCTTTCTCTAAACTCTCACCCTTTTTGTTAAGGACATTATCACTCCAACTTCATTTGGGAGCCTAAACACTTCCCTTTGTTTGTATTAGAATATTAACAAGCCAAATACCACAGCCATGAGGGAGAATGGAGTCTTAATAAAGTAAGTATACGTTCTGCCCAGATTCCATTGTTTTCCAATGAAGTAACATGTTCATTTATATCTAATATTTCTGCACTACTCTGACCATGTAAGGTAAAGAGCAGACGTCCAGAAGACAACAGACCCATTAGACTCAGGCTACATTATGTTCTAAAATGATTTGACAATAAAAACACAAGATATATCAGAAAGAGAAGGAAACTGAGATTCCAGAAGTAAGACTCAGCTATTCAGGAATATGGCCATATTTTGTTTCCTGTGCTAAACTGAGATATTACAAAGAATTGTTAATATTCCCATGACTCTGATGTTGAAAAACTATTTTAAATCTTGTGAATCTCTTCTATGTTGCCTGAAATGCACAAACAGCTTCCTTGTCCACATAAAGAGCAATTTGTCATTTTAAAGTATTTCCAAAGAACCCATTACAAGCTTTCTGTGTTTTCTCTATCGTGCATTTATTTTATGTTTTATTAATTGATGCTTTATCCATGTTATTTCTTTGCTCTGATTTATTTGGGTCTAGTTTCCAACTATTCTTCTATGTTCCTGAGATAGTTACCTAGATAATTGATTTTCAGCTTTTCTTTATTAAATATATGCATATAAGGCTATATATTTTCCTCTAAGCATAGCTATAGTTGACCAATGACAGATAAAATAAATAACATGGGTGAGGAGCCAGAGTAGCAGTGTCCAACATGAGATATCTTGAATCACGCTCTAGGGTTTAGAATACCACTATAAGCTGCCATGTTTCTTTCAGACTCTGAATAGTAGCTTGCACTCTGTACTGACATTCCTGGTTTCTCACCCTGATTATAACAAGAGAGGCCACTGTTCAAGTGACACCCATACTTTATGCCCTCTATGACTTTCTGTTTTTAGGATTAGGTAGAAGGAGAACTTTGTTGCTCCCCTAACCAGAATGCCCCCACTCCTAGCAAGAGCAGGAATATGTTTGTAAGCTCCTAAGTATGCTTCTTCTTTGGATTCTTAAGCCACCATTAGTCTGTCCATTTAAAGTAAATCTTCTTACTTTTCCAAATCACCATCCTCTCTATCTACTTCTTAAGAACTGTATTTAGATTAGCCACTTAATCTTCCACTGCTTCAAAGAAAGAACAGAATTTGCCATGATATATATCTAGAATACACATTTTAAAATATATACCTTAATGGGGCGCCTGGGTGGCTCAGTCGGTTAAGCATCCTATTTTGGCTCAGGTCAGGTCATGATCTCATTGTCCATGAGTTCAAGCCCTGTGTCAGGCTTTGTGCCAACAGCTCAGAGCTTGGAGCCTGCCTCAGATTCTATGTCTCCCTCTTTCTCTGCCCCTTCCCTCCTCATGCTCTATCTCTCTCTCTCTCAAAAATAAAAACATTAAAAAAACTTAATATATACATCTTAGAAACTGATACCTATAAGAAAATCAGAACACTGTCCCTCTAAACCCTTAAATCCTACCCTCTTGAGGTAGAAAAAAAAAAAAAAAACAACACAACACTACATTCTGTGATCCTACCACCCAAATACATCCTTTTCCTTGCATGAAAGAAAATGAGGCAAAAGCCTGTGTAGGTGGAAATTTTTTCTTACATTGTTTCCAGAACATCCAGATACCTAAGTGAAACCTCCTGTCTTTACCCAACAGAAATTTCACCTACCTCGTTTTCCTGTTAGAAGACCCATATTTTATTCAAATATTAGGCCAAAATTGTTGATATTTGTGAAGAGGGGCCCAATCTCAACTTTTTTTTTCCACAATCTCAACTTCTAGGCAATGAAAATATAAGAGGAAAAAAATGTGTTTCTGGGAAATGTTTTCTTCCCTAAAGCATAATTAAATCTCTTGTCCCTGCCTTTGCCTCACTTCCTGCTTTTGACTGTGGTCATGTTTCTTAGAGACTGTGGAGCAGTAACTCAAGGATGAAAAGCCAACCCACAAAGAACAGAGGAGAAAATGTAGCAATAGGTCTGGGGTTCTTAATTTTTTTAAATTTTATTTATTTTTGAGAGAGAGAGAGAAATGAGTGGGTGAAGGGGCAGAGAGAGAATCTCAAGCAGGCTCTGTGCTGTCAGCAAGGAGCCTGACATGAGGCTCTATCCCATAAACCACAAGATCATGACCTGAACCAAAACCAAGAGTCAGATGCTCAACCAGCTGAGCCACCCAGGTGCCCCTGGCCCCCCCAGGGTTCTTGATTAAATTGTTGAGCAGCTGAGTCAATGCCAACAGCTTCCTACCTCCACATTTCTTGCTATGTAGGATCAATAAACTCCCAGTTGTTCAAGCCATCATTAGTAGGAAATTCCATTACTTTTGGCTGAAATGCTTTTCTAACAGATAAATATATATATATTTGTTCTCCATTCAGATGAACAGATACTTATTTCCCTAGTCCCCAAACTTCAGAATATGCTCTCAAACTGAAGTGGCAAACTCTTTTGTACCCAAAACATTAATGCTTAATGATGGCTTAATGAGTTGCACTATACTAGGAGACATTTATATTTTAAAGTTGGCTTTAAATTCTTAAGAAATAATAGGTATTTTGATAGGGATTGCACTAAATCTGTAGATTTCTTTGGGCATGATAGACATTTTAACAATGTTTATTCTTCTGTAGTGTTTTATAGGTCATAATATAGGTCTTTAACCTCTTTGGTTAGGTTTATTCCTATTTATCTTATTTTTGGTGCAATTGTAAACGGGATTGTTCTCTTAATTTGTCTTACTGTTGCTTCATTACTACTGTATAGAAATGCAACAGATTTCTGTACATTGATTTTTGTATTCTGCAACTTTACTGAATTCATTTATCAGCTTTTTGGTGGTGGCTTTAGTGGTTTCTGTATATGGTATCATGTCATCTGCAAATAGTGAAAGTTTCACTTATTCCCTACTGATTTGGATGCCTTTTATTTCTTTTTATTTTCCAACTGTTATGGCTAGGACTTCTAGTACTATGTTGAATAAAAGTGGTGAGAATGGACATCTTTGTCTTGTTTCTAATCATAGGGGAAAAGTTCTCATTTCTTTACCATTGAGTATGATGTTTACTGTGGGTTTTTCATATATGGCCAAATTATGCTGAAGTATGTTCCATCTAAACTTACTTTGTTGAGGGATATTGTACTTTGTCAAGTACTTTCTCTGTGTCTATTGAGATGATCATATAGTTTTTTATCCTTTCTCTTATTGATGTGATATAATACATGGATACATGCACCCCTATGTTTATAACAGCATTATCTACAATAGCCAAATTATGGAAGCATCCTAAGTGTCCATTAAAGATGAATGGATAAAGAATATCTGATATCTATAGATAGATTAGATATCAATATAGATAGATAGATACAGATATAGATATAGGTATAGATATAGATATAGATATAGATATCTATCTATGTAATATTATCCAGCCATAGGAAAGAATAAAATCTTGCCATTTGTAACAACATGGATGGAGCTAGAGTATATGCTAAATGAAATAAGTCAGTCTGAGAAAGACAAATACTATATGATTTCACTCATATTTGGAATTTAGTGAACAATGAGCAAAGGGAAAGAAGAAGAGAATGAGAGAGAGAGAGAAAGAGAGAGAGAGAGAGAAACCAAGAAATAAACTCTTAACTATAGAGAACAAACTGATGGTTTTCATTAGGGATGGGTGAAATAGGTGATGGGGATTAAGGGGTGCACTTGTGATGAGCACCAGGTGTTGTATGGGATTTTTGAATCACTATTGTATACCTGAAACTGATATAATACTGCATGTTAACTGATTGGAATTAAAATAAAATAAGAAAGAAATGAAGAGGGAAGCCTGGGTGGCTCAGTCAGTTAAGTGTCTGACTTCGGCTCATTTGTGGTTTGCAAGTTCCAGCCCCACATCAGACTCTGTGCTGACAGCTCAGAACCTGGAGCTTGCTTCAGATTCTGTGTCTCCCTCTCTCTCTCTGCCCTTCCCTGCTCGTGCTCGCTCTCTCTCTCTCTCTCTCTCTCTCTCTCTCTCTCTCTCTTAAAAATAAATAAACATTGAAAAAATTTTAAAAAGGAAGGAAAAAAGGAAAGAATAGGGAGTATGACAATAAAGGAATAGTTGAACCACTGAGGAAGATTAAACTGCTTACACCTCAAAGCACCTTTGTTGACCTATGCTTGCGATCAGCTTAGAGAAGAGAAGACATTGATTGTGTGATTTATAAAAGTGAATCTCACTACTGTATGGTCAGTAGGTGGAATCATGTGTCAAGGAAATGAAGCAATTGGGAGATTTCCTAAAACATCTATTAGCTTCCTTGAATTATTATTGACAAAAGATAATTTCTCTTCTTGATAGCAAGTAGAGACTGAAGATAACAGCCATTATCCCTTTTACCAGAGAAAGGAGAATTCAGAACATCAGTTCAAAAGATTTTTCTATATATCATCTCAAATTCAAAGTTTGTACATATTTTTAAATGTTTATTTATTTTTGAGAAAGAGAGAGAGACAGACAGACAGAGCACGAGCAAGGGAGGGGCAGAGAGAGAGGGAGACACAGAATCCGAAACAGGTTCCAAGCTCCAAGCTGTCAGCACAGAGCCCAATGCAGGGCTTGAACCCATGAACCGGGAGACCATGACCTGAGCTGAAGTCAGCGCTTAACCAGCTGAGCCACCCAGATGACCCTCAAATTCAATGTTTTAAAACTGAACTCAAAATTCATTTCACTGAAATATTTTTCTTCTCATAATCTCTAATAGGTTTGCTGCTTCCTTGTGATCATTTCACCCTGTCCTCATTTCATTGTGTTATGAAGCCTGGCTAATTCTCCTAAATTGTTTGGAATCCATCTACACCTTCCATTCTAATTGTCATACTTTGGGCCATTTTATTTTTCTTAAGGGCCATTTGCAGAAGTCCCCTCAGATCTCTCCATCTTTCATGTTGTACTCGTCGTTATTTCTCTAAAATTCAGACCCGATCATATCACTCCTATGAATAAAATGCTTACACAGTTCCTTAGATATATCTCTTATAAGCTAATGCCTCTTAACTTCTCTAGGAGCTTCTGTCATTTCATTTATATACCATGGGCCCCAGCCACACCCCAATGCCTGGTAGTTGTCTATCTATGCCATGCTATCTCTGCTTTGCGTGACTTTTAATGTGCTATTTCTTCAGGAGCATCTTTCACTTGATCTTCCATCCGTTTTCAACTTAGGAGAGGATAACATGAACACATGAAGAATAGGAGAGAGTGGTACAGCAGGAGGCTGCTTAGATGTCAGAGAACCTTCCCTTTACTGCGAGTCTGCTCACTGGGTCCTATAGCATCTGATAATTATCACCACCAATAATATGTTATACTATAAGATTATGTATAATAACGTTATCACTTTCCCACTAGACGATTAATTCTCAACCCCAAGCTATACAACCTAGGAGTGTTTTTGTTTGTTGTTTGTTTTTCAATGCTAATCTTTGGTCTCCATTCCAGACAACTTGCTAGGACAAATTTCAGATATTTGAAGAGGATTTTCTATATGCATACAGTAACTATAGTTGGCAATCTGACTCAACTATTCTATATATGGTTCTTAATTCATTACACTGAATACCATTTAAAAGTCAATTATTGATGTCTGTGTCTGCTTTCTTCAAGCTTGGAGTCTCTATGAGATTCTGCTAAAAGACTAGCTTCCACCATTGTGATTATTGCTACTTATTTGATGTTGGAGATGTAGCTTCTTCTACTCTGGTTTATTTTTCAAAGAGTTACGGAAATTATTTAAATTGCTTTATGTTATTTTACCACTCCCTCCTATTCTAGGAGCTTTTACACATTCCCTTCTGAGTGTTTTAATTATGGTTCAACGAGATGTAGGAGGTAAGGGAGTCTGCCATTTTGTCTTGAAAGACCATTAGAGCCATTTTAGGTACTCTAACACTTTTAACATTTTGTATCATTAATTTTAGTCATGGTATCAGGTAGGAATATGTCAAGCTTCAAATAAAACAAAAACAAAAACACTGTGTTAAATAGAAGTATATTTTTTCACATATTAGGACGTTTGAAAATAAGCATACAGAGATGTTACAAATTTTCAGTTTTCTCATAAAGCTTAATTTTATTCAGTTTTCTCATCCTTAGCACATTATCTAATTTTCTAAGATGGCTTTATAACCTGAAGCATCACATATGTGTTCTGGCTGAAAGAAAAAGAAAAAGACTAGTAGCCAAATCTTTGCCCACTTTTTATTAGAAGAGTGATAACTTTCCCAGAAGCCTCTTCAACAGAATTACTTTTACCTACACTGTCACATGTACTTTAACATATGGGAGACTATAAAAGTAAATATTGGGATTTCTAGCTTCTGAATAGAGAAAAGGAGAGGGTGGTAAGAAATTAGTATGTAGGGCACCAGCTTATTGGTGTGCCAGAGCTACTGACTGCTTCTCAGAATTTACAAGTAGTTAAAACAAAGTAAAATCCTACACAATATCATAAGCATGTCTGTGCTTGAGAGAGAAACTGGGAATTGATCCATTGATATGGAGGGAGTATAGTTCCACAGAGAGAAAGTTGAATGGTAAGTAAGCCAGAAAGCAGTAAGATGAGGGGAAAAAATAGAGCACAGGTATTTCCAACACTTCAACCTTGATAGGGATAATTCAGGTTGCACATACTGTGCACATTTAATTTCTCCTGAATTTATTTCCTCATATCATTATTTTAAATTTTATTTAACTTAGAAGTTTTCTTTTAAGGAGTTAAAAGCCTTCCTACTTCCTATATCTAAGAGAAAATGCAGTTTATGTACCTATTTACTCCTATGAAAGACCCCATTTCCAAAAAATATTACCGAAAAGCCAACTCAATGATGCCTTAAGTTCACATTATCAAAGGAAAGTAATGTTTTTTTTTCCTTTTTATATGCCATAGGGGTATCCATTTCTCATTATTTCAGCCTAGATTTCAATAGTTCGCTCAATCTGTCCTCTTAAGTGCAAAGTAGAAAAGTCAAAACTTGTTGCCACACCTTAACAGGTGTCTTGGGGTTTCCTCTGGTTATACTATTACACTAAGGGAATATTCAGATTTGTGTCCTCAAAGATGACTATACAGTGGCAAAATAAATACTCATGGCACAATTAGGTGTTATTATTCTGAATGGTAAACTAAAATCAGAATTTGGAATAGAGATTGGAAAGTTTTCATTCATATGAGGACTGGACCAGAACAGGTCCTGAGTACAAAGATAGAACGTTTCAACCATCATAAAAACTGGGGGTTGCTATCTACAGTTCTGGCCAAACATGTTTCTGGCACTTAAACAGTTACTCTTCTGTCTCACCCACCCACTATCATCTGGTCACCAGCCAGTGCCTCCTGGCTAAAGTTTCATAGCACTGCCCATACATCACCAACTTCCACCTTACTTCTACATCAGCATATCCACCATGCCCAGATTTATCCTTCCACACAAGAATCCCCATTGACTCACAACTGCATATCAGGAAATATCTTTGAAACCTTGGCCAATTAGCAATACACAAATTGGTTTATAATTCAAAATTTGAATTTTAATTTCTAGAGTGATGAGTTTATTTCAAATTTGGAGCCAGTTTTCCTATTCCATAAAATAATCCAAAGACTCCATTTAATGCAATGAAGGAAAAATCACAACAAACAATAAAATAAACCAATCTACATCTTGAGTTTTCAAATAAAAGCAGATAGGAATCATGTGCCAGGTCATTGTTATTGGCACTTCTCATTTTCTTCTATTTGTAGATATTTGGTTGCATTTCATTCCTGAATTAAGACACTGAATAAAGGTCTATCTAAGAGTCAGTTGAAGCCTCTGGGCCATGGTTCCCTTGAAAGGAAGTCTGAGACTTGAATAGGGTTGGTTACTAATAATCAGAATGAACTATTTTTGCATATTTTAAATTTTAGAATGGTTTTCTGGCACTTTTAATGGAAACAAAAGTATAAAGAATGCCATAGCAAATGTTCATATTCTCACTATTCAGAATTTAATATGTTATTAATTTATATTTCTTTTGATTTTGTGTAAATTTTTATTTTAAATTATTAAACAAATTATTTAAATTATTATTAAATTATTAAACAATTTGTATTATATTAAATACAAATATAAGTCAAGTCTCCATTAACCATATTTCCCTACTAATATACTTGTTTCCTTTCCTTAAAGGAACATCTCTATTCCATAAGCTTTGGCTATCCTTCATTCTTAAGTACAAAACATCTAACTAATGTGTTGACTTTCAAATTAAAAGGCAAATAACTACCATTGTTTATCCTTTCCCTCAAAAGTCAGTAAAATAGTATATATAGTGACTAACTGAGCTTTGGAGTCAGAGATATTAATGTTAAAATCTATTAAAATCAGTTATCAGACTACTTCTGACAACTCAGATAAGTTTATATCACTTCTCTGGGCTTAGTTTCCTCATATGTAAAATATTAACCATAATTGTCTCATAAGGTTATTATTTTTATTAAAAAGAATTATAAAATGTTTTTATCCCAGTAGCTGCATAAATGTGTGTGATTGAGTGTGTATATTAGTATATATACATAGTCTTTGATGTTGTGATTGGATTCTCTTGATGCAGTGTCTAACAAAAGGAAAAATTCATTTAACTGTGTAGATGATGTGATTTTATAGTGTTTAGAACACACACCCTGATTCTAATAACAACTTGATTTTCTCATGACTTACTTATATTTGTGACAGATTGAAGATCTAGATTTCCCCAAATTTCACCACTTTTTATTATAAAGGAATGTATATTTTTTATGTTATCTGTTAACGTATGTTTACAACCTAATGTTTTAAAAAGCTGGAATATATAGCATGAATGCTTGAAAACTCTCCTCAGCACAATGAGCTGTTGAGAACATAAGTAATCCTTTCTACTGTATTTAATTTTTCAAACATACACACATACATACATATACACACGGTACCAGCACTTGGAGTAATTATAACTAAGTCTCAGTCTCCATCATCTAAGAGGGTACACTAATAAGAAGTAATTACAGGGGCACCTGGGTGGCTCAGTAGGTTAAGTGTCCGACTTCGGGTCAGATCATGATCTCACAATCCGTGAGTTTGAGCCCCACTCGGGCTCTGTGCTGACAGCTCAGATCCTGGAGCCTGATTCGGATTCTGTGTCTCCCTCTCTCTGCCCCTCCCCTGCTCATGCTCTGTCTCTCTCTGTCTCAAAAATAAATAAAAACTTTAAAAAGTAAAAAAAAAATATTTAAAAAAAGTAATTACAAACTAAATTCTTTTGGATTAAATTACATGTAGATTTTTCACTCCTAAAAATTTATGTATGCATCTAGACAGATCTTCTAATTGTCATTGTAGTTGTATAAATGGAACTTTTATTTAGCTTAAAAAATAGGAGTATTTCTATTACTCTCCTTCCTTTTCTGTATATTTGGTTTGAGAGTTAGAACTCTGCCCCATTATCGCCTTCAGGAATAATAATTGCAGTAAGTATAATGAGGCTAGCAGTAGTATGATGAAGCTAGAATGTTCAGACTTATAATTACCATATCATACTAGGCACTATCTACCCCAATCCTGTAATACTTAACTATAACCATGAGAGATTATGGTACACACATTCAAATCATCCACATAGAACAAAACTATATCTCCCAACTCTTAGATCAATGCCTTTGAATATGCACATTGTCTTGCTCAGTGGATGCCAGAGAAATTTCCAATTCTGCCACAACTTAGAGCCAATGCTGTAAAAGATCAAACCAGTAGCTGTCAACTTCACTCATATTTATTCTCAGAGTAGTTATATAACTTGAGGAGAGAATACTCCACCGCTAAACCTGGAGTTCTCAATCCTGGCTGCACACTGGCATCACCTGGGGGGCTGTAAAACATACTGATGCCATTCCTGGATTGCTCACTCAAGGATTTTCATTTAATTGCTCTAGGGTAGAACCTAGGCATTAATGTTTTTCAAAGCTACCCGCACAATACTAGTGTACAGGTAGAGTTGAGAATCTATGCCCTAAAACCTCAACTGTAAATTAAAGGAAGTCACACGGGTAGAGGCCAGATTTATTTTGATTTAACCAGCAAAAGAAAGCACAGAAAAGTTAGAGGCAACAGAGCTAGGTTGTATTTTATATATATAAAAATACTTTGCTATTTGACTCCCATGTGGTCTCAAAAGAAACTAATCATTTCTCTATGGCTAAAAATTAACTACACTAACTCATGGCCAAGAGTTAATAATCTGTCTGTAATGTGGTATCCTGGATGGGATCCCAAAACAGAAATAAGACATTAAATAAAAACTCAGGAAATCTGAATAAATATTTTAAGTTAATACAAGTGCATCAAGGCCATAGCAACATTTTTCTAGGTATGTCTCCTGAGGCAATGGAAAAATAAACCATTAGGACTACATCAAAATAAAAACTTCTATACAGTGAAGAAAACAGTTAACAAAACTAAAAAGGCAAACTAAGAAACAGACTTTTAACTATACAGAACAAATTGATGATTATCAGAAAGGAGGCAGGTGAGGGGATGGGTTAAATAGGTGATAGGCATTAAGGAAAGCACTTGCTGTTATGAGCACTGGGTGTTGTATGGAAATGTTCAGTTACTATGTTGTATGCCTGAAACTAATGTTACACTGTATGTTAACTAACTGGAATTTAAACAAAAACTTTAAAAAATAAACAATAAATAATCAAAAAGCAGCCTGCTGAATTGGGAGATGATAATTGCAAATTACATATCCAATAAAGTGTTAGTATCAAAATATATAAAGAACTTATAAAACTCAACATCCAAAAACAAATAATCCAATTAAAAGTGGGCAGAAGGCATGGACAGACATTTCTCTAAAGAAGACATACGTTCAGGTCTTTTATCCATTTTGAGTTTATTTTTGTGAATGATGTAAGAAAGTGGTATAGTTTCATTCTTCTGTTGAACTGCTGTCCAGTTCTCCCAGCACCATTTGTTAAAGAGCTGTCATTTTTTTCCATTGGCTATTCTTTCCCGCTTTGTCAAAGATTAGTTGGCCATACTTTTGTGTGTCCAATTCTGGAGTCCCTATTCTATTCCATTGGTCTATGTGTCTGTTTTTGTGCCAATACCATGCTGTCTTGATGATTACAGCTTTGTAGTAGAGGCTAAAGTCTGGGATTGTGATGCCTCCCTCTTTGGTCTTCTTCTTCAATATTACTTTGGCTATTCGGGGTCTTTGTGGTTCCATACACATTTTAGGATTGCTTGTTCTGGCTTCAAAAAGAATGCTGGTGGAATTTTAATTGATTTTGATTGGGATTGCATTGAATGTGTAGATAGCTTTGAGTAGTATTGACATTTTAACAATATTTATTCTTCCAATCCATAAGCATGGAATGTTTTTCCATTTCTTTATACCTTCTTCAATTTCCTTCATAAGCTTTCTATAGTTTTCAGCATACAGATCTAAGATATCCAGATGGCCAACAGGCACATGAAACGATGTTCAACATCGCTCCTCATCAGGGAAATACAAATCAAAACCACACTCAGATACCACCTCATGCCAGTCAGAGTGGCTAAAATGAACAAATCAGGAGACTATAGATGCTGGCGAGGATGTGGAGAAACAGGAACCTCTTGCACTGCTGGTGGGAATGCAAACTGATGCAGCCACTCTGGAAAACAGTGTGGAAGTTCCTCAAAAAATTAAAAATAGATCTACCCTATGACCAAGCAATAGCACTGCTAGGACTTACCCAAGGGATACAGGAGTGTTGATGCCTAGGGGCACTTGTGCCCCAATGTTTATAGCAGCACTTTCAACAATAGCCAAATTATGGAAAGAGCTTAAATGTCCATCAACTGATGAATGGATAAAGATTGTGGTTTATATACACAATGAAATACTACGTGGCAATGAGAAAGAATGAAATCTGGCCTTTTGAGGCAACGTGGATGGAACTAGAGAGTGTTATGCTAAGTGAAATAAGTCATACAGAGAAAGACAGATACCACATGTTTTCACTCTTATGTGGATCCTGAGAAACTTAACAGAAGACAGTGGGGGAAGGGAAGGAAAAAAAAATTAGAGGGAGGAAGCCAAACCATAAAAGACTCTTAAAAACTGAGAACAATCTGAGGGTTGATGGGGGGTGGGAGGGTGGGAAGGGTGGGTGATGTGTATTGAGGAAGGCACCTGTTGGGATGAGCACTGGGTGTTGTATGGAAACCAATTTGACAATAAATTTCATATTAAAAAAGTAAAAAGAAAGAAGATATACAGATGACCAACAGACACATGGAAAAATGATCAACATCACTCATCATCAGGGAAATACAAACCACACTGAATTTCTACTCCTGAAACTAATATTACACTATATTTTAACTAGAATTTAAATAAAAACTTGAAACACAACAAGAAAACTACAATGAATTATCACCTTGCACCTGTCAGAATGGCTAAAATTAAAAACACAAATGATAGATGTTGGCAAGGAAGTGGAGAAAAAGGAACACTTGTGCACTATTCTTGGGAATACAAACTGGTGCAGCCACTGTGGAACACAGTATGGAGGTTCCACAAAAAGTTAAAAATAAAACTACCCTATGGTCTGGTAATGCACTACTGGGTATTTACCAGAAAATAAATAAATAAATAAAAAGTATGCAAAAATACCTATTCAAGGTGATACATGTGCCTCTATGTTTATAGCAGTATTGTTTACAGTAACCAAGCTATGTAAGGAGCCCATGTGTCTATCAATAGATCAATGGATAAAGAAGCCCAACAGTATATATACATATACATTCATACAATGGAATATTGTTCAGTCATAGAAAAGAATGAAATCTTGCCATTTGCAACAACATGGATGGAGCTAGAGAGTATAATGCTAAGCAAAATAAGTCACTCAGAGAAAGACAAATATCATAAGATTTCACTCATAAGTGGAATTTAAGAAACAAAATAAGGAATGGAAATAAAGAGAGACACAAACTAAGAAACAGACTCTTGACTATAGAGAATGAGCTGATAGTTACCAGAGGGGAGGTGGCGGGGGGAGAGATGGATGAAGTAAGTGATAAGGATTAAAAATTAAATGATGAGCACTGAGTAATGTATGGAATTGTTGAATCACTCTATTATATAACACTAATATAATATAACTAATATATTCCCGTAGGCTATATATATATCATATATGACTGTAGGTTAACTATACTGGAATAAAATAAAATATAAAATAAAAATAAAAATAAATAAAAATAAATAAAATAAAATAAAATAAAATAAAATAAAATAAAATAAAATAAAATAAAATAAAATAAAATAAAATAAAATAAAATAAAATAGGGTGCCTGGGTGGCTCAGTTAGTTGAGCGTCCAGCTCTTAATTTCAGCTTAGGTCATGATCCCAGGGTCATAGGCTAGAGCCCTGTGTTGGGCTCCACGCTGAGCATGGAGCCTGCTTAGGATTCATATTCTCTCTCTCTCTCTCTCCCCCCACCCCACATCTTCACCCCTTCATCTCTAAAAATAAAAATAAAATAAAATGGCAAAGAAATACAAGTGCATCAATATCGTTTAATTAATCATAACAAAAATACTATACTCATGTAAGATATTAATAATAGAGGAGATTGGATACAGGTCAGTATACAAAAACTTTCTACTATTTTATGATTGGTGTGAAAATCTAAAACTGTTATAAAATTAAAGTTTATTTCAAAAAGTAAAGGTATACAATGATATAGTCAACTTCTGTAAGTACAAAATACTGTATTAACATAACTTTCAATTTAAGAGACATTATAACATTAGTACTTCTGTTTAAAATTTATGGAGTTAATATTTCTCTAACCATAGCTCTACATTTATTATTACAAATTTTCTTTACAGATCATCCTCATTTAAAATATAAATCATGGGGTGCTTGGGTGGCTCAGTCAGTTAAACAACCAACTCTTGGTTTCTGCTCAGGTCATGATCTCATGGTTCATGAATTTGAGCCCCATGCCAGGCTCTGCCCTGACAGCTGTGGAGCCTGCTTGGGATTTTCTATCTCCCTCTCTCTCTCTCTGCCCCTCTCCCACTTGTTCTTTCTCCCTTTCTCTCTCTCTCCCTCAAAATAAATAAATAAACATTAAAAATATATAAATAATCATAATTTTTAAACATTCTTTAAAACATTTTGAGAAGATTGATAATAAAAGACATATAAACAATAAAACTGTAAAAAGGAAAGCAAGACATCAAGATTTTACAAAAAGATAATAAAAGAGAATAATAGTTAGAGGCCCAGGGAAGGCAATTATCCTTAGTGTTAGTAGTAATAAAATTAATACAGTCTCTGAGAAGTATTGCTAATATTGCTTTAAATTTCATCTCCACTGTTAAATTACTTGTAACTCATATTAATATATTAAACACTTTTATACATCAGTTGTCATTGTTTTCAAAGTTGTAAAGTTGAACAGATGGAAAATATTAAATAGTGTGGGTGGCTTATCTGGCTTGGCTTTGGAGACTGAATTGTGCAGTGGGAAAAAAAATTCTATTGAATTCCTTTGTACTTATTCTACCAATACCCCCCCTAATCTGCCACTCTGCCCAGAAGGGGACTGACTGTCCAACTGCTTGAGGCTCTTATGCATACATTTGTCAACATCATTTCTTTCACTTTCCAATTCCACAATCCTTCACAATAGAATTAAAAGTGAAATGTGTGGGCAGGATTCACAGTATTCTCATTCAAATTTGAAACCAATATCGAATTACTCACTTATAAGGAAAAAAAAAAGAGAGAATCCCATCTCATAAAAATGAAAGCACCCTGGCAGGGGGAGTGGAAACTGGGATAGGGTCTTATATACAATAGGAAATAAGCATGAAAAGAGAAGTGCTTTACTGATATCAACACTGGTCATATTCTTGGAACATTTTTGATGTAACACTTATCACAGGTGTTCTGATTGATCAATGCTTTTGGACAGCAGCAAACTGACAGGAAAACAAAGTTTCTTAGGAATAAGAAAAAAATAAGACAATGCTATGTGTGGCATCAGACAAAACCTGGCTTAATTTATACCTCTGTTCCATGTTAGTTGCGTGAGTTTAGGTAAATTACTTTATTTTTCTGAGCTTCACTTTTCTGATAGATCAAGTGACAAAATCACACTCTTACTTTATAGGTTTTTTGTAAGAATTAAATTCTGTAGATTCTGTAGCATAGATTAAGTGTGTAGCATTGTGTGAAAATTTCAGCTTAAGATGCCCAACACATAGATGTGACCTGTGTTCTCACAGCACTTAGTGATTGTCTTTGCATTGGGTTTTCTGGTACAGAAACTAAGGTTCAATGGTGTATGATATAGCATCTTCTGAAAGCTTTCTCTACAACCGTTGTATCTTGGGATTTTATAGTCATCGTTTTATTAATAAATTAAAATACTCCTAAAGTAGAAACCCTTTGAAATATCACTTTAATAGTGATTGTATTAGTTTTCTTCTATTTATCCTGGAATCTGGGTCCATTTGTGGAGCTGAAATAGGTAGTTCAGCTCTACCTGATACAAGCTGTGATTTGGGGGTATGGGACACAGGGACTCAGCATCCATTCTCTTTCTAAGCATCTCATGTTTCTGAGTCTAGAAAAGCAAAGCACTACCTTTCTAAATGTCTCTTGTAGTTACAGTTCTGTATGAGAATTAGATGCTACCACTTCTTTATTCAGTTAGAATTCCAGAAGCAAAACCAAAGAAATTTGAGCCATGAGAGACCGTTCTAGCAGCTGGGATTGCAAATTTGTTCCATGAGTGTTGGGAATCAGTGGCGGTGGTGGCTCTGGTTATAAGCCTCATCTGTGTATATTTGAATTTGGTAGTCCAATAACTTTTCCTGAACTTCCTCTCCTCCAGAATTTCCAGCTTTGTGAATACCCAGGTCTTTGTACAAAATCTCTTTCTGCAGTAAATATCTAGGGTTCTGTTTCTTGAATTGTATTTTGACTGATAGGCTATGTAACTTTTGGGGGGACCTTAGTATTGATTTTATTATTTCTTAGATAGCAGTAAAATCATAAAAAAGTAAACTAGAGAATTTTAGGGTCTATACCAGCTTTACAAATGCTACAATCTTGGGGTGCCTGGGTGGCTCAGTCTATTGAGTGTCCAACTCTTGATTTCAGCTCAGGTCATGATGCTAGGGTTGTGGGATAAAGTCCAGTATGGAGCTTGCTTAAGATTCTCTCTCTCTCTGTCTCCTCTTTTATTAATACATACATACATACACACATACATACATACCTGCTACAATCATGGTGGCCATTGCCATCCCCAAAGTTGGGCATCAAATTGAATTTGAGGTTTATTTTTGTGCTACAAACCTTCTGTTTTCCCCTACAGATCTATTCCTCACCTTCTTTGTCCCTGCTCTGTGTTCCAAGAATCTCATCTTTATGGACTTCCTCCACAGGCTCCTCTTGTCTGGCTTCTGAATGGGTTCAGCCAATAGAAGGCACTAGCAAAATTGGTGAGAGGGAGAGGGGTGAAGCTGGGGTCGTGGCTCCCTCAGCCCTCTCCCTTACAGATGGCTTCAGCTTGAAGCTGTTCCTCTGTTGAGGACCATGGTTCCTTTGTGCAGTCCTCTGCTCAACTATAGCTACTCACAGCAGGTTCCAGTAACTATTCATTTTAATTATTGAGGCCTGAGACACAGCATATGTTTCCTGTTGTAGGTAGGCCTAGAGTACTGCATGGTTCCTTGTTGATTCCCTAACCCTATCCACACTTTAATAAATAGCCATTTTATTAACTTTTCCTCAGTTGTTCATTTTAGCAGGTCAACTGTGTCCTGTGGAACCCTAACTACTTTAGGTGAGAAAGTAAATTAGTACCATGAGTTAAAAAAGAGCAAAACAAAACTAACAAAACAAAGAAAAGGAAAACAAAACAGACATCAGCAGGCTCCAGACTAAGCTTTGGAAAATATATACTCTTTAGTCTGTGACTATCCTTCTATCCATGTACTCACCTATCAAATTCCTACTCATATTTATTATATTTTATAATAAATTAATCTTAGATTATCCCTGCCTTATGCCAAGTCCTGTTCAAACTTTAGTGGCTCCTTATTACCTCAGAATCACTTAAATCTTCTAATTTTTTTTAATGTTTATTTATTTTTGAGAGAGAGAGAGACAGAGAGAGACAGAGCATTACCAGGGCAGGGGCAGAGAGAGAAGGAGACACAGAATCTGAGGCAGGCTCTGGGCTCTGAGCTGTCAGCACAGAGCCCCATGCAGGGCTCAGACTCATGAACCATGAGATCATGACCTGAGCTAAAGTCGGATCCTTAACTGACTGAGCCACCCAGGCGCCCCAATCACATAAATCTTCTAATTTGATGTTTCAGGTCATCTGGTTTTCCCCTGAAATGTATTGTGTATTTGCACATGTGATGTGTGTGTGGTGTGTGTCATGTATGTGTGGACTGTGTTGCATGGGTACTGTGTGTGTTGTATATATGTGTGAATGTAAGTGTGGTGTGTGTGTCTTATATGTGTTGTGTGTGTGTGTGTGTGTTACATCTGTTGGACATGTGTGTTTGTGATGTATGTGTAGAGTGTACAGTATATGTGTTGTGTGTGTGACATCTGTGCAATGCATGTGCCGTGTGTGTGTGAGAGATCTATATGTTGTTTATGCAGTAGATGTGTGCTATGTGTGTTTTGTATTTATGTTGTCTCTGCATTGTATGTGTGCTGTCCATGTGACACATGTGACACATATTCAATCCTTATTTCTCTGCAGTTCTTTCTCTGGAGAACCTGCTGTGAGTTTTCACCCTTGAGCCTTGGTCATTCTGTTTTCCTTCCCTACAATAACCACCTTTCCTTGTCTTTCAATATTCAACCCAATTCATAAAAAGCTCAAGTTCTGTCACCTTCTTGTGTACTATGATGAGCAGGGCAATCTCTTTCTTAACTACCTTCAGTATATTTGGAGCCAGAATGTATAGTTCACTTGTATTATTGTATCACATTATAATTCACGTCGATTTATTTTTACTTTTCAACAATAAGATCACAGTTAACATTGAATGTTTACCACATATTGAACATTTCCCATTATCACATTTAAATTTCACAATAACTCCATGAAGTCGTTACTGAAATCCTTGCTGGCTGTGTGATATGTGTTAGTTAATTAATTAGGCTGTACCTCGGTTTCCTCATTTAAACATAAGTATAAATAATAATTCTGACCAGGCGGTCATATGAAGATTAAATGAAATAATATATGGGAAACACTTAGAAGAGAACCTGGGAGAGGGGGCAATGGGTGATGGACATTGAGGAAGGCACTTGCTGGGATGAGTACTGGGTGTTGTATGTAAGCAATGAATCACGGGAATCTACCCCCAAAACCAAGAGCACACTATATGTTAACTAATTTGACAATAAATTACATTTTTAAAAAAGGAAAAGAATCTAGCACATTATAAGCATTCTACAAATTCTAAGATAGTAGTAGTACCCCATTTTATAGAGGGGAAAACTGAGGTTTAGAATTTACCACAGGTCACTTAGCAGTAAGATGTAGAACAAAAAATCTGAAAGTGATGTAGCAGTTAGAGCCCGTACTTTTAGATACCATGCAATTCAGGCACTATATTATATCTTCTTTGAGGGTAGATAATATTTATTGTTGTTCTTATTCTTGTATAAGGGGCCACACGTAGTAAAATCTTTTAAGAACTAATTATCTGAAAAAAAATTGGTGTTTACTGAAAAACTTGTATTTTTTTCATCTTGTTGGGAAATATTACCATTTCTGTTTTACTCTTTACCTTAGATGTGCCGGATCAGGGTAAAATTTAATGTTCAAAACAGTGTTGACATTGCTGGGATATTGGTATAAATAATTTCCTTTCTTTCAGTATAATTTGTTTAATATATTTCTATTTTATTAAGGAAATGGTATGTTTGTATTTATTGCAAAATATATTTTGGAAATCGGTGAAGTATAATGTATAAATAATGAATCTACCTTTATACTACCATATTGCCTAGCCCAGTGTGCTTTGTATAGCATACATGTGACAACTAGTGTTAAGTCAACCTAATACTTGAGTTGCCTGATATAATACAAATAATATACAAATTAGCATAAATGTACCTAATTAAAATCCAACCAAATTTCTTGGATTTCAAATAGGAAAAATCTCAGGAACTTCAATGAACTTCCTGTATAAATGTGAGTTTCAATTCATATTTTATCCAGTATCTCTTTTCAAATTTTCCTGCCAAAACTATTGTATTATGCTACAATTATCCAGAGGTGCTATTTTACACTTGGACTATTACTTCAGAAGCTCTGCTTCCGATGTCTAATAAGGTTTCCACACATAACTCCCACACCCCAGAGCTGCCTTCAAAGGTCATTTCTTCATCCCGTTCTTTGCCGACATAATTGCACCTGCCAGGTGAACTGCAAAACAAGTCCCAGGCGCACAGGGTGAGTCAGTCGTTGTCATCTAAGCCACTTTCCTGTTTATGCTCATCTTGAGCATTGTGGGCTGGGAAGGCTCTAGGGCCATTTGTAGCTTCTTTTTTTTGATAGCCAGAATTTTCCATACATTGGTTCTCAATTCCCAATTTCCCATAACAGGAAGTTGGAACAGATTTGATATCAAAAAGGAGAGTTTGCAATGAGCAAAAAAGTGTGTGTGTGTGTGTGTGTGTGTGTGTGTGTATGTCTGTGTGTGTGTGTGTGTGTGTGTGTGTGAGAGAGAGAGAGAGAGAGAGAGAGAGAGAGAGAGAGAGACCAACCGACCACTCACATTTCCAAAACATCCCAATTTGAAGAGGGAAATATATCATGTTCTGAAATGGTTTGAAAAAGCTTGCAACTACTGAAAAACCTTTTGCTCACATTTCCCTGTCATGTTTACCCTTTTTGTAGCTTCCCAGGGGCTCTTTCAGTTGAAATTCCTTATTCCTAGTTGCAAATCTCATAGCAAAGTCAAGTATTTCTCTGTGAACAAATAGATGTGCTTAGTATTTTCCCAGTTATCTCTGCGATTGGAGAAAAAAGTGAATATTTTCAAAATCCTGTCCCACCATTGGAATATGATTTAATGATATGACTCTCTTAAAAAGTGTCCTGAAAATAAAGGGTGATGTAAAACATATAATCCAATAGCTAATGATACCTGTTTTAAGCCAACAAATTGCATGTCTAAATTTATGAAGTGTTTGTAAAACCTTGAAAAAATGCAGATAAATACGACAGTGTTCATGGAATAGAGTGTCTTATTTTTGTTTAAATCTTGGAATATCTTAGAACAGATTATTCATATGCAAAGTAATAGCCAGCATGGAATAAAACACTATAATAATTTAGATGGTTTATTTTCATATAATTCAACATAGTGTTTCTAGTGTTATTTTTTTAAAATCACTGGAGAAAAGTTTCAAGTCAAGTGATTGTATGAATTTTCATAATAACATAAAATGTGCCAGGTAGTATGCTTAGCTCCTCAGCCACCCACCCACCCACACACATCATTTCCCTAAGATAAATATTCCTCCTTTCATTTCACATGTGAAAAATAGAATCAGTGGTATTGACTACCTGAAATAACACAGCTAAAAAAAAATCAGTGTGTGCTTCACTTCAGATAAGTTTAAATATAAACCGTTTTATCTAAAGGTTATGTCAACATTATATCTTTATATACAATGCTGGGATATTGGTCACATTCTTGGAACATTTTTGATGTAACACTTATCAAAGGTATTCTGATTGCTCGGTGTTTTTGGACAGCAGTAAACTGACAGGAAAACAGTTTCTCAGGAAAAAGAAAGAAATAAGGCAATGCTATGTGTGACATCAGACAAAACCAGGCTTAATTTATAACTCTGCCCCTTGTTAGCTGAATTTAAGTAAATTATTTCTCTGAGCTTCACTTTTTTGGTAGATCAAATGACAAGAGCACACCCTTACTTTATAGGGTTTTTGTAAGAATTAAATTATGTAGCATAAATTTAGTGCTATATCTGTGCATATATGTATATATATATATATGTATATATATGTATATATATTTGTTTAGATATCACATATCTAAACATTTAAATATAAAGCTTTTAAAAATCTATATCAAAGCTGCCTAACCCAAAATATTATATCAATAAAATACTATATATCATTATAACAGTTATTATAATAACCTAAAATAATAATCTATACATTTTAATAACATAACAACACTAAGGAGTGTCATGACTGGTTGGCTAATGGTTTGTAATGAACCCTAGTTAACATGAGGCCAACTCAGGGCCCTTTGAGGATGACTACTATGCAAATAGTAGAGGAGGGCAAATGTTTTGGCAGATAGCAACAAATTCCAAAGGTAAGGGGGAAAATGTGGAGTAGAGTTGCCTACCTGGAAATCTGATTCAGAACAGAAAGTAGCATGAGCTCATTCAGAAACTAAACTCTGTATAGAGATATTATTTTTAGGCATTTTCTGATGTTATGATAAGTTCTTTGTCTAAAGGTCCTGGGTCAGGATGAAAAATTATAGGTCAGATGATCAAAAGTCATGGGTCAGATAATCCCAAAGTGACTTTTGAACTGCAGTTGTTTGATTCATTGAATCCTTGTGGTGGAACTCCAATGATATTCCATTGACTACTTTTTCTTCTAGTTCAGTTTGGTTTCCTAACTCAGACTTAGCCCTGTCACAAAGAATCATAAGGTGACTTGTCCTTTTCCTTTATCATTCACATTTAAAAATACAAATGGGAAAAAAAAAACAAATTATGTATGTATGTATGTATGTATGTATGTATGTATGTAGAAATGAGGGTATATGGAGATGCCATTTCAGCAGAAATCCATTACCCATAATTCATTACCTTTTTCCCCAGATTTATATTTTGCCTCAAAAGCTGGCTTCCAGTTTAATCTCCTACATGAACAGCCATGCATGTTCTCACCTGGAATATTTTAACAACCATTTAACCGGCATTCCTGGGTACAGTCTGTACCTCATTTATGCCATTCTCTACTCTTCCTTAACTATGATTTTTCTAAAATGGAAATATGATACCAATACTATGCTTGAAGCCCATCCAATGTCTGTGCCTCATTACAAGTCATTTATTATTGTAGACAAAACCTTTCATAACCTGGACCCTGATTTTCTCTCCAAATCCATTCTTTCATTTTATATTTTAGAAACATCAAAAATATGTGTGGCTCATCATTTTGTTTTATCCACTGAAAGCATTTGTACTTGTTATTACTTTGGTTTCTAATGCTTTTCTTTTCTCTTGTCATATGAACCCCTTTAGAGTAAATCATTCTTTTTTATGCCCCCACTATAGCTTCTGCATACTTGTTATTGCATTTACTATACCAACTATAAGTATATTTGCTGCCTTTTTGGACTAATTTCTTAGATTGGTGTGTTCTTTAGTATTAATTCTGTGTCCTATCTCCATTTCCCCAGAGCTATTTTTGAAACATGGGAGAAATACAATTAAGTTGGCTGTATTGCATTGAATTTAATTGTGTCCCCAGTAAATTCTTCCTGCAGGATTCTAGTCCACTTTGAAGATTATCATAGTCATTGGGTCACACAGTAGGAAGGTCAGGAAACTACTGTCGATTTGTGAATTTTTGCCTGGACTTGTGAGGAGGAAGGGTCTTTTAAGAAGTATAATGACCTTCCTGCTAAGCTCAAAGATCTCCAGATAGAGCCTGTTTATAACTTGAGTCATATGATGTCTTGTGTGATGTGTTGATTTGCATATAGTCTACGAATGCATATTTTAAGGCAATTTCTTTTTTAGTACCCTAACAGTGTACCTGTTATCTATGTCAATGATGGCAAATACATGACATAGATGTCACCATTCATCTTCTACAGAACTGATTATCATCAAAATCTATTGGATAATTACTTTTTTCAGAGGGGAATTCTTGATTTATTCATTAGACATTCAGTGGTTTTAGCTGAGTAGAGTAATTTGTACCATGATACCTACACTATGCAATTATGTAATGTATTTTAGATACAAGGTAGAATTGTTTGAGTTAAAATTTTAATTTATTATATAATATTAATTACAATATAACTCCTGGTGAATTTTGAGATTTTTTCAGACCCCCATATCAGGATAACATCATAAATTAAACATGGATATCAAAGGATCACCTTTACAACTGATAGAAGCTGGGTTTGAGTATCTGTCTTCAATCAATGGCAAATACATTTGTCAACATTTAACCCAAGAATCATGCATTTCTATACCCAGTCCCAGTTAGCACCGTACTGGGGTAGACATGCCCAATCTGCCCAGGTAGAATTCACAGCATGAAGAAGTGGAGAACTCATGTTCATTGTGAATATTTGCTCCTAAGATGAAGGACAGAGCTGATCTGACCAGACCAATTTTTTTTATCCCAAATTTATGAAACAAATAAGTCACTTCAGCTTCCCTTTGGCAGTGAGAATAAAGTAGTAAAAAGAGACAAATACTAGATTTAAAGATTATTTTTCCTCATAAAGTTAAAGTTTGGAGAAAGCAATTACCTTCTATCAGTTTTTCCTAAAAATTGCAATATTTTAAAATGCATAAAGAACTTGCTCATATGTAATCTTAATTGAAGCTCCTATGCCCTCATGATTAGGCAGAGCAAGTATTTTTATATGCATTGCCTAAATAAGAAAACTGAGTAATTTTTATGAACAGACTTATTGTTGATAAGAGTCAAAACCCATTTTATTTGACTCCTAATCCAAAGCACTTCAATATGATATATAGTATATGTCTTGTCTTTTTCACTCAGTTTTTCTCATCTGTCTCACAAGGAGTTCTTTTTACTCATGTCTATAATTCTTCAGTTCCTAAAGCATTGCTAGGTACGGCATAAGCATTCGGTCATTGAATGATGTCAGTAGTTTCTCATGGAAGCAATTTTAGTGCAGAGGATTGATTTTACATTAATATTGTTGGTCTCTTTCAAAGATGCAGTTTTACTAAGTATAGCTCTTGAACAATTCCAAGAATAGTTAGGTGCTCAAGAAGTTGTATGGTACTTTTCTTTAATTCATTAAGTTGACTTTTAAGGTAAATACCTGTAAATTATTTTAGTTGCCTGAAATAATGACTTAAGATGATTAATATTGTTAAATGGTTTACTTTTAAACATAGGTAGACCTAACAGTATGTCACTTCTTTTCAGTTTCTCAATTAATCTAGCTAAAATGTTATTTAAATTAACTGTAGGTGTTTCTAAATTTCTGAAATTCTTTGTGCAGAGAATCATTGTTCAAAATTGTGAACATTCCAGAAACAGTTTATTTTTATTTTCATTGAAAGTTAATTTATCAGCTCACAACCTGACTATTTAGCAAGTAATTCAATTTTATTATTTTTTGGATTCATGGACTATACAAAAGTCTCAAGCATTTTTTAATCTCAAGACTTTGATGATATTTTTCTATCCATTACTTATTAGTACCTACTGGCTAAAAAATAATAATAATAATAACTCAGTTGTCCAGCCGACTTTGTCTTTCCAAGTACTATAGCTTTGCAGTGACTTTATTCATCATCTTCCTCCTTCTTATTGTTGTCATCCAGGGACATCACCTTCACATCATCCCTGATTATTTGATCATCTTCCCAGTAGTATTATCATCATAATCATCTTTGCCTTATCTCCAATATCATCCATCAGCAGGACCTCATCGTTGTTCACATTGCTACACAATTGTCATTATTAATTTTAACACTAGCACCACCCTAACATCACAGTAATCATTATTGCCATTTCCTACTTTATCATTAACACCATCAACACCATTCCAATAGCCATCTTCATAATTAGCAATGGAAAAAGCATCAAGCCTTTTCATTGAAATGTAGTGTTTAGTTCTCACATGTCAAAGATAATTATTTCATATATTTTCTACTTTTTCCACAATACTCCTTTAATGATTAAAGCCTTCATGTCAAGCCTAACATTTAAACATAACAAAGGGAAGATATCTAATAATTCTCTTAATATTTTTTGCTCATGTTAATTGGTGTATTTACCTGACAGTTTTTCTTAGAGGACCACTAATGCTGTAAATGGTCTCCTTGGAAAGCTGACCATATGCTATGAGATCATGAAATCCATAAGATACCTCATAAGCAATTCCTATGTGCTCAACCTTTTACTAGTTGGGAAAAAATAAAGAGACTAATATAGAATTAATTCTCTATCCTCAAAGAGCTTACATGAGTTCCTTAAACAAAAGAAAACAAAATTCTGCCACTATTTATAGAATACTAGTTATATTTCTGACACTGCACAAATTGTTGTAGGAATATGGGGATGAATATAATTGTTGTTCATACGTTACTTGCAGTTTAAGAGTTACACTGTCCTGTCCTGTTATGCTTGTACTACTTTCCAAAATGGGCTGTGATCTCCTCAGGGTAACAACCTCTTCATCTCTAAGGCACTTAACACAGGAATTCTCTGATAATAACAACACTCATTATGTTTTTTGCTGAATGAATGCTGTTTGGATGAATTATTTAATGAAACCAACAATAGGTTTTGTACAACCTAAATTATGAAATAATTTATGGATTATGTATAACCTGCTAAGGGTTATAACAACTTAAGAGGTAGATATTTAACTTACACACAGTTATTGGGGAGATATATAAAATTAATTTTAAAACTTGTCCATGGATATTATGGTATGATATGACATCTGTTGTGAAGCATTTTAAGCTGAAAAAAAAAAATATTCAGGGCAAAGTGTATTGGTTATCAATTAAGGAATATGTTCTTGAAATGAAAATTAAAGCAATGCCTTACCTGAACTTCCTGGAAACAGCCCACAGGAGACTCTCTAGATACTGAGATGTCATTCCCACTTCCACTTTCTTTTGAATTTAACCTCATCTTTTACTTTGCTGATAAAGTTGAGGCCACCAGGAGCAAAGAACTCTGCTCTGACTCTGGAAACTTGATATTGGAAAAATCTTAGAAGAATCCACAAACTTTTACCTCTAATGGTCCTCCACTGTTCCAAAAATTGTGGGACTTCTGTTCCATTTTCAATTTTTTTAACTTCACTCTTTTCACTCATACATTACAAATAAAGCAATTTCATTGAAAAGCGGTTTTGAAGATATCCACACAGTCAATGAACTCATAAAAGTTAATCAACAGGTTCAGAGATTTCCAAGTCACTAGTCTTTATTCTTTTCCATCTTTACTTTGGTTTCTTGTATCTTCCATCTTTATTTTGGTTTCCATTACTATCATTTTAGTCCATTAGATTGCTATCCCGGGTTTGATTGGAATATTGTACTACAAGAAACTATGGTAGCACTGAGATACAAGAAAGAGCATATTTTCAAAAATATTTACTGCAGAAAACGCATATTTAAAAATGATCTTCGTGTTATAAATAAAAAGCAACATTTTAATAAAAAATTAAGAATTGGATAAATACGATGTGATTAAAAGTAAACGAATTACCTTAAACACAGGAAGTAATAAAATAGGAGAGACATTTATAAAGGAAATATAAAGAAGCTAAAAATTCACTCACGGGATTAAAATGAGCATTAGAAAATAATAAGCCCCAGGGGCTCCTGGGTGGCTCAGTCGGTTGAGCATCTGAGTTGATTTCAGTCAGGTCATGATCCCAGGGTCTTCTAATCAAGCCTCATGTAGAACCCGCTTGAGATTCTTTCTCCCTCTCCCTCTGCACTCCCCTACTTCTCTGGAAGGAAGGAAGGAAGGAAGGAAGGAAGGAAGGAAGGAAGGAAGGAAGGAAGGAAGGAAGGAAACAAACATAATATCCAGAATCAACAGTGCAGAATAAAAAACGATGTGAATTACAAATCTATGGAGCTCCCACAAAATAAGGAGGGAAATACTAACTAAACAACAAATGGTAAGAAACAGCTCTGAGATAGCAGAGAGGTTGCAATGGAGTAACAGTGGAATTTCAATAGATGAAAAATGTGTGTTTCAAGAAAAGAGAATATAAGATAGTCACAGAAATTTTTCAATGATATTTTAAAATTTTTAAATAATAAAGTCTAGTAACAAACTATAGAAATGATCCCTGAAACTAAATAACAAAGTCAAATAGAATGAAACTTTTCTGAGCTGAAAAATAGTATCTCTAAATCACAGCTATCTATTTGAGAGGTTAATAAGTAACACTGCTGTAGACTAAATGTCAGTGCCCCTTCCCCACAACTCATCTATTGAAATCCTAATCCCCACTGTGATGGTGTCTGGAGATGGGCTTTTGGAAGGTATTAGATCATGAGGATGGAGCCCTCATGAATGGGCTTGGTGCCCTTACAAAAGAAATTCCAGGGGGTTCCCCTTTTCCTTCTGCCATGTGAGGACACAGCAAGAATGTAGCCATCCGTGAACCAGAAAGCAGGCCCTCACCAGACACTGAATTTGATCTTAGGCTTCCCAGATTCCAAAACTGGAATAAATTGGAAATAAAATTGTACTGCATACAAGTCACCCAGTCTTATATGGTATTCTGTTACAGGACCCCAAACTAAGACAAATACCTAGGAATGGCCTAAAGAATAATGTTTTGAAGATCCACAATTAAAAAAAAAAAATCACCTGTAATCAATCAGGCCAAGGAATGGGAGTGACAGTGAAGAGAGTTATACACTGTGGAAGAAAAACTGGGTTTGCCAAAGAATAAAATCTTTATCTCCATAAATTTAAATTCCAGAATACAATGGAAAAACCCCTAGTGATTTTTTGTACCTGACTAAGTTTTATTTCATCTTGGAAGGAAATTTAAAAACAAAAAACAAAAACAAAAACAAAACAAAACACAAGGGCTAAGAAATTTAACAAATTCTTCTTGAAAACAAAACAAAAAGTACCTAGGGCAATTTCAGGCAAAACAGAAATAACAGCAACAAACAAAACCCCCAATAACTTCCAAAAACAAAAAGACCATGGAGATTTGTGACATAAAGTTACAAGTGTGAGTACTGGATCTAAAAATCATGAACTAAACGGGGTCCTGGGGGGCTCAGTCCATTGAGTGTCTGACTCTTGATTTTGGTTCAGGTCATGAGCCCATAGACATGGAATTGAGCCTGAGTCAGTCTCCATGCTGAACGTCGAGCCTGCTTAATATTCTCTCTCTGTTCCTCTCTACCACTTGCACTCGCTCTCCTTTTTTTTTTTGCTAAAATAACAACAAAAAGTTAAAAAATTAAATAAATAAGTAAATATCATGCACTAATTACAAATTATTGTTTTAAATATGACCCAACATGAAAACTACTTGATGTCATTTATTCATTCACAAACGCTTATTCCACAAATGCTAATTAAGTGCCCACTGTTCTCATAGCTGGAACAGTACCCTTAAGAAATTTAGTTCATAGTTTGGAGATTTATTTATCAAAAAATAAAATAAATACAAAAAAATCAAGGTATGATAAGCATATAATGGAGAAATTGGTGTGTTGAAGTATGACGTGATATACTTTAAGTTGGGCTGGCTGTGAAGACCATCTTAAAAAGGGAGCTTTAAGCCGAGCCATAAATATAAAAGAGCTTTGTTCTGTATAATAATATGGAGGAAAAGTATTCAAAGTAAAAGGAACAGTCATTGCAATGACTCAAGATAGGAATGAATGTGATAGGTTTGAAGAATCAGAAGAAAGTTGGTGTGGTTTGAACGTGGTCACCAAAGAAGAATAACTGGAGGATCACACAGGTATTCTAGTTTCCTCTGGAAAGTCCCAGTTTCTTCCCTCATCTTCATCTATTTTTAGTTGGAAAGTCCCAGTTTGTTCCAGTCATCTTCATCTACTTTTAGTAGACCCCTTTTTACATTCAATAGTGCCCTAATTTGGAAAACAAATGATATAGATACTCTCAAAAGGGTATGAAATGAAATCCGAAAGGTATACATATTCATAAACAAAATTGTCGATTCCATACTTACTCTTTCCAAGGTTTAATTTCATTCAGCAACAGATTAGAGAGGAGTGGAATTGCAACAGAAATGCTCACAAAAATTTATTTTATTTATAGTGCTATGACTAAGGTCAGTGGGAGTGCTGTTAAAGTCCCAGTTAACCTATAAATTACATTATTTTTCTCCTTGTGTTTTGCTTTGTTTTGCTTTCTGGTGCAGAACCTCTATAAACTCTTCCACACACCTTCCTCTAAGGTATACCTATATAGGCCATGCTTTGATGCACCTTGAATATACGTGTGGCTTTTCTACCTATTGCATAAATATTACACAGGTGTTCTGTCACCAAGGCAACATGAAGTGGAGCATGAGAAGCTAATCTTTGCAGAGAACCTAGATTTAATTGGTCAGCCTCCATTCTGTGATGAGAAGGATGTAAACATACTGTATGTAATTCCTTCTTATTTTTCAGCTCCTTTATAATATGTTGTAGAAGAGTACAGTTTTCCATGAATCTACCTATTTATTTCTACCAATGCACGTTGATGTGTTCTCCTTCTTCAATATTGTGATGTTCCTTTCTGATCAACATTGTGTACCTAACAGAAATGCTGTCAGGCTTCGCAAACCAGAGTGAAGGATTTGGATTTTGTTCTGAGTGTCACAAGAAGATCATGACAAGTTGGAAATGGAGAAATGGAGAAATGATATGACCTGATGATTGCTCTGACTATAGTGAGACCATGGAATACAGAAGAATAAGAGTAGAAGCAGAGAGAACAATCACAGAGTTGTAACAATATTCCATTTGGGAGAGAACTGTGGCTTTGAACAAGATGGTATATTGGAGACAGATGGAAATAGATGAATTCAAGATATATTTTGAAGTTACAGTGAACAAGACTTGCTAATAGATTGGTTGTGGCTTGGAGAAAGATCATGTGAAGTAGAAATGAAGGCTATACCCTTCATTTTGTTTAGCTATTTGGATAGAACGTATGACTGCTTATTTATAAAGGGAAGACAAAAGGAAGTAACAGGTGTCTCAATGGTACAATTCTGGACTCAAGTTTAGGATGTCCATAAAATAGCCAGGAGAGTTAAAGGAGGTACAAGCCTCACATAAAAGGACAGATAAAAAAATTTGGAGTCGACCGCATGAAGACATTATTTAAAGCCCTCAAATGGAATGATATGTGAAGAGAATGTAACTTGAGATGAGATGGGGTCCCAGGACTGAGCAATGGAGTACTCCAATATTGAGAGAGGCTAGTAAAATAAGATGAATCAGGAAAACCTCCCAGGCCACAACATGTAATTGAGAGATACACATGTGACCATAGACACCACAGAGAGATAAACCCTACTCTCCTGACTACAGCATTTGGTTTAAGAGAAGGAGAGAGACAAGGAATAGGC
The DNA here is from genome assembly GCF_018350195.1 of Panthera tigris. NCBI lineage: Eukaryota > Metazoa > Chordata > Mammalia > Carnivora > Felidae > Panthera > Panthera tigris. Next base: position 83,014,866 of record NC_056669.1, read on the forward strand.
ATAATCCTAGGAAAGTTTTTAAGTTTTTCCTTGGATTTTTTTCTTGCAGCAATTTTCAGAAAAGATTATCTTCTTTAGTCTTTGAAAATGTGACGATACACACCCAGATTTTCAGTGTAATCAAGGTGCTAGCTTCATGGAGAAAGCTAGTTCAAATGAATAAAGTTGATATTTTTGTTAATTTAGTTAATTATTTATTTAATTAATCATTGTATGCTTCTCAATATCACCTGAAAAAAAAAAGTTATAATTTTCTGTCTCTAGCTACTAAAATGTAATAAGGTCCGTGGGGGCAAAAACTTTTTGTTTATGTGTTTACAGCACCTGAAATAGTGCCTGGCCCAGTAGATGCTCAATAAATATTTTGAACGTAATATTTGGAATGTAATATCCACACATTGTATTGCCCAGAACAGAACAAGTTCTGAAAAAATATTTTTTAATATTTTTACCTTAAATTAACCAATACCTCCCTTTAAGGCTCTTTATGCATTACCATCTATATGACTATTTTCATACCATTTCTTTTGTCCAAGATACTCTCCTTGTTACTTGTCCACTTCTGTTTGAATTCCTCTTTCCAAATCAAAGATTCAATTCATGTCTGAACCCCAGAAGATGTTATTGTCTATTATTTAGTAACATAGCTTCCTTGATATCTTTTGCCTTCTTTTCTTATCTCAATATAAGATTTCTAAGGATAGTTATAATAGACGTATTCAGTGGGTCTGCTCCTTCCACACCTCTTCTTAAAAAAACTAGCCGTTCTGTAGTACAAAGAAGGACAAGGCATACATGTTACATACAGCCACAACTCGCAACTCAGTTCTTGCTCTCTGGAGAGATAGACACCTTGCCCAAAGTGTCTATTCTTTTGTTCAGCAACCATCAAATTTTCTCTGAAGAGAGAATTTAAACTGAGAGACTGTGATGCATTCCCCTCTAGTTTAACATTTGTGTGAAGCCAAGACTGAAATCAGTACCACTATAAGGCAAAGTCATGTACCAGCCAATCGTATAGGACAAAAAAGACTATGGAATAGGTACATATAAGGAAGCTGAGGCTACATAGAGGGGTGGTTGTTTTGTTCCTAATCGTTTTCCAGTTCTCAGAAGCCTGATTTGTACCTTACTTTCTGCCCTTGGGTAATATGACTTTCTTCCATGTTCCCATCAATGAACCACCCCCTTGTTTGAACTAGCCCAAGTGGATTTCTGGTTCTGGAAGAAATTGGTTTTAACTGAAACCATAGACACTAAATTCTCTACTAATTTATTTCCTTCCAATCTGTTCAGGTGCTTTATACATAGTAGGAGTTCAATAACTCTATGGCAGTGTGTTTATTTTTTTTATAATCTACACTTCCCCCTCCCTAATAATTAGCTCAGTGCTTGTCCACAAAGTTCATTATTCTCTGTTTTTTACTGTATGCACTTCATGCAACAAATGGAAATGAACCCTATATATGTTTGAGTCACCAGATTGATAATGTACAACTTCAACCTGTTGTTTCAGTTGTTGTGATAAAGCATAAATACTAGATTTTACAAGAGCAGATTAAAAATATTTCTTTAAAATGTCAATGGAAAAAGACACTTTGAAATGGTCTCTTCATACAATATGCATCTCCAGATTCCTGCAGCTATGGTGCCACCTTTACTTACGTACAAAGGATTATTTTAAGTCAAGTTGTTTTCTCAATGCTATCAATATTCACTAGATTTATTTGCCCAATGAAGTATTTTTTATTTTTTTGTTCTTCATCAAAACATCTCTCGTCCTTGCTGGGCTGATGGTCGAGGATCAGAAAGCAATATTCCAGCTGTTCTTAAAACCAGCATTTCCTAGCAAGGTTAAGCAGTGCCTTTTCAAACTCCCCGTGCTGTATGCGTCATCTCCTGGTGAGTCAAACCTATTATGTTAGTGCATCGCACAGAGAAAGGCGAGCAAACTTCAAAACTTTGAAAAAGCAGTGTCTCTTCTTGGTCTACCTAAGTTGGCTTGAGATGTGTTATCTGGACTCCTCCTGCCACTTTAGACTCAATAAGTCCTTTCTTTAAACAGCTGAAGCCACTTTCTGTTGATCTACAGGCTCCTGAACTGCTACTACTTCTTTAGCTGGAAAGACTGAGGGAATAAGAGTATAGAAAGATATGCCTTTTTTTGGAAGAAACTCACTTGGGTGGTTCCCACCTTTAAGAATTTGCCTTTGAGAAAACTCTCAACAGTAGACATTGACCCTTCTGTGCCCTATCACCTGAGACCTGATGATGCTTCTCAACATTTTTGATGCCCTAGCTCCTAAACCTTAGATACCTTCTCCATCACACTAAAATAGCACATTCCCTAGCGTGTTAGTTGATGAAATGTAAATAAATAGAGAGGGATTATTCTAAAGCTGAATAACGTGAGATTGCTGGGCTAAACCAAGTTGATGGTTTTCTCCCTGCAGAAATCCTCTGTCTTAAATACATTAAGGTACTTTCTGCATTTTCAGGAAGATGATAATGAATGCCTGTTTCCTAGGCTTATTTGATCATATAATTCTTTATTTGATATGAAATATCTTAGGAGGGTTCTCTTGGAAGCCAGCCTTGATCTCCTGGACTTCTGACCATGGATTCATTGGGAATTTATGTAACTTATTTGTATCTTTGACAATGTTAGTGTTCCAAGTCCCATGTCACTTCTGTCTCCATTCACCTAATACTCATCTTTTGTCTAGGTTCAGTCATCCAGTTTTTCTAACTCTCACGTACATATCATCATTTATCCTATCAACCTAATCCATCTCCATTCAAACTCATTGTTTTCTTTTTCCCTGTGATGAAATTCAATCGTTCTTTTAAGAGTTAATTCAAATGCCGTTACCTCTGTCCTTGACTCATAAAATGGCAGGCTGGAAGAAGAGATTTCAGTAATTGTTCTGCCTCAGTTATCTTTTAGATGAGAAATATTTAATGGAGATAATTTTCAGTAGTTCTGCTTCAAATATCTTTTAGATGAGAAATATTTAAAGGAGATAAGATACTTACCCAGGGTCACATAGGAAAGGAGTGCTAGAACTGGCATCCTAACTGGACCACATAAAGGGTAAGTAAGTCTTCTATGAGCTATCAGAACTGGACCGGGAGTTGTAAAGCAAGGGAGATGAGGCAGAGTTTGGGCTTTGTCCCCCTAAAATCAGGTGGAGTTTATCTGGAGTCCCATATTAAATTTTGTACCAACTGTACAAAATGGGAGTTGGATAAGAAATGCCGTGGTCAAATTGTAGATTAAAAAAGTAGAATTCACGACATGGGAAGAATATACATTCTAGGTTCTTTAGATTAAATTATTCATTCAGTTAGAATTGTCCACTGAGGACCCAAAGCTTAATTCCTACAAGGTATAAATCACTGGTACTTTTAGAGAAAGGCCTTACATTTCTTTAAACTTCAGTTCTGACAGCTAATACTAAAACCTAAGCCTTATGACTCCATATAGAATTCTTTGCTACCACACTCTCTCCCTAAAAGGGAATTTGCTAGAATTTTGGGGGAAAAAATTGATTGGTTCTCAGGGAGATAGGACAGGATAATAAGATGACTACCTTAGTCCAGCAACAGCAGAAATGGCTGTGTGAGTTTTGCTTTGCCAGTTATGGGAATAAATCTTTCCTGAGTCATCCTTATCATCTGGTCCCCTTGTGAGTAGAATTTTTCTTTTAAATCTGCCAGTTTCTTCGTTAGTATGTAGTTGAGATTTGCCTTATCACCAACGATTATAATATAACACACATTTAAATAACAAACTGATTTCTACTCTCTCCACAGCCATTTTTATCAGACATGTTGGATTTGTACTACTAAAAACCTATCATTTCATTATGCCTTTGAAACACTTAATACAATTCACAGTTTTTAGATTAGTTTCCTTTGGCATGCTGTACAGGTTAAACCACTTGCTCAGTTCCTCATCTTTATGTTTAAATGCCACTACACATATACCCTTGAGATTCCACCGGAGCTGAAAACTCAGCATTTCCAAAGCAGAACACTTTTCTCCTGAAAATGCTTTTCCTCCTGCATTTCTACCTCAGGAAGTGGTATCACCATCCACAAATTGCCCAAGCCCAACATCTGGATTTCACCTTAGACTTGGCTTTTTTAAAAGAAATCTCCAACTCTAATTAGAATTTCAGACACATTGCTTTCCATTGCCTCCCTTTCTATACCCATGGCGATAATTTAAACCTTCATCATTGTAGGGTAAAATATTGAAATATCCTCTTGAGTGATCTCCTTGTCTCAAGTATTTACTCCCCACTGCCTCTGAGAATAATCTATCTGAAATACAATCTGACTACACTACTTCCTTTCTTAACATCATATAATAGCTTCCAATCACTGATGGGGCAAAGGATGTCAAAGATCTCTACTATCATATTCTCTCATTCTTCAATCATTCATTGTTATAACCCTTGTCAACTTACCTAGTTATCTACAACCACTTGCAACTCCCTAGTTTTCCATACCTCTCCCCCACATCAGTTTTATTTTTCTCTCCTGCCTAGAATATCTTTTCTTTTTTCTTAGTCATATTTAAGACTCACTTTATACTTCTCTAATTCTAACAAACTTTTCCTGGACCATTCAGACTAGGTTATGTGCACTTCTTCTGGATCCTAAAGCACGTATCTTTTGCTCTATTAATAACTTCTCTGTAACCAGCCATTCATGTATGTTCATCTGAGAATTCAGTAGGTCTCCAAAACCAACTTCAGGTTCAATGATTTGCTAAAAGGTCTCACAGAACTCAGAAAATCCCTTATACTCAGACTTAGGGTTTATTACAACACAATTATTTTACAGATTAAAATAAGCAATGGGAAGAAGCAGACAGCACAGTGTACCAAAGAGTTCCAGGCATGAGCTTCCAGTTGTCCTTTACCAGTACAGTTATGTAAACAGCATTTATTTCTCACATCAGAGAGTATTGCCAATCAGAGAACCTCATCTGAGCCTTGGTGTCCAGACTTTTTATTGGGGGTCAGCCACATAGACACAGATGACCACCTGAATGTCTGACTTTAGTCTCTAATCCCTCCAAAGGTGGAGCTGATTATGTATAAATCACATGGTTAACATAGACTACTTGTCATGGTCAAAGATCTCCATGTAAACAAAAATGCTTTTGTCAGGTAGAATATTCCAAGGGCCTAGAAGCTAACTCTCAAGAGCAAGGCACAAAGTTGCAAACCTATCTTTGGTCAAGGTTAATCTGCGCTCACATATTCCCACTAAAGTATGAACCCCATAAAAAAAAAAAAGAAAAAAACCTGTGCCATGTTCATCTCTCAATTCTCATTGTCTAAACATGTTCAGCCCAGAGTTCAGAGCATAGTATGCAACTGCACAATGAATGAATGAGTCACTGAACATAAAAAATCAAGGAAATCTTTAACAGCTCTTGAAAATTTTATACAATTTCTTCACCACCATCTTCGAAGACTTAAGCTGAATTTACATAAAATTAAATATGTCTCTTATATTTCACTACTCACCCAACTTCTGTTTTGCTCTTATCTTTCAGTACATGAATAAGATGTACATTGTTAACAGATGAAGGAAAACACAATAGCCAAAAGAATAGACACAGTTTTCTACCTTCTCCCATTCACTGCAAATGAACCAACTCCCTTAGGTCATTTGGGTAATGGAACCATATAATGAAGATAAGGAAGAGAAACTTTACCAGAGATAAGTAGTGAGGTCTCCCGGAGGGAGGAAATTTGTTGTTGTTGTTGTTGTTGTTTGTTTGTTTGTTTGTTTGTTTTTGCATCTTCCTTCTGTAGGACATGTCCAATAAGTGGAATCAGGAGAAATTTGGCTATCATATATAATTCCTGTGGTGCTAAGGCTTCCTTTCTTCCAAACATCTAATTCATAGATAAATCACTGTGTCATATAGCTATCGTGTGTGAGAGTGTGTGTGTGTGTGTGTGTGTGTGTATGTGTGTGTATGCGTTTGTCTATGACACCATTAGGAATCTGTTTTTTTTTTTTTTTAATTGTCCTTCTTCTTGATAGATCTAATGCTAATCCCTTATTCTCAGTGTACCATAAAGTCTCTCCTTAGGTGATCTTTTGAAAATGCAAATTAATTCACATCACTATGCTTATACCCTACAGTGGAATGCCAATGTCATTTAGAATAAAATGAATATTCTTGCTATGGGCTACGGGACCATAAATTCTACATTATCTAGCCTCTATCTTTCATTCTCACCTATACTCATTCTACTATTTTAACTTACTTAACTTACTTTAACTTACTTTAACTACTATTTTACAACTTGAGTTGTAAGCAACTTACAACTCTCTAGAATTATTTTGTTCATTTATTTCTCTATATTCTACGTTCTTCTGACTACAATGAAACTCAGGAGCTCAGGAACCTTAATTACCTTACTGCTGTAGCTCCAGTGCTTAGAATGGTGCCTGACACATGGTATTTATTATCTATCAACTGTCAATCATTTATATGGCAGCATTAATAGGTTTTATCATGAGATGGGAGAGCAGGTCACTAGATAGCAACTTCACTAGGAGAAGTGGGAAAAGTTTACACAAGTGGTTGCTGCTATGGTAAAATTAAGCATGATAGAACTTTGAGTACCCAGGAAATGTACTAGGACATCAGACTCCTGAAATCAGGGAGGCCTACAAAGGAATATGAGAGGAGAAAACACAAAGGCAAAATACTGCTACTTTCATCTTTCCAGACTACCTCTCACTTCAGTGCCCTTCCCGTCTACTCTTGGTCACCACTCCCACATTGTTTCCAGCATACAGGAATGGAAGAAAATAACATGAAAAACCTTGTTCTCTTTCTATTGTTAATTCCTTATTGGTACCTGGAAACATTTAATATTTAAACACCTTCATTAACTGTTTATTACTTGTAAGATAAAAGAAGACACCTGCATCTCTTAATGACTCAACTATTGTCACTATTCCCAGTGACCCTATGCATCCAAGTATTCTGTTGACTACTCAATGGTACTGGTAGCAGTGAAGGGGTATAATCACGTTTATTCTCCTTAAGGAGGAAGTAGATAAGAGAATAACAAAGAAGGACATTTTTCCACCTCACTATGGTGGGAAAAAGGAATAGAATGGGCAATCAGTAGAAATTTATTCATGCTCAAAAAATCCTCTTTTACAAATGAGGAAATTGAGATTTTAGCTAGAATAAAAAATAAGAGAAAATCATAATTCTAATTAAGTGGCAAAGCTGGGTTCTGAATCCCCAAAAACACTTTTCTCCAAGGCCAGTACTCTTTGAGTCACAGCAGGATGCCACTTCAAGGGTGAGACCAAATGGAGGAAAAGGCATTAGGAGGAATCTTGTGGCTGCGTTAATTAATATTGATATTTATCAGATCTGCCTTCAGGCCCAGAATATGTATACACAGGAATATGGTAGCTGGAGTGCTAGAAAGTATCATGCTATGTATTTTACCTTTTTTCTTTTTTTCCTTTTTTTTTTTTTTTTTGAGAAGAAGAACATAAAGAAGAGGCATCTGACCTGGCACACTGAGAAGGAAACATACTTGGCTGGTTCCCTTTCTCCAACCTACCAACCTATACGGAAAGGGTTGGGAGAGAGCCTGTGGCTCTGGTTAGAGAAGCAGCTGTCTCTCTGGGGGAGATAAGCTCTAGTTCAGCCAGGCAGGCAGGCAAGCAGCCCAGAGCTGATCAAGAGAATCATCCTCCTCCGAGTTGCTATCATGGGACTCTCAAGGGGTTAAGCATGGCAGATTTTTGTTGTTGTTGTTGTTGCTATGCACAGCCAGAGAACAAGCAGATTGTTGCTGACAACTCCAGGAGCACCCCCTTTAATAGGTGAAGGGTGGATTCAACCACAACGCACTTGCTGACGTGCAGCTGATCCCTAGAGACTCCAGGCTGTTTTTGTGTGTGATCAGTGTAATATTCCACTGCTAAATTTAGGGACCCTGCATCCTATGACAATGGCACCTCACCATGACTAATTAACAATAAAAACTATGGATGGTGACAGGTTTAATTATTTAATCTTCAAGATTTTGATTAAATTAAAACCCTTTACCACAGGACAAAAAAATTATAACACACAAGTTAAGGTTATAAAATAATAAGGCTGATGCCACAAATCACAAGAGGAAAAGGGTCTCATGATCTAACCTCTCTCTTTCTGTGTATATAAGATTACTCTTCTGTGTGTGTGTGTGTGTAAAACCCTGAAGATGCCTGTGTATGTATGTAGTAGTGAACATTAGTATGTGTATGCATATAATATGAGAGATGTATATGCACATGCATTTAAAAAAATTTATGGCTATATAGGGATATATTTACACATGGCTGTGTATGTTCATATATATGTTTACATATGTGTGAACAACTCTGAACATTCATATGTGTATATCCACCACTGAAGAGATATGCACATATGTGTGGATAACATTGGAGTTGCATATATATATATGTAATCCTGAAAATGTAGCTGTGTATACAGAACTGGGTTTTATATATTCAAGTATTAAGATGCATGCATGCATATATGTGGTGTATTCACTTTGGGAGAGGACTAGGCTGGTCCTGGGGATGTATCTGTATGTATTTTATATACATATAAAATCTATATGGATGTATGCAAATGGTATGTGTATATCTTACATATAATATATATAATGTATATATTCAGTAATATATAATATATGATAAATATACATTGACAATAGATTATGTAGTATATATTAAAATGTAGATGTACCACTAGGTGTATGGTTGTATGCATGAAACACTTGAGATTTATTTATAAGTCCTACATGTTAACCTGTAAAATGTTATTCATGTGAATTTATATTTAATGTTGGAAGTATGTGATATATATAATACTAAAGATATGTGTGACTGTGTTCATAATATTAGAGATAAATGTGTAAATATTCACCACACAGGAAGTATGCACACCGCTCCTGATGCATGGTGTTTCTATGTATTATTTTTTTAATTATATAACATATATATATATATATCAAATTTTGGCATTTTAATAATTTTTTTTGAGTGAGAGGGTGCAAGTGAGTGAGGGAAGAGAAAGAGAGAGAGAGAATCCCATGAGGGGGAGAGAGAGAGAGACAGACAGAGAGAGACAGAGAGGGGGAGAGAGAGAGAAAGAGACAGGGGGAGAGAGAGAGAGAGGGAGAGAGAATCGGCACTCACCCAGGGTTCGTGTTTTACCCAAAGTGGGGCTCATGCTCACCTGCAGCAGGATTCCAGCTCATGAGCTGTGAGATCAGGGCCTGAGCTGAAGTCAGATGCTTAATGACTGAGTCACCTAGGTGCCCCATTTTAATAATTTTCAAGTGTATAGTTCAGTGCATCAGTGCATTCACATTGTTGTGCAACCAGCACCACCATCCATCTCCAGAACTTTTTCAGCTGGCAAAACTGAAACGTACCAATTAAACAACAACTTCCCATTCCCTCCTGCTTTCAGTTCCTGGAATCTGCCATTGTACTTTCTGTCTCTGTAAGTTTGACTACTCTAATTACTTCATGAGTAGAATCATACAGTATTTGTTCATTTGTGACTAGTTTATTTCATTTGGCATAGTCTAATGGGTCCATCCTTGTTGTAGTGTATGTCATAGTTTTCTTCCTTTTTTATAGAGTTGAAATGCAATGTTACATTAGTTTCAGGTGTACAACATATGTATTCATAATTCTATATACTACTTGACCCACCATAAGTGTAGTCATCATAGCAATGTTATTCCAATATTATTGTCGTATTCTCTATGCTGTCTTTTTCATCTCTGTGACTTATTTATTTTATAACTAGAAGTTCGTACCTCATAGTCCCTTTTATCTATTTCACCCTTCCTTCCACTTACCTTCCCTCTGGCAATCACTAGTTTGTTTTCTGTATTTAAATCTGTTTGTTTGCTTTGTTTTATAAATTTCACATATAAGTGAAATCATTTGATATTTGTCTTTCTGTGACTTGTTTCACTTAGCATCATGCCCTCTAGGTCCATCTATGTTATTGCAAATGGAAAGATCTCATTATTTTTATGACCAAGTAATATTCCATTATATATATATGTATATATATTGGATATACATATATATATATATACACGTATATATATTATATATACAAACATACATACACATGCATAGATACAGATACACACCATATATTTTTCATCCATTTATTTATCAATGGACAGTTAGGTTACTTCCATATCTTGGCTACTGTAAATAATACTACAATAAGCACAGGGATATGTACATCTTTTTGAATTAGTGTTTTTGTTTTCTTGGACTAAATACACAGTAGTGGAATTACTGGATGTAGGGCAATTCTATTTTTTTAATTTTTTGAGGAAACTCCATATTGTTTTCCATGTTGGTTGCACTAATTTATATTCCTATCTGCCAATTGTGCACAAGAGTTCTCTTTTCTTCAATCTTCACCAATGCTTGTTATTTCTTGGCTTTTTATTCTAATCATTCCAACAGGTGTAAGGTGATACCTCATTGTGGTTTTGATTTGCATTGCTCTGATGATTAGTGAGGTTGAACATCATTTTATGTCTGTTGGCCATCTGCATGTTTCTTTAGAAAAATGTCTATTCAGGTCTTCTGCCTACTTTTTAATTGTTTCAATTGAATAGTGTGTGCGTGTGTGTTGAGTGGTATAAGTTCATTATAAATTTCAAATGTTAATCCCTTATTATATATATCATTTTCAAATACCCTCTCCTATTCATTAGGTTACCTTTTTGTTTTACTGATAGTTTCCTTTGCTTCCCAAAAGCTTTTAATTTTGATATCATCCTAATAGTTTATTTTTGTTAAAATAAAAATAAACTTGCTTTGCCTGAAGAGACATATACATAAATATGTTGTTAAGGCCAATCTCAAAGTGATTATTGCCTATGTCTTCTTCTAGGAATGTTGTGGTTTCAGATCTCACATTTAGGTCTTTAATTTTGAGTTTATTTTTGCATATGGTGTTAGAAATTGGTCCAGTTTAATCCATTTGTATGTAGCTGTCCAGTTTTCCAGCACCATTATTGAAGAGATTGTCTTTTCCTCATTGTATATTCATGTCTCCTTTGTTATAGATTAACTGACCATATAGGTGTGAGTTTTCCTTCTTTTTTTTAAAACTGAACAGTACTCCATAGAGTGTGTGTGTGTATGTATGTATGTATATACATGTATATATATATATACATACACATATGTACATACATATATGTATGTGTGTGTATATATATATATATATATATATATATATATACACACATGTATATATATGGAGACAGAGAGAGACCACATTTTGTTTGTTCATTCTTCTGTCAATGGACCTTTTGGCTATGGACATACCTTGTTTTATTGTGCCTTGCTTTATTACACTTCTCAGATATTGCCAGATATTGCATATTTTACAAATTGAAGGTTTGTGGCAATCCTGCTTCAAACAAGTCTATTGGTACCAGTTTTCTAACAGTATTTGCTCATTTTGTCTCTCTGTCACATTTTGGTAACTCTCACAATATTTCAAACTTTACTCATATTTGTTATGGTGATCAGATATCTCTGATGTTACTGTCATAATTTTGGGGGTGGTTATCACTGAGAGCTGTGGCCATGTAAAACAACAAACTTAATCAATAAAAGTGTGTGTTCTGGGGAACCTAGGTGGCTTAGTTGGTTAAGCATCACTTGATCTCAACTCAGGTCATGATCTCATGGTTCATGAGTTTGAGCCCCACATGAAGCTCTGCACTGGCGGTGCGGAACCTGCATGGGATTCTGTCTCTCCTTCTCTCTTCCCCTCCCCCATTTGTGCTTGCGCTTTCTCTCTCTCTCAAAATAAATACACTTAAAATTTTTTTTAAGTGTGTGTTCTGACTGCTCCATCATCTGGCTGTTCCCCATCTTGACCACTGTCACCCACTCTCCTTGGGTCTCTCTATTACCTAAGACACAACAGTATTAAAATTAGGCCAATTAATAATCTCACAATAAGTGTTCAAATGGAAGAAGGAGTCACACGTCTCTCACTTTGTTTTAATGTTTATTTATTTATTTATTTATTTATTTATTTATTTATTTATTTATGAGAGACAGAGAGCACAAGTGGGAAGGGACAGAAAGAGAGGGGAGACACAGAATCTGAAGCAGGCTGCAGGCTCTGAGCTGTCAGCCCAAAACCCGTGTGGGGCTCAAACCCATGAACCGTGAGATCATGACCTGAGCCAAGGTCAGACGCTTAAACAACTGAGCCACCTAGGAACCCCACACATCTCTCACTATAAATCAAAAGTTAGAAATAATTAAGCTTAGTGAGGAAGGTATGTTGAAAACCAAGGTAAGTTGAAAGCCAGGCCTCTCACGCCAAGCAGATTAGCCAAGATGTAAATGCAAAGGGAAGGTTCTTAAAGGAAGTTAAAATGCTGCATAAATGAATACATGGATGATAAGAAAGTAAAACAGCTTTTTTGCTGATGTAGAGTAAGTTTTAGTGGTGTGGATAGAAGGTCAGACCAATCACAATATTTCCTAAGCCAAAGCCTAACCTAGAGCAAGACTCTATCTTCTTTTAGTTCTATAAAGGCTGAGAGAGGTGAGGAAGCTGCAAAAGAAAAGTTTGAAGCTGCCAGAGTTTGGTTCATGAGGTATAAGGAAAGAAGCTGTAGTCATAAAAATGCAAAGTGAAGCAGCAAGTGCTAATGTAGAAACTGCAGCAAGTTATCCAGAGGACCTAGCTAAGATAATTCATGAAAGATGCCATGCCAAACAACAGATTTTCAATGTAGATGAAAAGCCTTATACTGGCAGAAGATGCCATCTAGGACTTTCATAGCCAGAGAGAAGTGAATGCCTGGCTTCAAAACCTCAAAGGATAGGCTAACTCTCTTAATAGTAGCTAATGTACCTGGTGACTTTAAGTCAAAGACAATGTTCATATACTATTCGAAAATCCTAGGGCCCAGAATTATACTAAATCTCTTATGCCTATGCTCTATAAATGGGGCAACAAACCCTAGAAGGTAGGGTTTACAACATGGTTTGCTGAATATTTTAAGCCCATTGTTGAGACCTACTCCTTAGGGGGAAAAAAAAGATGTTTTTAAAAATATTACTGCTCATTGACAATGTACCTGGTTGCCCAAGATCTCTGATGGAGATGTACAATGAGATTAATGTTGTTTTCATGCCTTCTAACACAATACCCATTCTGTACCCTGTGGATAAAGGAGTCATTTCAACTTTCAAGTTATATTATTTAAGGAGTACATTTAATAGGGCTATAGATGCCATGGAGCCTGATTCCTCTGATGGATCTAGGAAAAGCAAATTGAAATCTTCTGGAAAAGATGCACCATTCTAGATGCCATGAAGAACATTTGTGATTCATGGGAAGAGGTCAAAATATCAACACTAACAAGAGTTTGGAAGAAGTTGATTCCAACCTTCATGGACGATTTTAAGGATTTCAAGACTTCAGTGGAAGAAGTAACTGGACATGGTGGAAATAGAACTAGGATTTGACATGGAGCCTGAAGAACTGCTGTAATCTCATGAACAAAATTAAATGGATTAGGAGTTGCTTCTTATGGATGAGCAAATAAAGATTTTATCTTGAGATAAAATCTACTCCTGGTGGCAATGCTACAAAGATTGTTGAAATAACAACAAAAGATTCATAATATTACATAACACATGGTTGATGAAGCAGTGGCCAGGTTTGAGGAGACTGACTCCAATTTTTTCTTAATTTTTTTTTCATGTTTATTTACTTTTGACAGAGAGACAGAGACAGAGCATGATCAGGGGAGGGGCAGAGAGAGAGGGAGACAGAGAGTCGGAAAGAGGCTCCAGGCTCCAAGCTCCAGCACAGAGCCCAATGCAGGGCTTGAACTCAGAAACAGTGAGATCGTGACCTGAGTCAAAATTGGATGCCCAAACTACTAAGCCACCTAGGGGTTCCAAGAGAATGGACTCCAATTTTGAAAGAAGTTCTGCTGTGTGCAAAATGCTGTCACACAGCATCATATGCTATGAAGAAAACTTTTGGGAAAAGAAGGGTCAATCAATTGATGAGGCAAACTTCACTGTTTTCTTATTTTAGGAAATTGTCACAGCCACCACAACCTTCAGGAAGCAGTACCCTGATCAGTCAGCACCATCAACACTGAGGCAAAACCCTCTACCAATAAAAAGATTACAGAATGCTGAAAGTCCAGATAATGGTTAGCATTTTTTTAGCAATATAGTATTTTTTAAAGTTTATTTTTCCTTGAGATAGTGAAAGATAGAGCACAAGTAGGGAGGGGGGGGAGAGAGAGAGAAGGAGACACAGAATCTGAAGTAGGCTACAGGCTCTGAAGTGTCAGCACAGAGCTCAACATGGGGCTTAAGCCCACAAATGGTGAGATCATGATCTGAGCCAAAGTTGGACACTTAACTGACTGATCCACCCAGGTGCCCCAGAAATACAGTATTTTTAATCAAAATGTGTCTATTATTTTTTAGACATTATGCTATCACACACTTTATAGTATAGTATCAACATAACTTTTATGTGCATTGGGAAACCAAAAAAATTCATTAGTTGCTTTATTGTGATATTCATTTTAGTGTGGTGTCTAGAATCAAACCCACAATATTTGAGGCATGCCTATATTGTATGTACAAACATTTGTTCACGTCCCCGCCTTCAATCCTTTTAGGTATATCCCTATAAGTAGAATTGCTTGATTATAAGGTAATTCTATAACATACTATTTTCCATAGTGGTTGCACTATTTTGTATGTAATGCTCTTATTTCTATGTGTGTTCGCTATATAGGAAACACATACAACTATGCATTTATATTTTTTTATTTATAGAATTATAGATATAGCATGTGAATATAAAGCACTGGCCGTATGAGTGTGTATATAACACCAAAGCTAGATTGTTGAATATATACTATGAAATGTGTGTGTGTGTATGTGTGTGTGTGTGTGTGTGTGTGTGTGTGTGTATGTGTGTGTGTGTGTGTGTGTGTATAATAGTGATGATTTATATTCAGGATCATGTTCTCATTAAAAATGAAATTTTCTCTTAGTGACTTTTGCTGTACAAAAAACCACCCCAAAACATGGTAGCTTAAAATAATAACAAATTACTTTATTCATAAACATGAAATATGCCACAGTTTGGCAGGGATAGCTCTTTCCTATTCCAAGCTCATAACCTGGGTGGCTTGATTGGAGGGGGAGATTCTGCTTTTACAATGGTTCAGTTCAGTCAAATGGCTGGTAAATCAGTGCTGACTGTCATCTGAGGACTCCACCATGGCTTGGGGCATCAGCTTCAGTTCCTCACCATCTGAGCCTCTCCATGGGTTGACTGAACTTCCTTACCACATGGTGGCTGTGTTTCAAATATAAGCATCTTAATAAGAGAAGCCAGTGGAAACCATTTTGCTTTTCATGACCTAACTCTCAAAGTCAGATAGTATCACTCCTGGCATTCAGATTTAAGGGAGAGAACACAGACCCTACCTCTTGATAGGAGGAGTGTCCAAGATTCATTATAAGAAGAATATGTGGAATGGGAGATACTATCATGGCCACTTTTAGAAAGGATAATCTTTGGAAGGGAAGGAAAAAAAAAGTTAGGGAGGGAGCCAAACCATAAGAGACTCTTAAAAACTAGGAACAAACTGAGGGTTGATGGGGGGTGGGGGAGAGGGGAAAGTGGGTGATGGGCATTGAGGAGGGCACCTGTTGGGATGAGCACTGGGTGTTGTATGGAAACCAATTTGACAATAAATTTCATATTAAAAAAATAAAAAATAATAAAATAATAAAAAAGCAAGGATAATCTGCCACAGTCACATGTTATTATTTCCAAACAGTTTGAAAGATATATTTCTTAATGCATGCAACAGATATTTATTAAATGCCTACTGTGTGTCAGCACTAGGAATTAAACAATAAAGGGAACACTTAACATGCTTGCCCTTGTGGGGCTTATAGAGCAAGAAATCAAGAGGAAAAACAAGTATGTGCCATGTCATATGATTAGTGTTATGGAGAAAAATAAAGCAATATAATGGGTAAATGGAATGATGAGGATTGGGAATGACTATTTTGTATAGGATGATCTGGGACATAATGTCCAATGATGTGACTTTTGAGCAGAACCTAAAGAATGAGGAGGGACTAAGCCTTGAGGATAAACACATCAGAGACAGTAGCTCTAAATGGAGTCATGGATAAAGGCCCAGAAGTCTAACCACACTGATATGTTTGAGAAAGAGTGCAGCCAGTATGCCTGAAGTATACTGGAGGCGCATGGTAGGAAACGAAATCTTAGAGGTTATGGAAACCAAATCATGTTGAAATAGTAAGACGATATTATCCTTCCTGATGCAAAAAAAAGAAAAAAATCCCCCAGGAAACATACCACTAATAACATTCTGTTTAGCCACATTGTCTTTGTTTCAATCACATTCTTTCCACAAACACTGAATACAAGCTTTTGTGTGTGGTTAGTTAGTGGGCATCAGCTGTCATATGGATTTGTAGGAAGTTGGCCAACTGATAAAAATTGCCTCTAACCTTGGAGATGAAAATTCAGGTCTCAGAA
The DNA here is from genome assembly GCF_018350195.1 of Panthera tigris. Lineage (NCBI taxonomy): Eukaryota > Metazoa > Chordata > Mammalia > Carnivora > Felidae > Panthera > Panthera tigris. The sequence continues at coordinate 83,031,562 of NC_056669.1, forward strand.
GGATATGAGACGTCCCTTCTGTCTGAATCTGTTCTCTCTGCCTGCTTCATGCCGCGTCTGTGCACACGAAATGTTCAACATACTCATGGACCTGAATGGCAGAGGTAATAATGGTGCTGGTATTTAGATGCTTAGATTTGTGTTCGTCAAAAGGACTTACAGAAGATTTTGAAGTTTGGTTTCCTTACTCCCCAGCTCCCTGATAAAATTGGGTGCATCCTTCTCCTTGTCACCATTAACATCAGAAGTAATAGATGGAGAACAGCTGCAATGAAACCAGCCGAATACCCAGCAAACGCTGATTAGTCTCTTGAGGAGTTTCTTTAGTGAGAAGTTGTTTTTAAAACTGGTTGCAGATTAGCAGCCCACCTTAGCACTCTGGAGTTGGGTCCCGGCATGAATTGTTTTTTTGTTTATTTGTTTGTTTGTTTTTTAGTTCCCTAGGTGATTCTAACATGCAGCCATATTGCAAAACCAGCACTATTGCTATCAGGCTATGCCTCCTAGATGCTACAAGGACTTGTGTTTTATTGCCTTAAACAACATCATGCAAAATAAATTAGTATGCCTGAAGACTAAAACCTATTAAAGTCCCGGGGTGCCTGGATGGCTCACTCGGTTGAGCGTGGGACTTCAGTTCAGGTCATAATCTTAGAGTTCGTGAGCTCAAGCCCTTCATGGGGCTCAGTGCTGCCTGCACAGAGCCCATTCTGAATCCTCTGTCCCCCTCTCTCTCTGCCCTTCCCCCACTCATTCTTTCTCTTTCTGTCTCTCAAAAATAAATAAAACATTAAAAAAAAACTATTAAAGTCCCAATTTTCAAATGATTTCTCTGAAGAAACTTTCTCGGTAAGTGCTAATTTTACAAATGTCACTGGAGGGGTGCAGGGGTGGTTCAGACGGCTTAGCGTCTGACTCTTGATTTTGGCTCAGGTCATGATTTCACAGTTCCTGAGATGGAGCCCCTCATTGGGCTCTGCGCTGATGGTTCAGAGCCTGCTTGGGATTCCCTCTCTCCCTCTCTCTCTCTGCCCGTCCCCTGCTCTATCTCTCTCTAAATAAATAAGCAACAACAACAAAAGCCACTGGAAATGACGGCGACATCATTCAGCCTATCCCTCACTCCATTCTTTCCTTCCCAATTTTGCTCCTCATCTTTGAGAGAGCAAGCAGCATCATTCCTTTCTTCTGAGAATATCTTCTGAATAATTCTGGCCCATTGCACAATTCCCTGTGTTTTTCATATTTTAGTATTGTGATACACATATATTAATTAACTTAAAATGTTTTTTTCATCCTGCAATAAACATGCGTTAGCCCCAAGATTTTTGGGCAGTTTTCTCTGCCTGGCATGTTTCTCTGCCAAGTATCTAAATATACTTTCTCATTTCCTCCAAGTCTCTCTCTGATCATATCATTTCATCAGTATGGCCTTCAATACCATCCTACTCATTATATCCAACATTCCTGACTATAGATTGTCTCTGTTTTAATTTTCTCCATAGAGCTTTCACCATTTGACATACTCAGCATTTTTGTTCATTTGTTTGTTTATTGTTATTCTCGTCTAGTTAGAATATTACCCCACAGGAACAGGACATTTGTGTTTCAGTTTTGTTCACTATTGTATTCTTAGTGATTAGAATGATGCCTGATACATAGCAGTTGCTCAATAAATATTGGTTAAATAAATGAATGAATAAATTGCCCTGAGCTCTAGCCATACAAGCTTTCATTATTATCTGAACCTACTAGGTATTTTTCTAGTTAGTTATTTGCACACATGTTGTTTCTTCTGCTTGGTGAGCCATCTCCACTCCCTCAGTCTCTAAGACCTTTGCTGTTACTTACTTTGTGAAACTTCCAGCTCCCTTAGGCAATTGTGGATTCAATCAGCTGTTGTGTTGCAATAGCTGTTTGTTTATTAGCATTATGTTATTAGAGGTATCTATTAGAACATTGCAACATGGTCTCTTAAGTATTTATTCCCATGTCTTTCTCCCTTTACTACAACACACTGTTTCTTAGGGATAGGAAATGAGTCTTATTTACCTTTGAATGTGCAGCATAGAGCATAGAATGTAGATATATATTTGTCAAATGAAGGAATTAGTAATTCAACAGTTCAGATCAATATATCTGTCTGTGAGTGTCCAGGAATGCTGATTGGGAACAAAAGGCAAAAACAACAAGAAGTACAAGAAAGAATACCAGGTGACATTTCTTCCCAAGAGTGGAAAGTATTTGTTTTGTACACTGTATTTACATGAACTGATAGGAAATGGAGATTAAAGTGAAAACCAGCTAATGGAATTTGAAAGGGCAAGTCAGGGTCAGACTTGAGTTCTTCTTTTTCCTGCCAACAACAATGTTGTCTTCTGGAACAAGACAGGAGAAATGGCTGTTAGAAGATGCTCATGTAGTGCTGCTAATGAGATCTGGGTCATAGGTGAAAGCAATTCTCCAAGTGTGGCAGAAACTTCTCTCTTTTGTCTTGGAATTTGTGACAATAATGTTTGTGAGTATTATTCAGGGACTCTAACCAAGCTCAAAAGTCTTGTCCAGGCAAACAAAACTTAGATGTGATTAATTTTAGAAATGGCCCCTTTTAACAGACTATACATGTGAGTGTGAAAATACCTGTTGGAGTTTGCTTCCTAAGTCTCTGACATTCACAAGATGAATAAGGGAAGCCAGCTGGGGCTGAAAACTTCAAAACTACCTCTCATAGTGGGAAACACTAAAGCCATTTCATTGGCAATGCCATCACACTCAAAGAACCATGTTACATATTCACCCAAAGCACACTGTGAGAAATAATCTGTTGATTACTCCTTTTTTTTTTTTTTAAAGTAAGTTTTACCTCCAGCATGGAGCTTGAACTCATGACCCCGAGATCAAGAGTCACATGCTCTATTGACTGAGCCAGCCGTGTGCCCTCACTCAGATATTCTGAGACACATGTTTATTCTGGAAATTGTTGCAGTTTATATAATTCAAGGCTATTCAAGTTCTCTAATGAATTGATATGGTATTAGGTATAGATTTTTCTTAGATGACCTTTATCAATTTGAGGATATTCCCAACTTGAAGGGTTTTTAATATTATTATTATGGATGGATGTTGAATTTTGTCAAATGTGTTTTTCTTTTTTGCATTTACTGGAATTACCATATAGTTTTTCTCCTTATTTTCTTAATACAGCATTATATTACTGGATTCAATTCAAGTATTTTTGTGTCTGTGTTCATGAGAGATATTATTCTATAGATTTACTTTCTGACAATATCTTTGTCTCGTTTGTGTATCAGGGAATCCTGGCCTCATAAGATGCCAGATGGGAAACCTTTTATTCTCTGGAAGAATTTTTATAGAGTTGGAATTATTTCTTTCCTAACTTTTGAGAGAAGTCACAAACAAAACCATCTATACATGGAGTTTTCTTGATATGAACGTTTTTAACTACAAATTTATTATCTAATAGGTATAGGGCTATTCTGATTATTTTTATTGAAGTATAATTAACATATGGTGTTATATTAGTTTCAGATGTATAACATATAGATTCCACGATTCTATACATTACTCAGTGCTTAGCACAGTAAGTGTAGTCACCATTTGTCACCATACTATATTGTAATAATATACAATAGACTATATTCCCTGTGTTGTCCTTTTCCTCCCCATGACTTATTTATTTTATAACTGGAAGTTTGTACCTCTTAATCCCCTTTATATATTTTGTCCTTCCTCCCACCCACCTCCCTCTGGCAGCTACCAGTTTGTTCTCTATATTTAAGAGTGTTTTTTGTCTGTCTCTTTTTCTCTTTGTGTGTTCATTTATTTTGTTTTTTTAGATTCCACATATAAATGAAATCATATAGTTATTAGTTTTTCTCTGTCTTATTTTGCTTAGCATAAGTGAAATCTATATCCATTCGTGTGGTCACAAATGGCAAGATCTTACTCTTTTATGGCTGAGTCATATACCATTGTGTGTATATTATACACACATACACTATACCTTTTTCCCCACACACACTACATCTTTATTCATTCATCAATCAGTGAACACTTGGGTTGCTTCCATATCTTAGCTATTGTAAATAGTGCTGCAATAAACCTACACATATTTTTTAATTAGTGTTTTCATTTTCTCTGAGTAAATAGGCAGTAGAGGTATTACTGGATTGTATGGTATCTTCATCTTTAATTTTTTGAGGAACTTCCATATAGTTTTTACAGTAGCTACATTTACATCCCCACCAGTAGTGCCAAGTTTCTATTTTCTCCACATTCTCCCCAAACACTTGTGATTTGTCTTTTTGATTCTAGCTATTCTGACTGGTGTCAAGTGATAACTCATTGTGGTTTTGATCTGCATTTCCTTGATAATTAGGGATGCTGAGAATCTTTTCATGTGTCTTTTGACTGTCTATTCAGGTCTTCTTCCATTTTTTAATTGGATTTTTCTTTTTTCTAGTTTTGAGTTGTAAAAGTTCCTTATATTTTTTGGACAATAAGCCTTTATTGGATATATCATTTGCAAATATCTTCTCCCATTCAGTTGTTTTGTTGATGGTGTCCTTTGCTGTGCAAGAGGTTTTTTTTTTTTTTTTATTTTGATATAATCCCAGTAGTTTGTTTTTACTTATATTCCCCTTGCCTGAGGAGACATATCTAGAAAAATGTTACTAAGGCTGATGTCAAACAGATTGTGGCCTCTGTTTTCTTCTAGGAGTTTTATGGTTTCAGGTCTCATATTTAAATCTGTAATCAATTTAGGGCTTATTTTTGTGCATGGTGTAAGAAAGTGGTTCAATTTCATTCTTTTGCATATAGCTGCCTAGTATTCCCAGCACCATTTATTGAAGAGACTGTCTTTTCCCCCATTGTATATTCTTGGCTCTGTTGTCCTAGGGTAATTGACCATATAGGTATGAGTTTCTGAACTCTATTCTGTTCCCTTGATCTATATGTCTTTTTGTGCCAGGGCCACAAAAGGTTTTGATTACTACAGCTTTGTAGTATATCTTGAAATTTGGATTTGTGATTCCTCCAGCTTTATTCTTCTTCCTTAAGATTTCTTTAGATACTATCATTTTCTTTTTTAATGAGATTTGATAGTTTTTTATCTCTCAAAGAATGTGTCTATTTCACATGTGTATGTATATATTTTTTGAACAACTGTAGACTCTGTAGTAAAATTCTCTTTCATTCCTGAAAATAATTGATTTGTTGGTTAGTTAGTTGGTTGGTTGGTTTTTCATTGGTCTGGCTAAACATGTATCTGTTTCCAAGAACTAGCTTTTTTTTTTCCATTGGTATTCTCTGTTCTGTTTCTGTTTTCAAGAATAAATCCAGTATCAATTACTCCACCATGGCTGGAAGTTGAAATCTTATATGTTATATTCTGGTAATTTTATAGTTAGCCTTATTGTGCATATCCTGAAATTGTTTCTTTTTTTTTCATAAATGGTGGAGTTTATGTTTCAATTAAAATAATCCTGAAAGAATGGTAAAAATAAATCAGGGAAACTAAATGTTGAGATTTTAGATGGACTAGGTCTGCTAGTGACTCTTAACAGAAGAGATGTAGAATCATAAATATATTTAAGTTACATTTCTGTGACTATGAATTTTCTTTCCCTATTCCTGAATTCTACTAATTTAAAAAGTGCTACCTTGGGCACCTGGATGGCTCTGTTGGCTAATCTCCTGACTCCTGATATCAGTTTAGGTTGTGATCTTGCTGCCATGGGATCAAGCCCAACATTGGACTCCACATGCTGAGGGTGGAGCCTGTTGGGATTTTCTGTCTCCTCTCTCTCTCCATCTCTCTCTGCCCCCAACCCCCTTTTTCATGCTTGCTCTATCTCTCAAAATAAACATTGTTTGAAAAAGTGCTATCTTGTTTCAAAACACAGTAAGGTTTAGGAATGTAACTAAAATCTGACCCCTGCCTTAGAGTTGTTCATAGTCAAGTAGGAATATGAAATTTAAGAAATGTCAACAATGTAAGGCTGATTGAAATATGTGTCATATAATATATGGATACCCTATTACAGCATTTCATTTTACTATATTTGAAAGCAGTTTTCATGACTCAAGTCTAGAATCAGTCTGCAAATCAAAGCACAGCAAATATGTCCATTAGAATCTCTCTTTTTTTTTTCCTGTAATAGATAAAAATGTATAGAGATTCCAGAAATATTCCTAATTGCTTACTTGCAAAAAGCAGACACAGGGCACAGAATAAAGAAAAAAATTAGAATGAGGTAGGGAAAAGTGATGGAATTTATAAGTTGTCTCGATAATGGTGACTCCATTTTGAATGTCTCAATGAGTGTGATATATCAAATAATTGACTAATAAAAATCCTTTTAGAAAAAATACAATTATGACATATCTGTAGGTCTTTATTTGAAATGAATTAATCATACCCAATTTTGTCTAAAAATTATAAGATGTTTCAAAGACATCATGAACATGGAAATATTGCCCATTGCTTAATGGTTTCGATACTGCAGGGGAGTTGCAAATCAAAATTAATATTTCTGAGATGAAAGAGCTAATATTCCAGCCTGCTGGTAGGAGGGGAAAAACATCTAACAATTTGATTACAAAAAGAAAGAAAGAAAGAAAGAAAGAAAGAAAGAAAGAAAGAAAGAAAGAAAGAAAGAAAGAAAGAAAGAAAGAAAGAAAAGACAAAAAGAAAAGAAAAGAAAAAAGGGAAAAAAAGTTTAAATAGAAAATCAGACCTGCCCCATGGTGTCAAATTATTATCATGTCATATTATAGATGACAATATGATGTGGCCCTTAAATTGCTTACTTTTACCAATTCAGGCCAAGTTCTTTGATGTTCAGAATCTAACAATAGCTTTAATGAAAAGACAAATTGGAAAACTGCAACAATTAATATATATTTGCAAATATTTTATTGTTTGGGGAAATAATAATAACGTAATTGTTAAGTTTACAAAACATAAAATAAATACAAAGTGTGATGAAAATTTTTTTGTAAAAAAAATATACTTAATAAAAATTTCAATATATTAAAATAATACCAATGCTTATTACTGGGATAGTAAGATAATAAATGATTATAATATTTTTTATTTAACATTTCTGGTAATCTAGGATCTTTCTAACATTAAAAAAATCCATGATGAAATTAGAATTTTAAAAATCCAAAATTAAATTATTAGCAACAAATGTGATTTAGAGGGTCATTATATTTTAGAAAATGAATTCCAACAAACTCGTGTTCTAAATTTGGGGAGGATTTCAGGATTATAAATTGTTTGCTAGGTTTTTATTCTGTGATAAATATTTCACTTCTGAGTTTATGAATTTTGCCTTTAAATGCTTTGCTTACTTTTGAAGCGTTGTCTCTGAAATTTAGGTGCATTGCCACTACAAGGTACTTGTTTTAGAAAGTGGGATTTCTCCTTAAAAACATATAGAATTTTATGATTTATCTTTTACTGAAAATAATAATAAGGAAGATAACCATTTGCTAAAGCAGTTAAGTTTAAACATTTAGTGAATCTTTTTAAGTTGAAAGGTAATACTTTGGGGGACCTAGGTGGCTCAGTCAGTTGGGTGTCTGATTCTTGATTTCGGCTCAGGTCATCATCTCACAGTTCCTAAATTTGAGCTCTGCATCTGGCTCTGTGCTGACAGTGTGGAGCCTGCTTGAAATTCTCTCCCTCTCTCTCTTTCTCTGACCCTCCCCAGTGTGCTCACATTCTCTCTCTCTCTCTCTCTCTCTCTCGCAAAATAAATAGACTTAAAAAATTATTTTTATAAAGTAATGATTTAAAATTAAAATTTTCAGTAGAGATATTTTTCTATTCTCTTCATCAAAACTACTTTTCTTTTATTCATGTACTTTAATGCTAATTTTACACACTGACCTTGATCAGAAAGTCCATCAAAATTCACTGAGTATAAGGTCTTATTTCAAACCGTTCTGGGACATATACAGTGTTCTGAGTGTCAGACTTGTTGGTGCAGTGGAGAATGTTGATGACCTAATCCCTTCTTCCCTCCTAGAATTCTAATTTTGTTCCAGGGGTGGCTCTGTTTAATTTATGGACTTAGCATTGCCATAGGTTCAGAAAATAACTTGACCCAGCTGGAATCAACCAGAACCTAGATTTTGCTGGGAGCTTCTGGGAAAAACATTCTTAAGAAAGATGCAGGAAAAGAAAGCCTTTCTTCTGCCTATCATGAGATGTGGATGCGAATTGCAAAGGCATCTCTCCCACTTCTGAAGATGAAGTGAACACACTGAGGAAAGCAGAGCCAAGGAATTCGTAGAGAATAGAGCCAGAACCACTTGATTAAGTCTTTTCTAACATCAGATCTTCTTGACTTTCTGTTAGATTAGTCAAAACAGTACTAATTTTTTGAGCCAATTTGATTTGGATTTTCTGTCAGTTGTAGCCAGAAGCCTCCTGATAGAGAGACAGTCTTGCCCTTACGGCACTCTTTATGAGTAGGCACCTGGACCACCTTAGGGCCACTCCTAGCCACTGGCTTTCTTTCTCAGCGATTGCCCTCTGAAGTTTATCTTTTCCCAATCACGTTCTCTCTTAGTCAAAATGATGAGAAGAATACCCAAAGGGAGTGTTTGAAAATTAACTTTTCTCCTACTCATATAAATGTGCCAATCTGAAAAGCTTTTACTGATGTGTGTTTGTGTGTTTGTGTGTGTGTGTGTGTGTGTGCGCGCGCGCGCACGCACGTGAACGTGTATTATTTTATGTAATTTTTTCTATCATATTTCCAAATGAAACTTTGGAAAACCAAATTGGTATTTATCAAGATTTTCCTCAGGGAGATTGGACTTCAGGGTTCCTAAATGTAGGGTGGTATTTTTTAATGGAAAGACTTTATGAAGAAAAACCCAAGTAAGTATCAGCTTGGTCATCCTCTAGCTATGTGCCTGGGGCCAGTGATTTTATCTTTCTGCTTCTAGGAATATCCTTTTTATTAGTGATAGTAGGACCTACCCCACAAGTTGCTTGTAGGTTTAAATGAGATAACATGAAATTTCACATCTCAGATCCTAACACAGGCCGTCAACTAAGTATTTATTCCTTTCTTTCTTTGTTCACAAGAGAAACCCATGTGACTGTCTAGTTTTTCCCTTACCTGAGAAACAGAAAATCTGCAATGTCTACAATCATTCTCAAACTGGAAGGTACTTACTTTATTTTATAATGATTTTTTTTTTAATTTTTACACAGTAGAGCCCTTTAATTCTTTCCAAAATTAAGGTAAATTGCTTAACACCATCTCCGGAGCTTATTTTTCTGAGAAACCCCAGTGACTCCAAAGGAATTTTAAATCCTTCTAAAGGAGTCTTTTAAGTAGTCTCATTAAACAGAAGTGATCAATAAAGAAAAATCTTATCCTATCACTACCTTTTATTCTAGCAACATAAATCAAATTCCCAACACCCACCTGCATCTGTAAGGTATAAAGATATTTACAATTTTCTGTCTAATTTTCAAGAAACTAAACCAACCAAATACGTTCTCTTTGGGGAACATTTTACATATTTATATGCAAGTCCTAAAGTTTCCATGACCTTGCAGTTTGCTATTAACATTTTGTGTAGTCTTTGTCCTAGCTAAAGATATATGAACACATTTTATACAGAGCCCAAATGTTGGCCAGACCTTCCTTATACTTAGAGACAGATCTTTCCCTTGGAACTAATTTTCACTAAGATATATTACGGAATGTGTTACATTTGTCCTGGCTAGCAAGAAAACAATATTAAATATCAAATGTATGAGTTGATACACTAAGAATTTCTAATAATTTTGGTTTCTCGACTGGTAAGGAAATGGAGCCATTTTCAATATTTAAAAATTTGCTTATACTACTAGGACCAGAATAACAAAACCAGCAACAACAACCAATATTTTAGTATCTTTATATGCTAAATCTTGTTCTCCTTTGTGCTTTGTGTGCATTTTCTCTTAAGCATCAGACTATTCTGTCAAGTAGGTACTATTTGATATGACTATTTCACAGATATCAAAACTAAAGCTAGGTGATGTTGAGAGATCTGACCAAGGTGACTGGACTAGTATATGAAAGAAGGAATCTAGGATATTAAATCTAAAACTCTGTCTAAACCTAGACCCTATATTGCCAATTCAAATAATTCAAACCACCTCCAAGGATGGATTGGGTTTATACTTTAGTTTTAAAACATGATCAAACAATTAGTCTAGTTTGATATGTACAAAAGAAATCAATGCTGAAGAAATGACAAGTTTGTTTGTTTGTTTGTTTGTTTATTTATTTATTTATGAGAGTGAGTGAGCTGGGAGAGGGGTAGAGGGAAAGAGAGAATTTAAGTAGGCTTTATGCTCAGCATGGAGCCCAAAATGGGGCTCAATCCTATGACACTGGGATCTTGACCTAAGCTGAAGTCAAGAATCAGGTGTTCAACCAGCTGAGCCAACCAGGTGCCCCAACAAGTGTAGTATTTAAGACTTTTCTCTTAGTCATAGACATTTACCCATTTGAATAACATTTATGGGCACTTCTCCAGAGTAACTGGTAAGTATTTACGTCATGTTTCCCAGTGAACTCTTCCAATGAGAAGTAAGAGCAAACAGACATGTATCAAATTTCAATTGACTTACTTTATTAATTACATATGGAACTGATTTAAGATTTTCTAGAAACTCATCTATATTCTATCTAAAATATTTTATGTACTGGGTATTTGATTTTGAGATCTTTTCAAATTTGGCTTACACATATTTGTAGTATATAACCGTTGAACAGAGACAATATAGAAAAAGTTCAAATAGCAGAATAAATATTGCTTTAGATTACATTGATAAAAGCCTTTAATCTTAGATACTATTATCAAGAAACATTTCTTCCATAAATCAACTAATATCCAATCTTTTAGAAGATATAATTAAACTTTTCAGTTAAAAGGAGACTTATATTCTGTTTTGGTATCACAAATGCTGTTTTTATTTTTAATTGAAAACCATTTGCCAAAATCTTTAATTACAAAAACCAATTAAATAAATTTAAGTGTTTTATAACATATCTAATAGTACATTTTAGGCAGAGTATTAGTATCAGGCTTGATTATAAAATTAAATTCGTGTCACCTACACAAAGTCTATTTTTCCCATTCAATGTTATAGTAGGATTACTATGAGATCCCCCAAAACCTGAACTGTCCTTTTCACTCTTTTGGTGATATCATCTAATGCTTTGCTACTACTTCCATAATGTAATAATCAATTAGATTATGATATAGTCAAATGAATTTCATCTGTTATGTTTGGAAAATATCTGTGAAGTTAAGCCTAAATATAACTCTCACCAAAACAATATGCTCATTTCAAAAGCAATTTTCTTAGGAATTCTCCAGTCTCAGATTCTCCATGTAACAAGATGATCCTATGATAATACCCAGACTTGTGTCTTTTTCTGATAGCTTTAGTATGCACATGGACCCATCTCAGATGAATGTATAGGGATTGACTAAGAGCTATACAATCTTAATGCTAAGTGGTCTAGAGAACCTCTATTCTATTCTTTAAAGTCTACACTTGAGAAAGTGAGACTTCCCCAAACTTAATTGATCACGCTTCATTCTTGAGGCCACACAACTCAATAGTGATAGAGCAAGGTTTCTGACACTATGGTTTATTAGTTTATTATATAGCCTTCCAATAAAACAACTAGATGAAGGCAAGATTCTGAGACAAGATACAAACATCTTAATAAAGGAAGTAAAAGTCTTTATCACATAGTTCTAGCCGTTATCTTACAAATACCATTTTGAGAGAGGGATGTAGCTATTCCATAGTAAACAAACAGAAAGAATTACAGTGGAAATAATTATCCCAACCACATGTCTTCCAACCTTCTAATCCCATGCCTCTGCTTCCCATTGGCTAAGCTCAACCAGAAGCTAAGGGACAAATAAGTTCACTGAAGCAGTCCATAAAGTTCAGCCTCTTGGTGGCAGCTTTTCCTGGAGCATAGAGCATGATGAGGAAGTGTGGAATATAGAAATGGGAGATCAAATGGGTTGTATTCCATGTATAACTATACTAGAGCATTTCTGGTTGTGGAATTGTATTTTTCTAACACAATTGTACCTATGTCCTTTGGTTTTCACCTTGAATACCTAATGCAGTACAACTATGTTTCTACATGTCACTTGTTAAAAAAATAAACTTAAAAATATAGGTTGCATATAGGGCTCCTGGGTGGCTCAGTTGGTTAAGCCTCTGACTTCAGCACAGATCATGATCTCATGATTAGTGAGTTTGAGCCCTGTGTTGGGCTCTGTGCTGACAGCTCAGAGCCTGGAGCTGCTTCAGATTCTGTCTCCCTCTCTCTGCCTCTCTGTCTCTGTCTCTCTTTCTCTCTCTAAGATAAACATTTAAAACAAAATTTTTAAATATAGGTTGCATATATTAGAACCTGACAGAATACTAAGGAAAGAGCATTGTAATGTAGAAAAGGAAAGCATGAAGACATTATTAAGTCTTTTATGCTGTCCTCCCAATGGAGATGATGGGAAAATACTTTACACAAAAGATTGCTACAGAGTAGAGCTTTCATGTTCTTACCGTTGATTTGGAAAGGAGGTGAGCTAATGGTTAATATTTGGCACATATTCTGAATCATTGTGTCAAAACTGGAATGAGTGGGATGAAAACAGCATCTGTTGCTGCTGATTTGCCCGCCCCAGAGGCTGGGCAGCATTTGAACCTGTGACTAAGAGGCAACAGGTTTATCAGAGAAGCAAAATCCCCCAAGCTCTGTTAGTCTTAGGAAAATTCCCAACAAAAATAACAGGGAGAATCATGAGTGAACTATATGCAAATTTGTGAAATGCAAGCACTCAGGTGGTAATAGGCTACCACATGGATTATTAGGACAGGTTAGAAGTCAGAGAAAGAAAAAGATGTGAGCCTCATGCTCATATATGAATTTGGGGGTGGGGGGAAGCCACAGGAATACTAAATTCTTATTTTAAAGTATTAACTTTTGCATTGCGCTGAAAAAGAATATACTTTTGTGTGTAACTGACGACTCTGAGTTGCCACGATGGTAGAAAAGATAGAATGAAACTTGCTCACATGCAAATCAACACAAACTTTGGTTCTCTTCCCTATGGAGTCTAAACTTGCACAAAATTGGAAAATCAGTCAAGCTTGCCCTTGGCATCATTTCTGGTGCCTTTCACCCATTTTCTCCACTTTATAACACCCCTCAATTAAAATATTCATTATTTTTAAAAAATTCATTATTTTCACAACGCCCATCTTCCTTACTTGAGTATTCTCTCAAGGCCAACATGCTTAACGAATGCTCTGAGCCAAGTCAATCCCTCTCTCTCATGGTCCGTTAATTTATACTCTGCCAATCATTAAAAATGGCTTAAAGATCTCTTAGGATCTTCACATTGGACAAAGGTCTTCTAAAATCTAAAACCATAGGAATATATTTCTAAGGTGTCATTCTTAATAGCCAAGAAATATTTGCTGTTAAAGGGAACTATTGTGCTCACATCAGACAGCTATGCCTTTTTATGATACTACTTTAGATATTTCTGTGCTAATCCTGTCTGAATTTATGGGGTAAATCAATAAGGATATTTAATATTCTTATGACAATTTATTTTTTATGCTGAATGCTTGCCAGCCAAGTTTGATATGTGTTATAGACTCACTTGTCTTTACCTATTAACTGGAAGTTCTTCTCAAAAATTATGTGCAGAACTTCTGTCTCTCTAGTAGCTGTGAAGAATTAACCAGATACTGTAGAGATAGCAGACCCTCACAACCTTTCAGAGAAAAGTTACAGAGAAAGGGTATAGAGAAAAAAAAAACTAGGCATCAAATCTAAGATGTAGATTGAAGGCCATTTAATATGAAGCCTCTCTGTCACAATCTTCCCATATTGTGGAAAATTAGGAAATCAAGAGACAATGTGAAGGACAAACCTTTTAAAGGCAAAATACTCAGACTAATTTTCCATTATAGTTTACCCAGACAGCCAATAGAAAGAGATACCATAAGAATATTTTAGGTGTATATCCATTTGTTTGTTTATTTGTTCATTTTTTAACTTAAAAATATATAAACTCTGCTACATGTTTGGTTACACAGAGGCAACAAAGTTCCATGAAGGAATTTACTGTAGTTTAGACTCATGATTCCAGACTTAAGTTCAAATCCAAATTCTATCACTTAAAGTTATAAGGTTATAAGCATTTTGGGAAATAAGAGCTTCTCTGAGCTGGATATCTTATCAATTTATGGAAGATCACAGTAGATAATTTATATAAAGCAGTGGTATCAAGCATATGTTGGACTTTGTGATTAAGAATTATAGTCTAGTGATAAAGAGTAGAAAATCTGGAGTCAGATCACCTAGGTCTGAATCTACCTTCCATACCTTGACATTTGACATGATAATTATCATCACAAAAATTATCTCAAAATGGATTAAAGACAAATGAAGAAAATATAGGGGAAAAGCTCTTCAACATTGCCTTGGCAATGAATTTTTGGATATGACACCAAAAGGGCAAGTGACAAAAGCAAAAATCAGTAAGTGGAACTATAACAAACTAAAAAGCCTTGCACAGCAAAAGAAACAACAAAATGAAAGGCTAACCTAAGAAATGGGAGTAAATGTTTGCACACCATATATCTGATAAAAGGTTAATAATCAAAATATATAAAGGACTCATCTAATACAATAGCAAAAAAAATAAAAATAAAATAATCCAATTAAAAATGGGCAAAGGACCAGAAGAGCCATCTTTTTCCAATAAATAAATATAAATGGCCAACAAGTAAGTGAAAAGGTGGTCAACATCACTAATCATCAGGGAAATGCAAATCAAAACCACAATGAAATATTATCTCACACCTGTTAGAATGGGTGTTATCAAAAGGACAAGAGAGAAGTTTTGGCTAATATGTGGAGAAAAATGAGCCCTCGTGCACTGTTGGTGGCAAAGTAAATCCATAAAGTCATTATGATGATCAGTATAGAGGTTTCTCAAAATTTGAAACTAGAACTACCAAAGGATCCAGCAATCCCACCTCTGGGTGTATATCTGAAGGAAGTGTGATCACCATGTCAAAGAGGTATCCGCACACCCATGTTTATTGCAGCACTATTCACAATAGCCCAAACATGGAATCAACTTAAGTGTCTATTGACAGATAAATAGATAAAGAAAAAAATATATACATTGTATGTGTACACACATGTGCACACACACACACGCACACACACACACTCCAGAATGTTATTTAGCTGTAAGATGAAAGAAATCCTGCTACTGGCAACAACATGGATGAAACTTGAGGGCATTATGCTGAAATAAATCAGAGAAAGACAAAAACTGTATGATCTCCTTGATATGAGAAATCTAAAAAAGCCAAACTCATAAAGAGTAGAATGGTGGTTGCCAGGAGCAAGGGGAATGGGGGAAGAGAGGAGATGTTGGTCAAAGGATATAAACTTCCAGTTACAAGATGAATAAATTTGAGGATCTATTGTACAGCATGGTGACTATAGTTAACAGTACTCTATTGAATATTTGAAAGTTGCTAATGGAATAGATCTTAAATATTCTCACTACAAAAAAAGATGACTATGTGAGATGATAGACACATTAGCTAACCTTATTGTGGTAATCATTTCATAATATATATACATATTAAATCACATTTCACACCTTAAACTTATGCAATGTTATATGTCAAGTATATCTTAATAAAGCTGAGGGAAGATATATCTATTCTCCTTGTGATTCATTTTCCTCTTCTGTAAAGTGAGGATAATAATAGTACCAGTTCACAGGGAAATTTTGAGTACTAAATGAGATAATGTCTGCCAAAGACTTAAAATAGTGGTTTGCCAAACCTAGCGCTACCTACATGTTTCTGTCATGATCATAAATGAAAACAATGGTCATTTTCATTATTGTTATTGAATATGATCTTGATCCAAGTGGCTATAATACAACACAGAAACTGGTGAGCTCTCTTAGATATCTAAAGATAAATTATTGTAGGATTTTGTAAAAAGAATATTTTAGGTTGAGAGATGATGAGAAAGCTCAAGGGAATAGGACTGTATTGAGACAGGAGAGTTGAGAAGTCAAAAAAAAACAAAAACAAACAAACAAAAAAACCCCTACAGGTAGATGAAAGAATATGAATAAAATTAAGGAGAAACTGTGAATAGTTTCAATGTTGGTATATGGCAAGACATAGTGAGTGTATAGTGTTACAAATATAGGTTAAGGCAGATCATGAAAGAACTTGAATAGCAAGCCATAGACTGTAAACTTTATTAAGTCAGTAAAAGGGAATCTCTCAGGGCCTGTGGGAAGATCTATCTTGTAGAATAGGTTGCAGAGGGAAGAAAGAGGAAGTAGAAACACCAGCCAGGAGATTTCTGCATAATTCAAGTTAAATGTACAGGAGAGCTTCACTAGTTTAAAAGCAGTGGGAGATAGAATGATCATATATATCAAACTCCCAAGTAAAACAGTTCAAATAAGTATTGGACTGTATTTTTTAATGTATGCCATGAATTTTTTTAAAAATGCCCTTCTGTTCTTTTTTCCCCACTGTCATTTTACCTTTTTATGAAAGATATACATACCAGTCTTTACCTGAGGGGTTTGTAAACTCAGATGCCTATATGAAACACACAGGTAACCCAGAAAAATAATGAGTGTTTGCCAGAACAAAGCTGTGGAGAACCTGGGGTTTCATGAACTCCCTTAAGTGTATGGTAGCCATGGGGCTCTCAGCAATTCTCGGTATGCAGAAATGTAGCCCAGAACTGCCAGCTATTCTGATTTTTCCAAGAGAAGTAGGAAATTTGGATCTTTAAAGTGTAAAAACTATCAAGTTTTACATGTGGCAACTACTTCGAAAGTTTTAAAAAACCATCTCTAGGCCAAACAAAACATGTCTGTAGGCCAAATGTGGCATGTGGGTCACCAGTTTGTAAAATCTGTCTAACTCTGTTATCTGGCAAGGTAATGGAGCATTCTGGTTACTCAACATTCCACATATGTTATATAAGGCTTCCCAACCTTCCAAGAATAGGAGTACATCAGCTACACTAAACATGAAAGTTCTAGTTAACATTACCAAACTTTTTCCTTTTGGTTCAAACATATATTCATTCAACAAATATTTAATGAGCTATGTTTCGTATATGATAGTTATTTTTGGATATGGAAATATGAATTTCAAGTAACTTATATTTGGCTAAAGGTATAAACAGAAGACACAAATAGTGACCACACAAATCATTTTGACAACTCAGAATCATTTGGTACTTCTAGGGTATCAACGATCAACATCTAGAAAACATGGAGAATGAAAGTTGGTAGCATTTTCCCGCTAATAGATATTGTAGAAGTTCAGATCTAGGACTTCAACTCTCAATACTTGGCAATTTCTCAGAAACACTGCATCGGATTCTCAAGCCAGACTTTATGTTAGCTCCTGTCTTTTCTCAAAATACTTTTTCTTTAGACATTTCTTTGAAAAATAGGATCTGCCTTCCAAAGTTCAAAAAAAAAATCCCATGTTAAGATTTCTGGGCTTGTAAATTAAGTTCCATAGTTGGGAAGTAGAAAGTCAGAAGAAGGATAATTTGTGAGGGTGTATAGGAAATACCCACAATTTGCAACTACTCGCCTAAAGCAATTCTTCCTTGATACCCTGCAGAACAAGGTGTACAACATGCGCCTCTGCTATGGCCAATCCTGTTCAGCAAGTTGAGAACTGCTAAAAGAAATAATTATAAAAATACATACAGCATTATTTTGCCTCTCTTACCTAATATATGAGTTCCATGGCTGCCTACCCATTTGTTGTGGGAAGCAAATTAATGTTTTTAAATGTATTTCTTCCTAGCTATGCTATTACGTGTCAGGGAAGGGGAGAATATACATTTTCATATGCAATTTTGAACAGGGTAAAAACCTATATAATTAGTGAACTTCACCTAAACTCCACAGTTCTCATCATTTGGTGTGACTAAAAGACTGTTCCAAAAGTTTGAATTTTAAAAAATAAATCATTATTTCATTTTTAGAGTTGATATATCCAAAGATATGGACAGAGCTATTACAAGAAATCCACAAGTGAATAAAATAAGAATTAAAAGTATAAAGTCCTTGTTTCAGTGGTATATGAAATAACTATTTTTCTTTAGTGGTAGAATATATAACGTCACATACTCCGAGTTCTG
This sequence comes from Panthera tigris, assembly GCF_018350195.1. Classification (NCBI taxonomy): domain Eukaryota; kingdom Metazoa; phylum Chordata; class Mammalia; order Carnivora; family Felidae; genus Panthera; species Panthera tigris. The sequence goes on from NC_056669.1 coordinate 83,049,876, forward strand.
TAAAGAACAGGAACTGAATGATACAGGATCAATTACCACACTATTGTCATCTCTAGCTAATAACAACATAGCAATCAACCCTGCTGTTAAAGTCTCTCTGGATTTATCTGTTTGCCTTTGGCATAAATTAGGGAAGCACATGAGTAGAAAAAGCACAATAAAAAATAAAGTTTGTGTCTTGAAAGGAGAGAATTTGTTATTGCTTTGTCACTGCAGGCAACAGGGTGTAAAACCAGTAAGAAATCAAGCCAGTTCTTGACGTCAGTTATTCCTAATTTGGTGCAATTGAGTGCATCTTTGACTTATGTGCAAGAGTTGATCATTGATTAAGCTGCAGGGGTGTTTCCTATGGTGTTCCTTTGGCCTTATTACTGTGAATAGCAATGCGTTGTTAGGTTGCTTTTTCTTTTGTGTTTTTGTTATTTTATTTCCCCAGAGACCCTGAATGAAAATCTTCCTGTAGTTGGTTACAACCAAACTTAGTAATTATCAGAGTTTTATATACATATTTTCCCTTGATTTTGACCTTCAACTTTGGAAAAGCAAATGTCACATTTAGGTGGTTTCATAGATTTAGAGAAACATTTTACTCTCCTGTTTTTAAATTGGGATAAATGGCACCAAGAGCAATCATTTTGACAAGCAAAAACAAGCTCCTTAATTGTTATACACTATAATTAGACTGTTTCAATTTAAATGAAATATCACTTAAGAGAAAACACAGATAGTGAAGATCTTTTTTCAGAGGCAGTGAAGTTAGAGGACATTTAAATATTTAATATTTGATAAAAATTAAGAGCCATTATGCAACCCAAGAATATGGCCAATATCCTGTGGTTGCCATGAAGAAAAATGGAAAGAGTTAGGTTCTCCAATGATTTTTAGAGCTGCTGAAATATCCAACTCAGTCGCTGCAGCTTCTAACTGTGTTTGTTATTTGAGACTCCCATGTCCTAAAGATCTTATTTTCTACTCCTAGAATTTATTAAGATATTTTGCAAAATATGTACAGGTTCTTCCCTAAGATGGATTTGGCTGTCATTGCTTAAGATAAAACTAATAATAATCATCGTTTCTAAAATGAAAATTTATGAAACCAGATATTTATATGCCAGATATTATGCTACACTTCTTACACAAATGATCTTGTGTATAGTTCTAGATTTATTCACTGTAATCATTCCCATTTAAAAGCTTGGAATGGTTTCCTCCTTGGGAAAAAAAGAGAGTTTTTAGATTCAGTGAATTTTATTTTATTTTATTTTTAAGTTTATTTATTTATTGAGAGAGAGAGAAAACAAGTGGGGAGGGGCAGTAAAAGGGTGAGACAGAATCCTCAGCAGGCTGTGCGCCATCAGTGCAGAGCCTGATGTGGGGCTTGAACTCATGAACCATGAGACCATGACCTGAGCCAAGATCAAGAGTTGGACACTTAACTACTGAGCCACCCAGGCACGCCTATATTCAGTGAATTTTAAAGAATTTGCCTATGTTCAAATAACATATCTGACTCAATATTGAATTACTTCTTTATGGGAAAAAAAATGATTTCTCTTAGATTAGTGGTTTTGAATGTAGAAAATATACAAGACTGTTTCCACTATAAGTATATTTAGCTGGGTATGAAGTGGGGTAATCTGCTCTCCAAGTGCTACCATCTCCCAAGAGTTTTTTCTGTATTTTGGATACCAGCTAAGATTTCTGTCTTCTGAGTTTTAAATTAAAATGACTTGAACACTCTCTTTCACTTCGGAGAAGTCCAGTACCCTCTTCAGGATTTCTCATGGTATTGTCTGTCTTTCAGTTACTGACTTCCCTGGATTCTCTAACTTCCATGAGGTGCACCAGTTTGCATTCCCACAACAGTGCACAAGAGTTCCTTTTACTCCAGCATCGCTGCCAACACTGTTTCTTGTTTCTTGTGTGTGTGTGGGGGGGGGGGGGAGTGTGGTTTTGTTTTTTTCTTGTTGTTGTTGGGTTTTTTTTGATACTAACCTCTTATCAGATCTATTATTTGCAAATATATTCTTCTATTCAGCAGATTGTGTTTTGGTTTTGATGTTTCTTTGCTGTTCATGAGCTTTTTATTTTGGTGTAGTCCCAGTAGCTATTTTTGCTTTTGTTTCCCTTGCCTCTGGAGATGTATCTAGAAAAAAATGCTGCTATGGCTGATGTCAGAGAGATTATTGCCTGTGCTCTCTTCTGGGATTTTTAGGGTTTCAGGTCTCACATTAGGTCTTTAGTCCATTTTGAGTTTATTTTTGTGTGTAGTGTAAGACAGTGGCTCAATGTCATTCTTTTGCCTGAAGCTGTCCAGTCTTCCCAGAACCATTTGTTGAAGAGACTTTTTCCCATTGCATATTCTTGCCTCCTATGTTGTAGATGAATTAAGTTTACAATTGTGGGTTTGTTTCTGGGCTCTCTATGCTGTTCTGTTGCCCTGTGTGTCTATTTTTGTGCCAATGCCATTTGGTTCTCATTACTATAGTTTTTTAGTATATCTTGAAATCTGGGATTGTGATACCTCCAGTTTTGTTATTCTTATTCAGGATTACTTTGGCTATTTGGGGTCTTTTCTGATTCCATTCAATCTGTATATGACTTTATGCTTGATACAAGTTTTTTGTAGGCAACATATAGATGGGTCTTGCCTTGTTATCCATTCCTTCACCCTATGTCTTTTGATTGGAGTATTTAATCCATTTACATTTAAAGTAATTATTGATAGGTATGTTCTCATTACCATTTCGTTACTTTTTTATAGTTGTTTTATAGTTCTTCTCTGTTTCTTTATTCTCTTGCTCTCTAATCTCATGGTTTGCTGGATTTCTTTGGTGATTTATTTGGATTCCTTTTCTTTATTTTTTGCATATATATTACTGGTTTTTTGATTTGAGGTTATTGTTAGGTTTACATATAACATCTGGTACATATCACAGTCCATATTGATTGTCACTTAAGCTTGGCCCATTGTAAAAGCCCTAAATTTTTACTCCTCTCCCCTCCACATTTTAGGTATAAAATGTCATAATTTATATCTTTTTATTTTGTGAATCCCTTGACTAATTTTTATAGATACACTTAATTTTACTGCTTTTTTGCTTCCTACTTTTCCTACTCATGCTTGTGGTCTTTCCTTTCTACTCGGAGTCCCCTTTAACATTTTTTGTAGGGCTAGTTAAGTGGTCATGAACTTTTGTTTGTTGAGAAACTGTTTATCTCTCTTTCTGTTCTGAACTATAGGTTTGTTGGATAGAGTATTCTTGGTTGCAAGTATTTTGGTCTTTTTTTCCCAACATTTTGAATATATCATGCCACTCCCTTCTGGACTGCAAAGTTTCTGCTGGACAATCAGTTGATAGCCTTATGGATTTCCTTTGTATGTAATGGTTTTCTCCTGTCTTGCTGCCTTAAAATTCTCTCTTTATGACTACTTTTTGACTTTTAATCACTGTGTGTCTTGGTATGGACCACCTTGAGTTAATTTTGTTGGGGAATCTCTGTGTCTCGTGGGTCTGGATTTGTATTTCCTTCCCAAGGTTTGGGAAGTTTTCAGCTATTATTTTTCCAAATAAATTTTGTACACTTTTTCTCTCTCTTTTCCTTCTGGAATTCCTATAATATGAATGTTATTACACTTGATGGTGTTGTTGAGTTCCCTTAATCTATTATCATTCTTTATTAATCTTTTTTCGTTCTCCTGTTTAGCTTGCTTGCTTTCTATGACTCTCTCCTCCAAGTCACTGATCTATTTTTTTTTTTTTGCTTCTTCTAGTCTATTATTTATTCCTCTAGTACATTTTTAATTTCAGTCACTGAGTGATTCATCTCTGGTTGGTTCTTTTTCATGTTTTCTATCTATTTGTTGAGGGTCTCAATGAGAGCCTCTTTGAGGCTCTCTTTCTCAAGTGCGGTATCTTTATGACCATTATTTTAAATTATCTTTCAGGCATATTATGTCTATCCATTGCATTTAGCTCTCTTGCTGTGGTTTTCTCCTCTTCTTTCATTTGGGCATATTACTCTGCCTCCTCATTTTGTCTAACTCTCTGTGTCTGTTTCTACGTGTTAGGAAAGCCAACTACATTTCCAGTTCTTGAAAGTAGCAGCCTTATGAAGAACAGGTCCTGTGGTGTCCTTCAGTGCAATGTTCCTTGTTAACTAGAACCTAGCACTTCAGGGGTGTCTCCTATATGTTGCAAGTGTCTTACTATTGTGGCTGTGCTACATTTGCCTTCAATCCAGTCATCTGCAATGGCTCTCTTTGCTGTTGTGTGCATGATTTGGTCCCTGTCTTGTTAACAAGCTTCTCTGGGGCCACTTTGGGCTTGAGTTGGGTCAGATCAAGCATTTGACAGAACTGTGATTACACTGAACTACAAGGCCCTCAATCTGTGTTGTCCCTTAGGAAGCTTTCATTGGTAGGGTTTTCCCCTACCCCCCTGCTGAGGCTGCAGTTGAACTGGTATGTGTGGTTTTCTGGGGCAGGAGTCACTTTGGAGTGGTGCTGACCCCTGTCAGTGCTGCTTGCACAATGACACACTGTCCACCGCTTTGGATGTACTCCTGTCATGGTTGGGTTGGAGAAGGTGAGTCTGAAGATAAGTGTGGGACTGGGACTTGTAGTGTTAGCAAAATTTGTTCAAGTCTGCTGTGAAAGGAGACCTGACACTGATTTGGAAAACTACCAAGGTGGAGGTAGATGGGACAAGTCTACAGAAGAACATGGGGGCAGGGTGCACTGAGAATGTGGGGACAGCACTGGTTCCTAAAGGTGTCCATGTGTCCATGTATCTAGTCTGGCGGGTTAGGGAGGCAATTTGTGCCTACCAGCTCCTTTCCTTGGAGAAGTTTCTCAAAGATCCCTGCCCCTCCACTACACACTCTGGATTAGTAAACCAATCTTTCTGCAGTATACCCCAGGCATTTTTCAAACTGCTACCTCTATGCTATTATGTCTGTGGGGCTGTTTATTGTGCTGTCTCCTTAAGAGTGGGGACTCAGACTCTTCTCACCTTCTGGTTTTCCCAGAGCCAAGTCTGCTGCTTTTCAAAGTTCCAGGAGCTAAGTGCAATGATTCTAAGAACTCAGGAAGTTAACCCCTCTGATTTCCAAAGCTGGTTGTTATGGGGATTCATCTTCCCAGTGTGGGTCCCCTGTGCCCCAGGTGCCCAGTGTGGGTCTGCTTCTGTCCCTCCTCCATGCCTGTGCTGGTCTTCCCTCCCACAGTTTCACAGATCAGGTTTTTCTTGCTCCTATCTCTGCACTTTCTGCCCTCTTCTCTGCGGCCTCTTCTCTATGTTTAGCTGTGGAGAGTATGTTCTGCTGGTCTTCAGGTCATTTTTCTGGGTTATTTGCACTGATGTTGGTGTTATATAATTTAGCTATGGGCCAAGTTGATTTTAGGATACTCCTACTTTGCCATCTTCCTCAGAAGTCCATTCATTTTATTCTTTATAATAAACTTGAGAAATAAGAACTATTGACACTTGATGACTGATAAGGAAACCAAATCTCAGGTTGGTTAAGAAAGATGCTTAAATTACATAGCTATTAAGTGATAAAGCCAGGATTTTCAACAGAGCTGTTTGACTCTAAAACTCATGTAATTCTATTTGGTGGTTTGAAGCACAACCATGCTTACTCCATCTCATTTCCAGTGTGTCTTAATAGAAGATAAGTGATAGGAAGTAAAGACACCCTTCTGAGGCTTTGTTCTTTAACATAAATTGGGTGGGTTAATAAAATAGATTATGTCCAGAATTGAGAAAGAATACAAAAACTGCTTTACAGCTCAAAAGGTTAGAGAAAATAGAAAAACAACAAACACAGGGGAAGCAGAATGACAGATGCTGGGACAGATTGTGTACCTTTTCCCCAGATTCACACTAGAAAAGAAAGGGGGTAGGAAAGAGAGATAAAGAAAGAAAGAGGGAGACAATGAAACCTGATCCATTTACAGTTGGGGCATTTTAGGTCTCCTCTGGCATGGTTAATGCCTTCCCCCACTAAAAATGCATAGCAAATGTTCCATCATCTGCTTTATACTCTCCTGTTGGCCAGAGTAGGACAACTGGCTCCTTGCAAACTGTCTCCAGTTTCTAATGGTTCAATATTTTAATGTTTGGTTGTTATTGTCTAAAACAAATGACATGCTTTCTTCTGTCTCTTGGTAAACTGGGCTTGTTAAGATGCTCAGTAAATATAATGTAAACATATAAAACCTTCCCCTGATATTTTTACTTACTCGTTTGTTTTAGATGTTTTGAATTCTTCTCCCATGTCCCCTCGAGGGATATGTACTAGTTTATACGTGGCTTTACTTGCTTACTTCTCTTTTGCTTTATTTAGTTCCATGTTTGTTGTTACAAGACTCAAAAAAAAAAAAATCATAATCATTCTTGTATTATAAAGTGAATAAAAGGCTAAGAGATAACAATTTTAAACAAAACTGAACATGCTTAGCTGGGTTAATATGATGCTAAAATATCCAACTGCAACGTGAAAAGTTTAGTTAACAGATGGCTCTTTAGTAAATACATAGTGTGTGTTGTTAGATTGGTTTGGTCCTACCTCTGCATTCATCAACCCTTGAATTGGTCACATTGGCACAGTATAAACCTAGCTATAGATTGATTTCCATCCTGTAGAGTACTTACAATATATAGAGTACCAAGAGAATGATTTATATAACATCTAGAGATGAGGAGAGAGAAAGGAATTGATAGTTGTTGAACACTTACTTTATATCATGTGTTGTTTTAGAAGCTTTATATATATTGTATAACATATATAAATTAACTTATTTTCTCTCAATCAGGAAAAATACAATTAGACTATATATATATTTACATACACACCCACACATATATACACATACATATATATGTATACATATATATACACGGTCTTGTTGGGGGAAATACAATGAAATATATATACCTTATTGTGATGTATATATAAATACACACATATATATTATATAATGTCTCATATTTCCCACAAGTGTATATATTATATCATTATATATATATGGTTTCATTGTATTTCTCACAGCAATTAATGAGAAAACACAAGTTAATTTAGTATCTCTTTTGTGTTTACCGCTGTACAAAACACTCTAAATACTTTACCTAATATAATATTTAAAATTACACTATGAAAGAGATGTTATCCATAATTTATGAAAGAAAGGTTTGAAGAAAATAAAGAATTTGACCTATAATCAAATTTGATTAAATGTGGATCTGGATTTTAAATTTTATCTCTGGAACTTCAAAGCCTATGCTTTTTCCACTAGGCCAGTACAGTGCTATATGATCATGTTCCTGAGCCTACACAGAACTGAATTAAAAAAAAAAAAAAAAAACATTTATTTTTCATTTATTTAATAAGGATATTTTCAATGCACAGTAGAAGAGCAAAGTGCATATATTTCTCTATAAGTTAAATTTAAAAAGACTAGTGATGATGGTATTTTAATGAATCACTTATTGCAGCATAATTTAAAAGACTTTAGTCATATTGGAAAATCTTAAAGTAATAATTTGAAACCTTAGGGAACAGTTTCTAAAACAGGAGGGGGGGACTAATGTTCATCATGTGCCTGATATGCTTGAGATGATATCATTTATTTAACTCTTATTTATGTGCCACAAATATGAGAAGTGCTAAGCATTTTACATTTATTATATCCTTTAATATTTATAATACCTTGTATGGTGTGACACATTATTAACCTCATTTTCCATTGAGGAAAATGAAGCTGGTCAGTAGTGAAGCTGGAATTCAAACCAGGTCTTTTTTCCTCAGACCTAATGCTTTCTCTAACATTGTGCCGGAAACACATAGAGAGCCAGTAGCTGTTCCAAGCAAATTCTGCTTAGAGCAACTCCATGGTTGCTCCCCAGGCCAGCAAATGAACAGAGCATTTCATCACCTTAAAGATTCATTACTCAGGATTTCCCCTCCTTCATCTAATTAAATCATTTCTCAGCTAGTGTTCACATTTGGCCAGTCTACCACAGCCTCCCAGCCTCTTTGGGTGTATGGACAGGTCAACCACCAGAATAACTTTCATCTGACAAGCTCCAATTGAACTTGTTTTCCCAGATCATTAAGCACATTGGCATTTACATTTACAATCATTTTCTGCTTTGTTGGTTTCCATCTACTTCATTCACAAATTAATAACATAAAGAAGACTCAGTTAATGCCTCTTAGCATGCCACCACCAGCCTTCTTGGTGGCAGATAGTAAAACTTTGATGTTAAAAGAGCCTGGACTGAAATAAAGATTCATTCATCTTTTTGGACTTGTAAACTATGTCAATAAGAATGAATCACAGTTTTGTGAAATAAAACTTGCCCTTGACATTATCAACATTCTCTGTCAAGAGCCCTCTAACTGGGGTTTCTCAGTCTTGGCACTACTGACATTTGGGGCTGGATAATTTTGTTGTGGGGACTGCCCTGTACACTGTAGGCTGTTTAGCAGCATCCTTGTTTTCTATCCACTAGATGTCAGTAGCACCCCCCATCCTCCAGTTGTATCCCCCATTTTCTCCCCACTTCTGGTTACAATTTTCAAAACTATCTCCAGATATTGTGAAACGTCTCTCTAGGGAGTAAAATCACCCTGATTGAGAAAAACTGGTCTATCCTTATAAAGATTTACCTCTGTGTGCTATTCTCCTGGACTTCCGGAACTAGCAGAAGTCTTAGAGATCACACTCTTCCTTTTCACTGATAAGAAAACCAAATCCTGAGAAGAGGAAGTGAATTATTTAAGTGGGAAGGGGCACCTGGGTGGCTCAGTCGGTTAAGCGTCCAACTTCAGCTCAGGTCATGATCTCACGGTCCGTGAGTTCAAGCCCCGCGTCAGGCTCTGTGCTGGCAGCTCAGAGCCTGGAGCCTGTTTCGGATTCTGTGTCTCCCTCTCTCTCTGCCCCTGCCCCGCTCATGTTCTGTCTCTCTCTGTCTCAAAAATAAATAAAACATTAAAAAATGAGTGGGAAATACTTGAAGAACAATATTTCATTGTTCATATACTAAAGGGAATCCTCCTGGTAGAATCCTTGCTATTCTTATTTTATACATGAAGAACTAAGGACCAGATTTTGCCCAAAAACTCACAGTGACTAAGATGTCTTGTTAAGACTCATGTGTGGGAAACCCAAGTTTTAGTCCCATACAGATAACCCTCAATATTAAAAAAAAAAAGGTCACTGCAAAGACTTAAAAGTGTTTATTGAATATTTACTATCTGAAATGAAAATCAGCTCAAACAGATTCACATGGTCACAATAGAAAAAAAAATATTTCAGTTGCCCTTAAGTTCATGCAGGAGGATATTGAATCCTCTGCAGTCATAACACAGTTGTTGGTTCCCTTTGGGTATCATCTCCTGCTCTGTTGTTTAATGTGTTTGCATTATTGCTATTATTTCCCTCACTTTTTCTCTTAAGATTTAACTCTTCAGGGGTCCTCAGCGCTTCCTTTTGCAGGTGTAGGGACACCACCAACCAGTTCCAATCTCTATAATTCTATTCATATCTTTTGTATTATGTCATTGTGTATTTACTTAAATATCCTTTAATTCCTTAAATATTATTGAATTGTAGGGGGAGAAGAATGTATCTGATACTCTATTGTAACTTACAGCACAGATTTAATTAAATATTAAATAACTTAATAATTGGCTTTATAAATGTACTTTATACTGAATTCCTGTTTAAGACAGTTTTAGTATTATTTGGGACATTTGCTTAGGGTTTTTGGATGGTTTAGGAACACTGTATTAATTTCCCATGAAAATGTCTCAAAATTCAATAGCCAAGACATTTACAGGGAGATATTAGAAATGAAATAAAAGGGATGCCTGGGCGGCTCAGTTGGTTAAGCATTGGACTCTCAGTTTTGGCACAGGTCATGATTTCATGGTTCATGAGTTTGAACCCTGCATCAGGCTCTGTGCTGACCCTGCTTTCGATTCTCTTCCTCCCTCTCTCTCTTTCTCTCAAAATAAATGAATAAATTTAAAAAAAAAGAAAATTACTTGATTATAGATGAGTTCGTGTTAGACCATTTTTTTCAAAGTAAACCTGGTCACTTTCTATAGACATCTCCAAAGAGATAGGGGGAAAGAAAGTGTGAGTCCTAAGAGACATGTATTAAGAACAAGTGAGAATATAAATATAGAGGAATGTTTTGAAGTTAACAAGGAAATTAAAAACTTTCTACTGAAAGTATTGACCTTAGTAGGCAAGACTGACTTTTTTTAAACTAACTTTTGCAATCAATGTGCAATTAGGTTTGAATCATCTTTTTCAAATTATGCTCTATAAAATATTACTTTCCACAAAGTAGACATAAACTCTATATACATTTATACATACTGTAATGGTTATTTGTTTAGATGTTACCGTGAAGGTAGTATTTAAAGTGATTAACATCTATAATCAATTGACTATAAGTAAAGAAGTTTACTCTCAATAATGTGGGTGGATCTCATTCAATCACGTGAAGCCTTAAGAGCAGAATCTAGTTTCACAGATTACAAGGCATTTTGCCTCTAGACTATAACAAATCCTGCCTGAGTTTCTTGTCTGCCAGACTGCCCTGCAGATTTTGGACTTGCCAGCCCCCACAATTGAGTGAGCCAGTTCCTTAAAATCTTTCTCTCTCTCTCTCTCTCCACACATACACCCTCACCCCAAACACACACACACACACACACACACACACACACACACACACCCTACTGGAACTATTTCTCTAGAATAGTTTCTCTCTAGAGAACCTTGACTGATCACACATGCTTAAATATATGCATATTTATACACACACACACACACATATACACACACACACACACATACATGCATACATACATACATACATACAAACATAAATAACCACTAAAATAAGTCTGAGAAACACTGGAAGAAGCCTATATTTATAACATAGCAATGTCTTAGGAAGTTATTATGTTTATGTCACCATATTTCATTGTGTGTGACATGCTTATCAAACTTATTTTGCCACAAAATTTTGTTGTTGCAAAGTATTTGTGAAACTTGTATTGTTTGGAAACCATTTTGAGAAATCTGGGTTAGAAACTTGAGCGAATCAGGTAAACTTTTGAATAGCTACCATGGGAAGATGAATTAGGTAAATCAAATGCTTTTTGAGAAGCACTGATGTCCCAAACATTTTATGAAGTACAAATATTATGCACCTGGTTGGCCAAGCTTTTGACTTTCCCTATGGGTAAAGTAGACAGTGGAATTAACATACTTCTTGGTATTAGCAGAAATTGAAATAGAAAATCAAGAAGGTATATAACCCTAAATCATCTTAAAACCATATTTATAAAACAGACTATGGAAACTTTTCTTATTTACTTAACCTATTTACCTAAGCCAGAAAGATGGGAATCATTACTAAACTTCTCGCATATAAAGGATGTCAATACAAGTCATTATACCTCTTTTAACTTCTTCTAAATCTGTATCCTTCCCTCCACCCATATTGCCTTAAATGAGCCCATCATTTCTAAGTTATATTTATTTAATAGATTCATAGGTTTCCCTCAGTTCAGTCATCAGAGGCTTCTCCTTGCTGTAGCAAGAATAATATTCCTAGAACATAAACTTGATCTTATCACCTTGAAACTTAAAACTCATTATTTTCATGAAAAGACCAAAATTCAGAAGGGTCATCGCTTACTGATAGCGACACGATGTCACCCTTCCTGGTCCTCCTTCAGCCTCCTCCCTCAGCGTATCCCCACATTAACTATAAACCCAAAAACATCAAATGAGATATTGTTTTCCTAATTCAATTGGTTCCATCAGACTTCATGTCTTGCATATGATTTTCTCATTGCTTAGGATGCTAACTACTAAGCTGTTGAGATGCAAAGCAGGAGCCATGCCTGAAAAATATACTTATAGTAATATGAGGAAAAAGAAAATAGATATAGGAAATTAGAAACTTGTACAGTTATTTCTTTCATAGGACAGAAGACTTAGAAAATTATTTTCAATTTAAAACTATATGTAAATATATGTAATAATCGTGGAGTGCCTACAATATTCAATTAATTAAGTCATGTGTTAATAAGTGACATGTTATCTTCATTTCCTCATTTATTTTAAAATTCAATTTGAAAATGTATGTTAGTATATTCTGAAACTAGATGGCATAGTATAATAGATGGCATAAATAATTACATGTAACATGTATACTTATGAAAAAAGCAACAGATGTGTTATACTAACAAATAATTGTGTCTTAAAAATCAAAATCTATAAAGTTTTGATGCCAAACTAGTTCTTTTTGTTTCCACCTAGTTATTTTTTAGCATTTTCTTATGATTGTAAAATGAATTTTTTATTTAGAAATTTTAAAATATAGACACACCTAAACAAGAGAATATTGTTTTGTCCATACCTGTATTATTTCAAAAATGGCCCTTAGTATAACTTTTTTATTTGTTTATATTGTTCAGTCACATTCTTTATGCAAATATATTATTTTATATTAACAAACCTGTATTAAACAGTAATCTCATGTCATAAACTGTTTTTATCACATAAGATATACTTTATCCTTCTATATCATCAAATATTTTTCATGGAATAACTTTCAAAGGCTATGCAATGTTACATGATGTGGAACTGTAGCAATTTAAATAATTATCTATGACTAGACACTACATTTATTTTCATTGTTTTATTATAACAAGAAGTAAACTATAATAAGATTCTTTATATACCAAAGGATTTGTTCCGCTTAAGATTGATTTCTAGAAGAGGAATTGTTGAGTCAAAGGATATGTAAGTTCAAATATACTGATAATGTATTGCCACATTTTTCCTCAGAAATGCAATTTTCATTCCTGTCAGCAAGGTGTGAGACTGCCCATTTTCCTTCTTGTTTTTATTTTTTTTAATTTAATTTTTTAGTTAACATACAGTGCCATATTGGTTTCAGGAGTAGAAGTCAGTGATTCATCACCTATATACAACACCAAGTGTCCATCACAAGTGCCCTCCTTCATACCCATCACCTATCTAGCCCCCTGAACACATCTCTCCATCAACTATTTGTTCTCTGCGGTTAAGAGTGAGAATGCCCATTTTCTATCCCATTGTTAGACAGTTATTTAACCATTTCTAAAGTGATTGTTTAAATTTTCTTTTCAACTTGTATTTGCTGTCAATTTCCCTAAGGCCTTGTCTTTGCTCTCCTGGTTTTCTTTTCTTTAAACAAGTGAAACTTTGATATAGAAAATATGATTAGTAAGAAACATAGCTCACTTCCCAAAAAACGGCTAGAAAGACAGGAGCACTGGGGGGAAGGAGAGGGTTCTTGCAAAATTTCTAAGAAGAAAAGAGCCACAAGAAGTTGCTAGAATTACTAAGCTAAGTGATTTGACAATGTACACGACTTTTTTTTTTTCTGTTAAGCCAGTTACTTAGTATAGTGTGGTAAAATCAGGGAAGTGTGTGTGTGTGTGTGTGTGTGTGTGTGTGTGTACACAGACACACACACATATATTTTGAATTTTTGGTTAGCATAAATTACCTCTGTTAGATAAGAATCAGGCACACAATTAGACACTAAAGAGGATGCTGTGGGAAGACATTGGGATAGAAAAAGAAAATTCTGTAGTTTGTCAGGTTGGTCTAATAGTCAAGTGGATGAAGCACTTAAAAATAATAAAGAAAAAGAAATATGATAAGTTATCTGTTTAAATAAAGAATTAGTCACAGAAATAATGATATATCCACACTGGCTTGTAAGCAAGACCTATTTAGCTAAGCAAGCTGACAGGTATTCAGCTGATATTGGGGTGGGGGGGGTGGGAAACAACAGTAACAAAAACCTGACCATTAGGCATAGAGGGTTATAAAACACAAGACTGCATGCATCTGTTTTTACCCTTATACACCCTCACTTTACACATTCTCACTATACACATTTTAATTTTACCAGGAAACATGTATATTTGTATTTCAGTTTTCTCTAGGTCACTGCAAGGGAGCCCTTTTATCAAATGAATATAATTATGACATTCAAATTTTACCATGGTCTTCATTTTCTTCTCAAGAATATATGATTGTCTCATCTCTACAAAGTCTTGTATGTGAAATGCAGAACAAACTACTGATATCTCCTGTACTCAGGAAATAAATATTACATATAAGCTTTTCCTTCCTTTTGGGAATTGCCCAGAGCTAGGGGAAGCATCTACCCTGCCCAACCAGCTCAGAGTAGTGCTTGTCAGTGGAGTAAAAGCAATACATTTTATTAGTTCAACAGGAGACAGCAGCAGTAAAGAATAAAAAGGAAATGTTATTATTAGCTGAGAAGGCAATACTCCTCCTCCTCCAGCAAAAGCTGCTCACCCTAATAAAAATATAAATAAATGAATCACATAAGAAACACCAGCAAGGCCTGCAAAGGCACTGCCATTTGACTCTCTATTTATTTAGAGAATTTAAGTTTTCTAGTAAAAGGAGTGGTCAGGATAAAGGGACTGGGAGTAATGGGAAGAGAAACCGAGTCAAGACAAAGCTTTCGGTTCTTAGATAGGAGGTCTTTTCTGTGCGCGCTGTAACATGAGTTCCCCCAGGTGCTCCCACTGTTGAAGCTGGCCTGCAGAGAGATGGAGATGTTTCCAGATTCGTGCAAAAGAAACCCACACTGATTTCAGATTAGTTAGCAAGTGGTATTTTCCCGGCTAGGTAAGAGTGTTAACTGTGTCCCCCCCTCCTTTTTTTTAATCGTTTAACCCTTTGAAAGTACACCACCCATCCTCCCAACAATTGCCAAATCTATGTGCATGTGTGTGTGCATGCATGTGTGTGTGATTTAGCTACATGTGAATACATTGACAATGACATCACAACTGACCATTACTATTCTCCAAGAGCTACCTTCACAGAGAAGACTGATTACACAGAAACCTCGTTTTTATAAATACTGTACTTTTCCTTTTATAGTGCAGGGGTTGTTCAGAGTTGTGTGATCACACATTTGTAGCTTTATTCCTCAGATTGTAATGCTTTAAAACCAGTCTGTCATTAACATTTGCACTCTCTCATTCTGATAGAATATAACAGTTTTCATTTTAATTAAAGGGCCATTGGTGGCTGCAGTGGGGTGTGGGGGATTGGATTTTAGAATGTCAAGGTATCCCATAGCCACAAATATATCATGCTATTTAAGTTATAACTTTAACTCACTGCATTTGGCAAGCATAAGAATGCAAAGGAAGCCAGAAGGGGGAAAAATGACATCTTTTAAAAAGAGTGAAGGGATTGATTTTTACATCAGTCACTTGAGTGAGTGATTCTCTCCAGAGGGTGCAGGGAGTAGGCTCCTCTCTAAATGCTGGGAGTGTCTATGGATTTGAATAATGGATTAGGAAGTGCACAAACATCACGATTTTTAGATTTCTCCTGCTGAATCAAGACAGCTTGTCCAAAGCATCAGGGAGAAAGCTTTTCTTTACCTTGGAAACACTACAACAGGGGGCCCAAATAATGACATTGCAGTAGGGACCAAGTTCCCAAAGGCCAGTGTCGGATGAGACCGAGCTGGAATGATCAGAGGCAGTTAGCTATATAGGTGGGTGGGCCTCTGAGTGCTTTCCTGATTGTCATTTTGATTCTGTTAGGGTGTGTGGGGGGGCAAGGGACTGCAAAATCAGAATGCTTTAGGGAGAGCAGGTTGTAGGGGGTGGGGCGGAGGAGGGATCCTAATTATTTTCTGACTAGATTCTTTGATGATGCTGTCCTTAGAGACCCCCATGCTTCCAGCCTATTACTCATCCCAGAGTGAATGTCACTTTAGTGGAGGTCCAAAGTTGATGACATCTGAATTGAAGCCTAAAAATCATTTCTGAAAAAAACAACGATGTTGCTCAGACTGCAAGGATTGAAAATTGCGTTAAAATCTACTCCTATATATTAGGAAAGGATCCTGTAGCCTGAAAATGGGCTACAGGAACCAATATAAACAATCCAGGCCTTCAACACTTTCTTTAAAAAGAAAAAAGATACCTTGAGAGATACCAGGAAAAGGTGTGGGGAAGGGTCAGCTTGTTGGCAAGAAGAGGGTAAAACATTGAGTGGGAGACGGAGCATAACGACATTATTTTTCTTGTCAATGAAAACCACCAAACAGTTGCAAGGGTGGAGGCAAATATCTTCCCTTTCCTTCAAAATGAAAAACTGAGTGAGCAGCCATATGTGAGGCTATGTAAACAGGACACTTCTTCTGATCCCAGGAGTTAACAAGGACAGTGCCAGAAAAATGAGTCACTCAAGCATCTCCATCAAAGCCAAGGCTGAGGCTGGGGCTGAGTCATTTGAAAATCAGATCTAAACTCACATCCTTGCTTCCTTGTCCAGCTCCCCTGGATGGTACAGGTGAAATGGACTTCTAGCTGTGCCTCTTATAAATATTGGCTGTGGATAAATAACCAGAAAATTCAGGATTTTTAAAAAGGATTTTCTTAACTGTAATTTTCCTCTCAGCCTTCCTTTTATTTCTCCAGAGCTATTTAGGCCCATGTCTAGATTGGGGAAAAACCATACCCAAGATGAGAGCAACTCTGAGGACTCCTCAATAATAAATATATGGAATTATTCTTGTGCCCATCTGGCCACATCACCATTATTGGGTGAAAAACAATCTGTACAGAGAATACATTTCCTATGCCTCCTGAGGTCCCTAAAGAGCTCTCTTCAGTCTTTAACCTCCATGTCTAATGCTGGATTAGTCAGCCAACATGCCTAAAACGAGTCATTGGCCAACACACAGTCACTGCCGCCAAAGAACTAATAGTCTCTTTGGTAAGATAAATTATGTAAACATACAACTTTCAAAGATAATTTAACCATGAAATAGGAGTTTATAAGGTGGAATCAAGGTGACTATATAGACAGAGTTATAAGAGGCTCAACAATAAAAATTTTAAAATACAAGTGACCTTAAGTAATAGCAGGATTAGAGGTGCCAACCCGCAAAGCAGTCAAAAGTCCACGTGTAACTTTTTTATTCCCTCCAAACAGAACTATTAATACCCTACTGTTGACCTAAAGCCTTAGTGGTAACAGAAACAGTCAATTAACATATATTTTGTATATTATATCTATTATATACTATATTCATAAAGTATATAGTAAAAAGAAAGTGTTAACACAACCATAAGGAAGAGAAAATATATTTACAGTACTGTATGGTATTTATTTTAAAAAGGTCTACAGGGGCACCTGGGGGGCTCAGTAGGTTAAGCATCTGACTTAGGCTCAGGTCATGATCTCATGGTCCATGGTTTCGAGCCCCGCATCTGGCTCTGTGCGGACAGCTCAGAGCCTGGAGCCTGCTTTAGATTCTGTGTCTCCTTCTGTCTCTGTCCCTCCCCCACTTGCACTTTGTCTGTCTCTCTCAAAAATAAACATTTAAAGAAAAGAAAAAAAAAAAGATCTACAAATAAATGGACCCATGCAGTTCAAACCTATATTGCTCCAAGGTAAATTGTATGACCCAATTCAAGGGTCAAACCCATTGTGTTTATGCATCATATATGTATATGCGATCAAAGAATATAACCTCCTATTACAAGATAAATAAGTTTTGAGGATCTAATGTATATCATAGTGATTTTAATTGATAATACTATATACTTGAAAGTTAATAAAAGAGTAGATTTAAAATGTCACAAAAAGAAGGAAAGAAAAAGGAAGGAAGGAAGGAAGGAAGGAAGGAAGGAAGGAAGGAAGGAAGGAAGGAAGAAATGGTAGTTACGTGACATGATGCAGGTGTTACTTTACACTATAGTGATAATCATTTCATGATGTGTAAGTGTAGTAAATGAATACATGTACATTTTTAAATTGCACAATGTTATAAGTCAATTATATCTCAGTAAAGCTGGGAACAAATAGGGGAAATATAATATACATAAATATATGCATATATTTGGTGTGTTTGTGTGTGTGTGTGTGTGTGGTCCGAGATGGGTTTTAAAAATGAGATGGGGTCGTCTGGGTGGCTCGGTTGGTTGAGTGTCTGATTTCAGCTCAGGTCATGATCTCACAGTTCATGAGTTCGAGCCCCGCATCGGACTCTGTGCTGACAGCTCAGAGCCTAAAGCCTGCTTCCAATTCTGTGTCTCCCTCTCTCTTGGTCCCTCTCCCCCTCATGCTTTGTCTCTTTCTCTCAAAAATAAATAAACATTAAAAAAAATTTTAAAAATGAGATGGGAGATGATACTGAAGCCCTTCAGAGTGGGTAATATTGAGAGAGGCAGAAAAGAAGAAGGAACATAGCATGGCCAAGGTTACATATCAGTAGAGGAGTCAGGATTTGCAGCCAAATTTTTCTTGACTTCAAAGTCCATGCTGTTTACACTCCATATTGGTTTAAAACAGATACACTGAGAAGCTAGCAGCTTCTACTTTTCCACGTCTCAAAAGCATGTGGTAAAGTCAAGTAGGCAAGAGACTTACACATTATTAGAGAATTCCTATGTGCATAAGATTAAAATATAGAATCTCTCCTTGGTTTCTAACTTGTAGCAACATTTTTTTTCATACATGTGTTTTCACTTGTTCTTTTGTTTCTAAAATTGAACCCCTCAAATGTCAACCAGGTTGAGTTCAATGAGTTTGAGGCTAAATAATCACCTCTTTCTGGAAGCCTGATGATTTTCACCATTGTCCATATTTTAATAAGCTAAGGAAATCTATTCTTTCATCACGAGCCTCAACCCTTATTCTTTATTTTTATTTATTTTTTTCAATTTAAGGGAAAAATATGAATCAAGCATTTGAATGTTTACAGACACCCTAACTAAAGAGGGTGATGCTGATCAAATTGTTTTGTTGGTCAAGGGTGCCTGGGTGGCTCAGTTGGTTGAGAGTCCAACTTTAGCTCAGGTCATGATCTCAAGGTTCATGAGTTTGAGGCCCACATCAGGTTCACTGCTGTTGAAGTGCTTTGACATAGTTGAGTTGGAGATAAGTAGAATTTCCTTTATACTGTATCAAGTGAATCTAAAGAAATATGTACATATAGTTTTATGGTGGCTGAGATGAACTAACATTGACAGTAGGAAAATGACCACATATATGAGCTGGAATATTTTTTTCAATTAGATTCTGAAGAATCTTCATTATTAATAATGACCTACATTATAATTATTTAAGGTCAGGGATTTCCAGACGTGTGTGTGTGTGTGTGTGTATGTGTGTGTGTGTGTGTATGCAGGTATGAATTTTAGTTCACAATCAGAAGATACAAGTGGTAGCATGGTCCTTTTATTGTTCTAAATTAAACTTAATTGCCTCAGAGTTCTTACCAGTGAAATACTGTCATGTCAATTTGAGTAATTTGGGGGCTCTATCTACCTGCAAGGACCTAAATATGGAGGAGGCTGAAGTCTTAATCTACAGAAGCCATCATTTAAAAAATTGCTCCTATAACCACATGATGCTGTGTCAGCTGCCAGTCCTAGCCATGTAGCTCTTTAAAACCACTGTTCTAAGCTGGCTCTAACATGACCCTCACACATATTTCCCTATTAACCCAATGCCCCACAGCCATTCTCTTCCCTGGAGTGCTGGGGCATGCCAACAGCCTCTGCCACCTCATCATCTGTCCTTTTCCCAGTCTAGGGAGAAGTTAAAACTTTCTCTTTGGGAAGGAAGCTCCCACCCCCATCCCCCATTCGAAGTGCTTTCTTCCATCTGTCCCCTTCATCTTCCCCCTCCTTGACCTTTAGAAACACAGCAACATTTTCATTATTTACTTCCTAATATATATGGATGTTCATGCTGTATAATTTTGAAGATTATTTCACACTATCTATGTATTCACCAATATTTGAGGCTGTTTACTCCGTTTAACAATGTCATGCAAGTTATGACTACACATTAGGTCAGGGTGCATCTGAACATGCAATGCTTGAAGGGTGAACTTCCAAATTTATTTTAAACTATGTTTATCCAGGTAAATCAATTTGACTCCAATCATTTAAAACAGCTATTTAATCAACAGCCACGGCTTAGTCGTCTGAGTTCTTTGCAAGCTTTCCTCCTATCTTTTCCTTCCCCTTAACACCCTAGCAAGGGATCAGGAGCTAAACAAGCTGGTATGACACTTCCTTATTAAAATGACTGCTTTTCTATTAAACTGTCCAGAAAATTAATTCAAAAAAACAAACTGCTTGGTGTGAGGTAGACATCCCTTTTCAAAGATAGTGTGATACTGGATGTTGGGCATCTCAAAGACTTACAGTAGAAAAAAGGAAACGTGGTTGTTAAAATAGCCTTGTACAGTTTCTATAAACAGAATTTTTTAACACACAAACTGTACAGTGAGTACAGTGTTTAAATCCACAAAGATGCTTTAAATAGAGTATTTCTGTAATGCAACATCTTGTGTTTTCATATTTCCCATCATATTCAAAAGTATTCTTCAACATAAAGAAAAAGTAAAATATATTTGCATGTAGTGAAAACACCAGAGACTACAGAGAAACTGGAGTAATAAAATATAATACTTTCTGATTTCTATATATATTCTAAAAGTGTTTACACTTATAAATCATTCTAGACAACATTACTATCACATTTATGATGTTTTTAGAAATACAGTGACAGTGTTTTGTTTAAATGCTAGAATCACTATGATTTTTTTTCTTGTGGACATATAGATGCCAAAGTGACACATATGCTTATGATTATTCTTTATAGAGAGGGAAAAGACTCAGCAAAGTAATATAAAGAAAAACAATTCTAGTAGTTAGTGGAAAATTAAGGCCTTACTTACACATCTATAATTAAGGAAACCTATTCACTTTTAAAGAAGATATCACGCTTTCTTTAGAATCACTTATAAAATGATTAGGTATTTTAATTTTTTGTAATTAAGCTTTCATTTCATCCATCTTATATTCTTTTTACAGGAACAAGATAGTGTTGGGGGAGAAGGAGGAGTGGCTTATGGATTGCTTCAGGCTACATTTTCCTCTTTCAATAAATATTTATTATGTCAGTTACTAAGCATATAACTACAAATAAGACAGACACAATCTAAGCCCTCATACAAACCCAGACAATTATTAAATTAATAATGATTATGCTTCAAAGTGTATCTAGACATAGTTTCTCGATTTCTAATTAACCAATTGTTCTTCCTAGATGTGCACACCAGGAATACAAACATTTTATTTCTAGCAGTAAGCTTGGCTATACATTAAATCTTTCACCACACATAACATGTGTCCTATTGTTTCTATAGTTCCATTATTCCAGGAAAGCTAGAAAATCCTTCCAAAAATAACTAGATAATTCAAATGTGAAAATTCAACAACATTTAGAAAGAAATATTTTATAGTTAATGATAAACCTTAGTTTATCTATCATATAGTCCTAAAGTTTGGTTCAAAATGATAATTCTTTCTTTACCTACTTCAATAGTATTATTTCAGACAGACTGTCAATATGTAATATTTTGAAAATAGAGTAGAACTGGAAGTTGTTACTGTAAGTTATTGCTGCCTAACAAATAGAACCAAACATAATTATATAAAAACAAAAATAATTTTATTATGCTCATATATCCCTTGAGTCAGGAATTTGGAGAAAGCACAGCACAAATGGCTTATCTCTGCTTGGCACTGTCTGATGTTTAGCTAGGAAGACTCAAAGAATAGAGATGGTCAAAGGCTGAGGCTAGACTCATGTGAAAGCTTACTCACGGGTGTAGACATGGATGTCAGCTATTGGACAGACGTCACTGGAGGCTGTCAGCCAACACACTTACATGTAGACTTTCCATGCCATCTTTATTCATCTTTAGAGCCTGGTGACTGGATTCTAAGAGTGAGCTTCTAGGAGGAAATTGTATCACCTTATATGATCTAGTCACATAGTGTCACTCTCACCATAGACATAGGCCTACACAGACTAGAGGGATCAGAGACCCCATATTGTAATAGGAGGAGTGTTAATGTTACAATGTAAGAAGAACACGGAGAATGAGATATGTTATGGTCATACTGGAAAATCTACCACAGAACAACTAAAAATTAAGGACTATTTCTCATTATATGTTTTGTTTCTGAGCATTATGTACTGCTATGTTGTTTTATAGGACTGAAAGACTCCAATGATAATAGTAAAAAAAAAATAAATGTAATATATATTAATATAATATATAAATATATAAATGTAATATGTAATATAATATATAATACATAAATATATATAAATATAATATATAAGAGCAATAACTTAGTATTTCTATATTGTGGCTATGAAAATTTCTCTAAACATGTACTTGTTTTTAATGTTTATTTATTTTTGAGAGAAAGAGAGACAGAGACAGACCATGAGCAGGAGAAGGGCAGAGAGAGAGAGAGGGAGATACAGAATCTGAAGCAGAATCCAGGCTCTGAACTGGCAGCACAAAACCCGACATGGGGCTTGAACCCACGAACCATGATAACATGACCTGAGCTGAAATCAGATGCTTAACCCAACTGAGCCACTCGGTCACCTCCTCTAAACATGTGCTTTTAATGACTCACTAGCAGATCATAAACCCATTTAGTGGATATAAACTTAAACATTATATTTTCAAATAATTGCAATGTCATATGTTAGAATTAAATAGAAAATATGAAAATCTTTTTCATATAATAAGGTATGTGTTGCTTCAAGAAACATTGCTTTTTTACATTTATTTATTTATTTATTTATTTATCATTACAGTATGGTTGAATACAATGTTAACATTAGTTTCAGGTATACAACATAATGATTCAACTTCTTTTTAGGTTATTTTATGTTCACAACAAGCTTAGCTACCATCTCTTACTATACAACACTATTACAATATTATTAACTATATCCCTATGCTGTGCCTTTTATTCCCATGACTTACTTGTTCCATAACTAGAAGTCTGTACCTCCCACTTCCTTTCATCCATTTTGCCTATATCCCCAACTCCTTCCTTCTGGCAACCATTGATTTGTTCTCTGTATTTATAGGTCTGATTCTGCTTTTTGTTTGTTTGTTTATTCATTTATTTTAGGTTTTTAGATTCCACACATAAATGAAATCATATGGTGTTCATCTTTCTCTGATTTATTTCATTTAGCATAATACACTGTAGATCCATCCATATTGTCACAGATGGGAAGATCTCATCCTTTTTATGGCTCCATAATATTCCATCGTGTGTGTATGCGTGCGTGTGTGTGTGTGTGTGTGTGCACAACCACATTTTCCTTAGTGGAAAATTTCCACATTTCGTCTGTTGTTGGACATTTAGGTTGCTTTCCATACCTTAGCAATTGTAAAACTGCAATAAACAGGGGTGCATGTATCTTTTTGAATTAGTGTTTTTGTTTTCCTTGAGTAAATAACTAATAGCAGAATTATTAGATCATATGGTAGTTCTCTTTTTAATTTTTTGAAGAACCTCCATACTGTTTTCTACAATGGCTACACCAATTTACATCCTCACCAACCATTCATGAGGGATCTCCTTTCTCTGTATCCTTGCCAATGCTCATTATTTCTTGTCTTTTTGATTCTAGCCATTCTGGCAGCTGTGAGGTGATATCTCATTGTGGTTTTAATTTGCATTTCCCTGATGATGAGTGGTGTTGAGCATCTTTTCATGTGTGTGTTGACCATCTGTATGCCTTCCTTGAAAAAATATCTATTGGTGTCCTCTGCTCATTTTTTAATCAGATTGTTTGTATGCTTTTTGGTGTTGAGTTGTGTCAGTTCCTTATATATTTTGGATATTAATCCCTTAAAAGATCTATCATTTCCCAATGTCGTCTTCTATTCAGTGGGTTCCTTTTCTATTTTGTCAATTGTTTCCTTCTCTGTGCAAAAGCTTTTTATTTTGATGTAGTCCCAATAGGTTATTTTTGCTTTTGTTTCCCTTGCCTTAGGAGACATGCCTAGAAAAATGTTGTTACAGTGGATGTCAGAGAAATTACTGCCTGTATTCTCTTCGAGGATTTTTATGGTTTCAGGTCTTACATTTAGGTTTTTAATACATTTTTAGCTTATTTGTGTGTGTTTGTATGTACTTGGCTATGAGTTAAATGTCTCTCTTCCTGATTTTCAGTCAAAAAAGTTTGAAAGCCACTTCTCTAAATATAATAAGGGATTTCTGGATAAATATTGCAAATTGTGGACAAAGAAAACAAAACAAAATGATGAATTACATAAGATTGTTGGTTATGGGGCGCCTGGGTGGCTCAGTCGGTCAAGCAACCAACTTCAGCTCAGGTCATAATCTTGTGGTTCATGAGTTCAAGGCCTGCATGGGCTCTGTGCTGACAGCTTAGAACCTGGAGTATGCTTCAGATTCTGTGTCTCCCTCTCTCTCTCTGCCCCTCCCCCGTTTGTGCTCTGTGTCTCTCTCAAAAATGAATAAACATTAAAAAAATAAAGAAAAAAGATTGTTGCTTATAAATTAGATTAAAACAGGCTAGTATTTGTCAGTGAAAATTATTTTACTTCTAAAATAGATTAGATTCTTTTATTTACAGAGACTATTAAAAGTATCCATTGTCTGTTTGAGGTGCCTTAAGTTTAGATGATAAAACCAAGTTGTCTACCTATAAGTCATTGTTTCTCTTCATCCCTGTATAAAGGAAGGCAGTGGAGGAAGGATAAAGGCAGTTCTTTGAAAGTGGCTAAAAATCATTAAAAAACAATATTAAGAGGATAAAGAACACAGATCCTGTTTTGTTTTTCTGAAAGACCATTCCTACTGGATCTCCCATTTTTTGGGTTAGTATAAGATATACTCTGTATAAGCATTTATACGGAGTGATTTGTGGGGATGGGGATGTTATGGTGAGTTTCGGCACACTGACCCATAATGAATTTTGTTCAGAGTTTAAGGTGAAGAGCTGTCAATAAATGCTATGTATACTTATAGTGTTCCCAGTGGACTTTTTTTCCCCCCAAGAGAAACAGTTTTAAAAGTATAGTCCCAATGTCCTAGCTTGAAATTTGCCAGTTAAGTAATTCCTACAATTGGAAGAAATGTCCATTAAGCTGGAAGGCCATGCATGCCTCTGAACTATAAGAAAGGTTTTTTGTTTGTTTGTTTTGTAAATATGAAATCAACTCAACTCTAGTTTCATTTGGAATAATGATACCCACAAAAATTAAATATGAAATAGCTAATGATCATCATGCATTCATGACTATATGTGTTTATCAAATATATACTGACTGCCCACTATATACCAGGTACCCTGCCAGACTTAGGAAATGCAATAGTATACAAAACAGGTAAGTTTCTTGCTCTCATGAAGTTTGCATTGAAAAGTTCAGTTGGGGGCAATCACTATGAGAAGTAATCCTCTACAGTATTTCAAGTATTTTCTCCCCTTTGTGCACTTAAATTTTCCTATCCCATACATTTTGTATGAAAGCAGTCACCAAGAGTGAAACTGCAGATATGTTGTAATAGGCTAAGAAATTATATAAACACCTTTTCCCTCTGTCTTTATTGTATAAAAGTACAAAATAGTTTAAGTGAAATAAATATCAGAAAAATAACTGTTAATCCTATGGACCAGAATTTTTTAAGTTTATTTTATTTATTTATTTATTTTGAGAAGGCAGGGGAGGTACAGAGAGATAGGGTGAGAGAGGGAATCCCAAGCATTCAACAAAGCCCAATGCAGGGCGTGAACTCACAAACCATGAGAGCATGACCTGAGCAGAGATCAAGAGTCAAGATGCTTAACCAACTGAGCCACCCAGGTGCCCATGGACCAGAATTTTTAGTCAAAGCAGTATCCATATTTTTGGATTATAAATCACCATTATAAAACCACAAACATTAAAATGTCTTGAGGTCATACTTTCTTCACCTAGGTCAAGTATCTTTTAGTCTTTAAAATTTTTAACCTTGTTTTGTTTTGTTTTCCCTTTGAAAAGGGAAGTGTGGGGAAATTACCAGGTGTATCTTAGTCATGTTTAAACCATTATATTGTTTCTATCAAGGATGTTCTTTGATATAATTTTGTTGATGAAAAATTAGTCCTGTTTCTCCTTAAGAATAAATTGCTTTCAGAGTTTGTGTACAAAATGGGGAGGAAAAACTTGAAGCAATGAGTGTCTGTGTGTGTGTGTGTGTGTGTGTGTGTGTGTGTGTGTGTGTGTGTGTGTACAGACAGAGAGTGAGGAGGAGGGGAAAAGGACAGGAAGAAAGGGGGAGGGATGAATACACTACTCTTCTTGTGCTTTAATTTTAAATCTGCTACTGCTATTATTGCCATTATTTCTAGGAGGAAAAAAAGATACTTAGTACCAATCCTTAAATACTTATGACTGAAAGTCATGTTCAATTAACTGATAGTTCAGCCTCACTGATTTCAAACGTATCTGTAGGATAGTAAATGAACAGGGTGATTATAATTCCCACTTTGCCTGAAAGAGTTCCAATTTACACACCAGAATTCCCAGAGACAGCATTGTGTTTCTCCTCATTCTTAAAACTGTCCTCATCTGGGCAATAACTTCTGTGGTCACCTTCCTAGTGAGAGATTGGGAAAGTTTCAAAAAACAAAACAAAAGCTTAATGTAAAGAGTTAAATTCTATTTGATTTTTAGTTCTTGTATAAATTAGAAGAAATAAGAATAAATTAAATTACAAGAAATTATTCTCTGACGATCCAGAAAATAACAGATAGTCTCTGAATTTGACTGTTGAAAAGAGTTTCCTAAATATATATTTACAATTGATACTTCCACCTGCATAATAGCTAGCTACTAACCAATAAAAATGAGAGGAGAATCATTTGAGTCCATAACTTTTGGATATCAATCCAACAGTATAACTCATACACCATGTCCCCCCAAAGACAATAAAACAAAATCAAAAGTAACACTGCTGAATTTGAAAATCTTCCCAGTCACATGATGCAGCTGGGTGACAAGATGGTGAAGACCAAAGAGTTAGAACTTAGGTTTTAATCTTTACTTTGCCCCTGAATGGAAGTGGGGGTGAATAACCTTGGAAAATCATTCACTCCTTTGAACCTCAGTGTCATCATCTATTAGCTGAAGAAGTTGGACTCCCTTCCATATTTTCGAACTCTGTTGTATGGGGCAAGTTGGGGGTGGAGGCAGGATACTCAAAAGCTCTTTCATGGAATGATGTCTTGGAGGGAATCCCTACAAAAAAAAAAAAAAAAAAAAAAGATAAAAGTGAACTACTCAGGTTAAAGGGGAAACAGAAGAACCTAGAGCACTGTACTATTGGGCTTCCTCTTACCTTCCATAGCAACTTGTGAGAGCACTTAGGAACTCAACTGAAAAAAAATTGCTAAGGTGCTTTCTCACCAAAAATTCATAGGTACAGAGATTTCTCTCAATGTTGGCACCTCTAAGGTGTCCTATTGTGTTATTCTGGTGCTTATCAACTACTCAGTTACCCCTCATCATTTCAAAACAGTGGTAAGAAATTCTGCAGTGATTAATAATAATGAAGCATTGAGTTCATTTAGCATTGGAAGCTCTTTTTAAAATTTTTTTTAATGTTTATTTTTGAGAGACAGAGAAAGAGAGCATGAGCAGGGGAGGGGGCAAAGAGAGAGACAGACACAGAATCCAAAGCGGGCTCTAGACTCTGAGCTGTTAGCACAGAGCCTGATGTGGGGCTAACTCACCAACTGTGAGATCATGACCTGAGCCAAAGTTGGACGCCTAATCAACTGAGCCACTCAGGCACCCCGAATATATACAATCTCTTTTTTTTTTTTTTTGCAACTCATAGCAACCATGGATGGTTGACAGCAAAAATATTATTTCTGCTTTATAGATGGAGAAACTGAGCCTCAAAGCAATTGAGCATGTAAAAACACAGGCAACTATTAAGAGATTGTTAACCTTGCAAATAAAAGTCATTTTACCGGTAAAAAATGGGTTTGTTTGGAAATAACGGAGAAATGCAATTCAGAACATGCAAGCTATGGCAAAACCATAGGTGAGTCCAACAAACAAAGTTGAGAAACATTATTTTATGGAGAATAAGGAAGAAGTTAGGAGGAGGTGTTTTCAACTGAAGTCCGTTGGAGAAAAGCATGGGTCCAGGGTAATGACAGTTTCTCATTGGCTGAGTTGCAAGGGTAGTTGATATCTTGTAGGAGAAGCAATGCGTATATTTCTCTGTTGGGGCTTGTAATTGATAATTCTTTCCTGTTGATTCTTGTGTTAGAGTCTGTAATTGACAATTCTTCCTGCAATTGACTGTTGAGTGCTAAGACTTTCCCTTCTATCCTCTCGACTATATTTTAGTGAGTTTTCCCTTTATTAATTTCACAGGGTGAATGTATTTCATGCTGCTTCTCTATCAAGCATACCTCATGCCATATTCAAAAGGATAAAAGAATGAATGTGATTAATTGACTTATGTACCTTAAAAATGTAGAGTTAGGGGCACCTGGGTGGCTCAGTCAGTTAAGAGTCTGACTTCAGCTCAGGTCATGATTTCACAGTTTGTGAGTTTGAGGCCCGCGTCAGGCTCTTGTGCTGACAGCTCAGAGCCTGGAGCCTGCTTCAGATTCTGTGTCTCCCTCTCTCTCTGCCCCTCCCCTGCTTGTGCTCTGTCTCTCTCTCAAAAATAAATAAACATTAAAAGAAAAGATGTGGAGTTAAACATCATATTGTTTAGAAACTGGATGAGTTTCCTAAACCACATAATCAGCAACAAAGAACAATCAGGGGACTTTTAAAACTTTCTCTTGCATAAAGTGTAAGAAGGTGTAACTGATTGCTAATCCAGTAAAGAGGTCACATGGAGAAGTACATTACTGGGGAAGTCAGAACTAAGACTATACTACAAAACATAGAGTGACAAGTAATAATAGTGATTGCAGTGGGTACTCATGTTGTTACCCCTTCAAAGTTCCTACTCCTATGGAAATAGAATTCAGCAAAGGGAATACCATCACACATTCCTGTGATGGTGGGGTGAGTATGGGAGAAAGTGGAGGCAGAATTAATACCGAAGTGGAAAAAGCAACGCATTTGTGGACCTTAAGTATCAAGAGAGCCTATGTATGTTTTGCTACAAAGTACCTTTATATCTCTCCATTTTTTTAAGTCTTAATTTTCTTATCCAAAACAAGAGAGTGTTGGACTTAGTAATTTTAGTTCCCCTTTAGCACAAACATTTTCTTATTTTAGAGTCTGCTATAAGTTTACGTGACTATTGGTATAACTTGGGGGATCCAGGGTGGAAAACTGAGAAGTTTCACCAAAAGTATAGATCGACCTATTTGGAAAAATAAATCCATTACCTTACAGGTAATATCAGTTATCTATTTGGCAAGATTGAGATGCATGTTCTATCTGCCAGGGAATTGTGCCAACCCTCACTGCAATTACATTTGTGAGGACTTTTTTGGTGGCAAATGACAGAAAACACAACTTGAGTTAAAATAATCAATAAAGAGCAACTATTGCCTTATACAATAAAAAATGCAAAAGGTAGATAGGCCTTGAGGTGGAAACTCAAAAGGTATTATAAGTATATAGTCTCTATTTTTGACTCTGTTTTGTTTCTATTTTGCATTTATTTTCAAGTTCTGCAAGGTATTAACGTGGCTGCCAAAATATTCAGCATGAGTTATTCCAGATTCAGATTTCCCAGAATTCTTTCAGTATCTCCAGTATAACTCCTGAAATTCACATAGATTGGAGCATTTTGGTTTTATGTTCTCATCCTTTAATCAATTATTATTGCCTGGGGGTTAAAATACACTCACCAAAGAGAGAAATATTAATTCCATGGAGTTGACTGTTACTTGACCTAGCATGTATCAGTTCCTCAAGATGACGGAAAACTGGAACAGCCCCCTACATACCACTCTTCATAAATAAAGCACTTCCCTGCTTTATTTTCTCCAGAGCACCTATCATTACCTTACATATTCTTACATATTCATTTGTTTATTGTCTATCCCTCCTCAGCTAAGAGGTGAGCGCATGAGAACAGGGATTTTTACCCTCGACCTAGAAAAGAGTGTGTCATTTGGGATAGGATGTGAGAAACATATATTATTATTCACCTTTAATAGATAAGGAGAGGAAATTGAGGCACAGAAATGTGCAAGTGTCCAAAATCGTGTATCTACTAAATTGCTGAGCTGGAATTCACACCACAAAGTCTGACTTGAGAGGTCACACACTTGGCTATTATGTTAGTTGCCAGAAGACATTGTTTTTATACTATATCTACCATTTGGTATCATTCCAAATGGGGGAAAGACTTATGGACTCTTGACCTCAGGTTTCCACACTAAAATGAGGTCCTAATATATAAGATTATGTCATTTTGATACTAGAACAATCTAACATCCCTGAAAATTAGTTCAAAAACTAGCTTCATTTGCACATCAAAGTTTGAAGTGAATATTTAAGCCAAATCAGTATCATTAACTTTCACTTGATTGAGCTCAAACACCCCTAGGTAACTTTCTCAAACTTCTCCCATTCATAGATGACACAGCTGGGTAGAAATTAGTCTCTAAAAATACTTTCACACAACCGGCTTGTTTTCTAGTCACTGTCTGCTTATGTTATGCTCATTCCATCTGTCAATAGATGTGAGTCACACATTCGACCTTTCAGCTTCACTTGCGCACATAAATTTCTTCCAATTTCCTGTGAAACAAACACTTTTAACTCTTTAGGGTTTAGTAATTTGTACACAGGTCATTCAGGGATGATTCAAATGACAAAAAAAGCCCCTCAACAGTGTGACAAATTTGGCTTTAGCCCTTTATTGCAGGATTACCTTTTCTTTTACTGTTTCACTAATAAATGTAGGTTTAGATATAGAGACAGACATACAATAAATTTGTATTTGTGTATATATATATATATATATATATATATATATATATATATACATACAACCAAACCTTCCAGTGGCTTCCCATGATGTAGGATAACTAAAAACTAAACAGTTTAAAGGAGGCACATGTACCCACTAACAAATTTCTGCTAAACCTTCCTAGGTCTGTGTAGTTTTTCCTCTTGCAATTTATGTCAAAGACTTGAACATTCAAGCAAGAAAGCAAAGTTGATTCCTCTCTAATGTCTACCTGTGATCATGACTGCCTTATCAAATTTGTCTGATCTTTTTTTATTCTGAATCTAAGTTGGATATGTTGGCAGGAACACATCACAAGCTTGAGAAATTTTGAGTTTAAGTTGCAACTAGTGCCATGATTTGACAAAACCCACAAAACTCATCCCAATGCCTTTTATGATAAAAAGCGTATAATAACTCAATAACAAAATGACGGAATTGACAAAGGTAACAAAAACAAACAAAAACAAACAAACAAACACTCTCAAAAGCTATTATTACCATGGACAAAAGAGGAATACCAATACCTTTTTCTTCTGTTTCTTCCTTGGTTACCAATCCCAGAGTGGCTGAAAGAATGAGAGCTGTTTCTTCAAGTACTGTGGAAGGGAGCGCTAGGAAAATGGAAAGGAGATAGTCTTTCTAGTTTTGTGCCAAAATGTTAAGGACTATTCCTCCATGCTCATTTTTGTTTTACTTATTTTCTCTCCTTACCTGTTAGTTGGCAAATCCATTGGCCTCAATAAAATTTTCTGACTGCACTTTCTGTATTATGGATACAGGTCTAGGACCACAGGGACAGATAGTTAGGGAAGATCTATGATTATTAATAATATAATCAAAGCACCTCATCCGAGACCAAGGGAAGTAGAGAAACTTTCCCTGGCCACACAATCCAGATGGAGAACCCAGAGATTCTGATTCACTGACTGGTGCTTATTAGCCATGGTTTCTGTTCCATATCTCTTTTTGAGTTGGTAGAAGTAGTTCCTCTGAATCATACTAGCAAAGGGTATAAGCACAGTTTATCCTTAACATATAAGACCCAAATCTTGCTGTGGTTTCCCTTGAAAACCTTTGGTGTTACTTTTGTGATGAAGTCTGAAATGTAGGAAGAACGACAAAATGGCAAGGGACCTGGGAGCAGCATATAGCAGCTGGGTGCAGTGATTGCTCAGGGGACCTCTAAACATATGGAAATAGGTGGGAAATGAAGGAAAGCATAGCATGGATAAATACATGGAACCCATGGAAGGTTAGAGACATATCCCATTTCAGTTTTGCTGACCTGGTGGTATAATAGAATTCGGTCTGAAATAAGGCAGATCTAGAATCTAGTCTAACCTCTGCAAGTCTCAAACCAGTGGCTCAATTTCATCACTTATAAGATGGAAAGAATGGGGAGAAAGTTGGTAATAATAACCAGCTTGAATGATTCAGAAGATTAAATGACATGAGATACTGTATATCTTACCACTGAATCCTCAGTTCTTGGGTTTGGCACATAGTGGGAGCTCTCTATAAGTTAGCTGTGCCACTCTCTAAACTTCTTTCTTGACCCAAAAGTAATGGAACTTCTTCTAATGTGATTTGTTATCCTGAGAATGTGTGGATAGTGAAAATGAATCAACTTATTATTATGGTATGCCTTATGGAAGAGATAATCCTAAATGAAAGGCAAATCTGGCATCCTTAATTATTATTAATTATAATTGTTAATATTATTGATAGTTCATTATTACCATAAATAATAATGGAGATGTCCAGGAGGTAAGGGACACTTAGCATGTGAGAAGGCAATGAAGCAGACACAGGGTCTGTTGTTGCAAAGGCCACCTCATTAAGGAAATAACCAAAATATAACCCCATACATCTTTGGCAATACCAAGTTCAAGAAACTTGGATTTCACTTAAAAGGATACTAGAATTTATTACCAAGAGAACCATACTCAAATACTAAACTAAGGGGAAGCCATGTTACTTTGGAAATGCATGCCAGTAGGTTGAAGCACAGAAGAGGCAAAATGATACCTCAAATTTAAATTCAGATCTATCTAGAATGGATAATGATTAAGAAAATCAGCCTTTTTCCCCAGGCCACAAAGAATATCTAAGGAGACTTAACCAGAAAATGAAGAGCACAAAATGTTGGTTGAAAATAAAACTTCCTGGCAGGAAAGTTTATCAAAATGATGACTCTTTCCAAGAAGGTGATCCAACCAGCCCCCCAGGGAGAATATGAACCCAGGTTGCACAGAGGAATAGAAAATACATCATGGTGAACAGTCTGCTCCCCCAGTTCCCTGGGAGTGCACTGGCTGCACCAAGAAGTCTTTCCATCTTGATTCTCTGTAATATCGGCACAAATTGCTTTGACACGGGGTGGGCATGGGGGGATTCTGACCCCTTCTGGAGCTTATGAAGTTGCCAGTAGGTGACTAAATCAATGGAAAAGAGAAAAAACAAGGAGGCTCCCAAATCAGATTACTGTGTAAATATTAGAGATGCTTCAGAGGGCCCAGTGTATTTGGACTCTGGCTTCTGATTCAAAAAGCAAATTTGTTCTCCAAGTATCTGTGTTTATGGCCTTCAGCTTACTGTCCAGTTGGTGTTTTAAACAAATAACTTTCTAAACTTTATTTCATGACATCTTAGTCATATTGCAAGGTTATTCTCCACAGGCAATGAGTCAAAGGGAAGTAGCAAACGACATAACCATTTTTGCAGTCACTTTCCTTTGTCTAGAGCTTTCCTGTGATGAGAGAAATATTTAAGATGGTCATTCCATATTTATTTTCCCCTCAGTTGATATTCCTGGAAGTCTATTTACACCTTGTCTACAACAAGCTACGATGCATATATTTATTGTAAAATGATCCTATTCTAGTAAGGAAAACCACTACTACAAATTATGAGCAGGAATAGGTCAGAGAAGTAAATAACCTATTGCCAATTATGTTGGATTCTTAACTAGAAATTCATTCCCCAAATTAAGACTCAATAAACCTGAACTAAATCAAACTGCTGTACTGCAGAAAGTGAATGAAGGCTGGGTACATAATCAGAAACTTAACTTTCAAACACTTTATTATTTCTACTCTTCATTTTAGCCTGTGTGTGCATTTCAGCAAGATTGCTCCCAAGTTAATTTAGGTACAGCAATCCCATTTTCCTTTTATTTTATCCTATGTAACTGGGACAGAAGTCACAAGGGAAATGAATCTCAATCAGAAAAGTACTAGTGGGGGGCTCAGTCGGTTGAGCGTTTGGCTTCAGCTCAGGTCATGATCTCACAGTCTGTGAGTTCAAGCCCCACATTGGGCTCTGTGCTGACAGCTCAGAACCTGGAGCCTGCTTCAGATTCTGTGTCTCCCTCTCTCTCTTCCCCTCCCCTGCTCATGCTCTGTCTCTATCTCAAAAATAAATTAAAAAATTTAAAAAAAAAAGAAAAAAGTACTAGTGGGGCACCTGGGTGGCTCAGTCAGTTAAGCGTCCGACATCAGCTCAGGTCATGATCTCATGGTGAGTTTGAGCCCCACGTTGGGTTCTGTGCTGACAGCTCAGAGCCTGGAGCCTGCTTCGGATTCTGTGTCTCCCTCTCTCTCTGTCCCTCCTCATCCATACTCTGTCTCTCTCTCAAAAATAAATATTTTAAAAATTAAAAAAAAAGGAAAGAAAAATACTGGTATAGTCAAAATGGCTGGCCCTGTTGCAAATTGAGTGCTGTAATCCCCAAATAAGAATGTCTAGTGTCTTTAAAGTTCTTTACATTGTCCGAAGTATATTTACATGCAATCATCTCCTCTTTTTACATAAAGAAGAAGCTAACTTTCAGGGAAGTTAACTGAAGTGACCAATGAGATAAAAGTTTGGATTAGGTCTGGTCATAGAACAGTTGACCCAAATGCTCAATATACTCCAGCTCATGTCCGTGGCAGCCCACATAGAGATGACTCTCTTTCTTGTCATCCTTCTGCAGCCAACCTTTCTGCCACTGGTGTTTTAATCCCATTTTGCTACTCCAGATAATGGGTATTTCTGATCCCTTTTAGACAAAATTTCAGATCCCTGGTGGGTAAATTACCAAAACGGAATGCAGTATAGATAACTCTAGGACCAGTGACTACTGCTCACCCTATCAGTTTATTTGACTGCTCTTAACTGTTGAATCTTTGCTCCTCAGTAACTACTCAGACTCGGTTGTCAGGCACATCTATATGCAAATCAACATTTAGCCACTCATTTTTGGAAAATGTACTGAACTCTTATAAAATGGGCATTATAATAACCACTGTTAATGGTTGTTTTGAGGATTAAATGAATACTAATGCACTTAGATCCATATCACTGAAATAAATGTTTTCCTTTTTCACTCACTCCCCATTTTCCCCACCCTAGATCTCCATGCCTCAAATTAACACAAATTGGATCTTCTCACAGTGCTCTGCCTTACTTCTATAGCCAATAACTTACTGTAAATTGAGGCCCCAACCTCAATTTACTTAGAAATAGATTAATGCCAAAACCCAACATATATATAAATTGCTCTGTCACAATGATCTTACCCTTAAAAGACACAATATTTATTTTATCATTTTATTGTTGTATCTCACAAAGAGGGGCAAAAGCAAATTTTAAAAAAAGATACAGAGTAATACAGATTACAGAGATTACAGAGTAATCTGTAATGCAGACAATTGTGTAATTACACCTGAGTCAAGAAATAGAACACAGCTATCAACGCAGATGTTCTTGTGAGGGTACTTTTCCTACAGACTGTCACACACATACATAGAAATAATGATATAGTGGAAAAGACATGAATTATAAGATTACACGGACCTGGGATTAATTGTATTTCCCTTACTTATAAACTATGGGATTTTTAGCCAAGTCACTTAATCTCTTCGGCCCTGAGCACTCACTTTTGTAAAATGGGAATGATAAAGCCTGCATTTCAGTATTGCTGTGAGATTAATATAAATACATAAGCATATATATTGTATGTGGGGGCATCTATAGTTCAGTGACAGTAGCTATTACCATTAGTAATTATATTTCAAAGCCATCACGATGTATACTGGCTTCAACACATGATAACTTCACTCATTTCAGTAATTTAAATTATAAACTTTTGCCTTGGCTAAAAAAATTGTCTTTGGAATAATTACGTATCTAAGGAATAATGATTTCTTAAGCAAATGGATATGCTATATTAGAATATAGAACATTTATTTAAATAACCTTTAAGCATTGTTTGTATACACTGCAAACTCAAAAGTTTTGTTAAAATATACCCAGCAGACTTTCCAATTTGATTGCACATTGTTGTTTACTAAAATATTATAGAAATGATATTTTACTGAAACATTCTAAGTTGAGACTTTTAATTAATTGACCATAATAGACTATCTCCAATTAATTGGATTTAGTGCTTTGATGGAGTATTACTACATTTCTGTTAATAGCCTTTTGTATCAACACAGTTTTACAAATATGATTAAACTGAATTATTAAACAATCCCCTTATAGAATAAATTTCACACCAGGCTATTCTAGCATGTAATTCTTGGGAAAACCTACACATAAGCTGATAAGAGAGTGGTCCCAAATTTTCTAGAATTCTCAGGAAATACATCAGTCTGTTTAAATTACTTTTCCACCTGTTTTTCTTTCATGATGGCAAGATTAGGAAAGAGCTAATGGGAATATATTTAGATAATTAGCATTTAACCCTTTATGTTTAGTTTTGACTTATGCCCTACACCTGAGAATACATGCATGGACAATTATTTTATCTTCCCACAACAGTAAATACATGTTCTTGTCACATCTTGGGTTTGAGTCTCATCTCTGAAACTTTTCCTATTTGATATTGATATCTTTATATCTTTTAGATTTGGTTGTGTCACTCTTAAAATTGAAATAATAATACCAGCTGTACCTATAGCATATATTTATATTAAGTATTAACTGACAATGTATGTAAAGTACACTCTTTTAAAGCCATAAATTCATATACTCATGGAAATTATGACTGCTATTTTCTCATCTGGACAGAGTTTAGTTAACTCAATTTTTATGAGTTGTGATAGTCTTGAGATGGATTATTTTACAGATCCTTCTTTACTGTTTACCTTACTTTGTGGATGTCTTTAGAATGTAAAAGGAAAAGTCATGTTTATGGCTACATACTTTGTGGATTAACACTTCCAAGAAGAATCTCAGCCTTCATCATTTTGTTAGGTCTATCAAGCGGGATCTCACCACTCAGGAATGCACTAGTTATGATTCAAAAACTTTCACAATTCACTTTTGCATTAAAATGGATAATACTCATTATTTTGACTAAGACTTGTAATTAAGATTATTCTTTAAATCATCTGACTAAAGATAAAGTGTGGATACAGCAACAAGCATATTAAGCTCATGTAGATCCATCAAGGAAGTTGCTGTAACATGGTTTCCTCTTCCGAAAGGTTCTTACCTTTCTCTTCCTGTTGAAATCTGATACGTAATTTAGAACCCAACTTAGCTGTTACCTTTTCTATGATAATTCCCCAAAGAGAATCAATGTATGGCCTTTCCTCATCCCTAAAATCTACCTCTCCTCTAGTGCATGTCTGCTGCCTCTCCCAACCATTGGCTCCTGGCATCCTTCAGGTCAGGAAACTAGCCTCACTCATTCTTATATCCTTTGGGTTATCATAATATTTTTCATGTTTGTCATTGTGGTGGTATATGCATTTCCCCCAGTTATCTGATATCATTTTCTTTCTCATATTTTTCACTTGGACATATGAGTGCCCAGAATAATGACAATGTTTCCAAAGCTAGGTGTGGCCTTGTGACGAGGTCCATCTAGGTCATGATTTAAGAGCAGAAATGACATCAGAAAATTCTGGGTTGTGCCTCTTAAAAGGGAAAGTACTTTTAACTTCTTTTCCCTTTCTTATGAGTCATCTTGAAACATGCAGATGAGGGCAACATTCCAGAGAGCATAAAACAACATGACATAAGAAGACTGTGCCTTCACACCATGGAGCTACCATCCTAATTCTGGCATTCTTATACTCAGGTGGTTAGTAGAGAGAAAAACAAAACTTCCACTATGTTTAAGCTTCTATTGTTTTGAGTTTCTGTCATGGCAGTCAAACTTATACCCTAATAAATACACTTCCATACTGGGGATGCAAATAATTCAGTTTGGACAGAATATATGTTTTCTAACACCCCTTTGGGTATTATTTGCTGGTATTTGTTCTTTTAGCTATGCAGATCATCTAAGCTCTGGATTACAAATACATTTAGGTTATCTGTTAATAGTGATGACATTTTTTCAGGGGTTTAACAGCAGTCTCTTCTCTTCAGGAATAGGATTCCAAAAAGAGATTGTAGAAAGAGCATCACTTTCTCATTGATATAATGTTGACTATGGGTCTAAATCTAGACTATATTAGAGATTGTTTTGTTCATTTTCTTTGTCTTTCCATTTTCTGGGAGGCTTCTATATTTGGGATTGCTTTATGTATTATTTATCCTCTTAGTCTCAACAATGAATATTGTTTTCTTTAGGAAAGCCTTCCCTGAACTTACAGACTTGTTAAATATTAATATAGTACTATATTTGTTATTACTGAAATTACTGCAATTATATAACACTTTGTATAAATTTTAATTTGATGCCTGATCCCCCCACCAGACTAAGTTCCACGAGGGCAAAGACAATGTCTATAAAGTTAACTGATGTATCCTAAGGGCCTGTAATATTCTATGTATTCAATAATTATTTGTAGGAAGAAAGGAAGGAAGTAAAAAGAGAAAGAGGAAAGCTACCTAGCCATGAAAAGGAGAAGAACTAGAAGCCATTTTGGGGATCTGATTATTTGAAATACACATACAATGAGGGAAAGTGTGTTTCTAGAGGGGAGGGGTTTGGGTCATTAAGATTAATTTCCTCAGTTCTCTTCATTCTGTGTGGGTAATTATAAAAGAAAAGAAATAAGACTGTCCTTTTTATTATTATTATTATTTTCTTCCATATTCTAAACAAGTCAAAGCTTAAAAACTTTGCCTATTTGCAAATCAGCAATTACCTCCAAAAAATTCTCTATAGCATGTTGGGATTTATGTCCAGGGTCTTCCCCTTTTTCTTATTTCTTGAACAAGAATTTGTCAAGAGGGACTTGATCAGGCCCACCTCTGGTGCTGCCTGCCTGACTGAATTTCCTGGTTCTCTAGGTGGTGTTGGAAATGTCACTTGAAGGAGTGCTGCCAAGCTAGGAAATGACTGCTTATGACTCCACATGCAGATAGGGACAGGTGTCTTCATCTGGCTGCTGGCAGTTTCTATGCCATGAGAAGTTTCTGTAAAAAAAGAATGATAAAGTTGCTTTTGAAATAGGGATTTTAAATTTCGAGTACATCTCAAATCAAAAATATTTGACAGAGTTGACCCTCCTGCACACTGATACACTTTGTTCACTTGGCTTCCAGAATATCACATTCTGCTGGCTTTCTTCTACCTCCTGACCATTTCCTCTCGGTCTCTTTTACTCATTAGGGTGCCTCATAACTCATTTCCAGGGTCTCTTCTCTTTCCTACTTGCACTTCCTAGAATAATTTATTTGTATTCACAGTTCTGATCATGATGTCTGCTGATGAGTTCCAATTCTGTATCCCTAGCTATACTGCAGACCCATGCACCAAACCATTTCATTTCATTTGGCTGTCCACAGTCACCACAAATTCACCATAACAAAAAATGAACTTCTGTCCCACCTCCAAACTTGCATAATCTCAGTTTATTCAAACCCAAACTTCGAGTTGTGGAAGGAAAAAGAAAAACGTGACATTAAGATAAAGCTTTGAGTCTTCTCTCTTACATTTTACTGCTGAGCCAGCAGGACATCTTGTGTACCCTACCTCAAGATATATCGATACTTTGGCCATTTTTCATATGACCTACAGCATATTTTGCCTGCATTATTAAATAACTTCCTATGTGGTCTCCCTGATTTTACAAAATGTTTTGTCCTTATCACCAAATCTTCAAATAACAACTGGGTGATTCTTTCAAAATGTAAGTCAGATAATGTCATCTGTCTCTCCAAACACTGTAGTGGTTCCCCATTCCATACCATATTACAGCTAATGTCCTTTTCTCCACAGCTTTGTGTTATCTGCCCCCATGACCTGCCCAACCTCATCTCCTTTTCTCCTTGTTGCTCACTCTGCTTCAGCCATGCTAGCCTGTTCCCTGGTGTTCAAATGCACTGGGCAGCCTCTCATACCAGGGCCTTTACACTGGCATTCCCTCTGCCTGGAATGTTCTTTCTCCAGATGTCCACATGGCTAACTCTCTTACCACCTTTGGGCCCTACTAAAATATCATTTCCTCTGAGATCTATCCTGCACCAACCTACTACAACCTAACCCCTCCAATTGTGTTGGGTTTTCTTTAACCATATTAATTTCATCTTCTAATATTTTTTCTAATTTATGTATTTTTGTGCATATTCTGTGTTGTGCATCATTCCTATGATAATATAAGTTTCATTAATGCAGGAATTTTTATTATTTTATTTAATGACTGGAACTTGTTTCTGACACACAGTAGGGGGTTAATAAATATTTATTACACAGATAACAATTTGGTAGGAACAGGCCAAGTTTGCCTGCTATGACCACTACTGTTCAGTATGATATCAGCTGACCAAGTTGGTGAGAGAGAAAGAGGAAAAGAAATGAGTTATAAATAACAGAAAAGGAGAGCCAAAACTGACTACATGCATATATGATTATCTACATATAAAACAAGAAAGTCGCCTAAGAGATCTATAAGAATGAATGAGAGAATTCAGTAAAAAGGATACATTAATGTTCAATATGTATTTTTTATTAATAATTTTTCTATGTGCCAAAAGTAACCAAATTTTAAAAATAAAGTCATGGACAGAAAGATATCATATTTGCAATATCAAAAAAAATAGAATAAAATGTATAGGAACACACCTAATATAAGAAGCTCAAGGCTAACAATAAGAAAACTGTCAAATAAAATATCAAATAAATTAAATAGCATACCAATATCATGAACAGGAAGATGTATTATTATAGACAGAAATATTTCCCAAAGTAATTGATGATTTTAGTGCATTTTCATCAAAATACTAAAAGGAATTTTTTAACTTTAAAAACTTATTTCAGTTCAAATGGAAGAAAAATCTTTAAGTATATTCAATACACTTCTACCAATGGTTAAGAGAGAGAGAGAAATTGTATTAGTACAGGATACACTGATCCATGATATTTCAAATTTCTTAGCAAAAGATTGACTATTAAATCATGTGCAGATAATTTGCTTTTTATTTGGAAAATAATAAAGTCAAACTGTAATTCAGACATATATCAAGTTCAATTTGCAATGGATCAAAGAGCTATAACCAAACTACATAAATATTATGAGAAATAATAAGAGAATATATTATAATTTTATAGTAGAGAAGGGCTTCCTTAAGAAAGATACAAAATCCAAAAACATCTAAGAAATACATTACCCCCTTTGCCCTCATAAAAATGAACAAAAATAATTTTTAAAAATAGGTTAGCATAGACATCATTAACATTCTGGATAAATATCCAGGATGCATAAAGAGCTCTTTCAAATCAGTGGAAAAACAGACAACCCTCCCAGAAGGCAAAATATATGAAAATATAGTTTACAGAAAAAAAAAAGAGAAATAAATATGGAAAAGCTTAATCTCACTGATAGGGAAACCTCAACTGAAAGAGAGCATTTTTTTTTACATATCTAATGCATAAAAAAGTTTAAAATACTGGCCAAATTGGGGCACCTGGTTGGCTCAGTCAGCTAAGCATCTGACTTCGACTGAGATCATGATCTCGCAGTCAATGAGTTCCATCCCAGCATTGGGCTCTGTGCTGACAGCTCAGAGCCTGGAGCCTGTCTCAGATTCTATCTCCTCTCTCTGCCCCTTCCCTGCTTGCACTCTGTCCCTCTCACTCTCTCTCAAAAATAAACATTAAAAATATTTTAAAAATAACATTAAATATTGTCAAAATGGAGTATCAAACAAATATATACAGAAATTGAAATATATCATACACTCCGGGTAATAGGTGAAAACGTTTGAAGCCACTTATTTAATGACTCAACTCCCCTGCCACTCTTTCTTAAATATTGCCTATAAACCCAGAAGTCTCAAAAGCTTGGTTTTTTTTTGTTTGTTTTGTTGTGTTGTGTTTTGCTTTTATTTCTTTCTAAATAAGGAAAAAATTAGGAGGGAATATAACAAACACTCTCTCCTCTTTTTGATATAGATGTTATTCTCTCTCCTTGATTCCAAATACTCTTATCAACTCAACCATTTATTGACCACTTAGTGCCTCCCAGTTATAAATGCCATAGCAAAAAAACAAAAACAAATTTTATATATACATACACATACACACAGTGAATCAGAGTCCATGGGCTATACAACCTATTGGATGAAGAAGAGCCTCTATAAGTATCTCTTATTCAAGATAGATTGTTAAGTCCTCTGATAAAGGCACAATACCAATTGCTATGGTACCACTGGGGAGGAAGAGATTAATTGCTTCCATTACCACATTTTTAAAATCAATTTATCAGGATCCCAGCTTTGCAATTAAAGGAAATTTTCCAAGGCACTTAGAACAAAGTATCTTTATGTAATTTTCTTTCACTAATCTCCTCCAGGTCCTTCCACTCAGTTACAAGTGATGGGTTTTTTTTTTTCTTTTTTCTTTATTCCTTTTCTTTTCTCTCCACTCCCCACCCCTCTCTCTGGTCACAGTATGACTCAGAATGAAAGACTGACTTTGGATACAGTGTTGATGCCTTAAATGGCTTCACTATTGCCATTTATAATCTCAGAAATATCATATAATAAAGGTCATTCATTCTACCAGCATGGCAAAAAGTTTGGAGAAAAATATGCACATAGGAAATTTGTGAATTCCTTACACTCTAAAATTGTGAAAGATTTCTACCAGTTATCTCTTTGGGAGATAATGTTCTGATTATTTCTTGTTTCTTATTTGTTGAAAATTATGTAATTTATCCAACTTTATAACAAAACATTTAGAAAGTAAATTGAGAACAAGAAGCTAAATTTTGCTACCAATTTACAAATGAAATTTCTCAATTTTTATTTACTTATTCTTTCAACTAATATTTGTTGAATACCTATTAAGTTCAAAGAACTCTTCTACATGTCAGGAGACAGAGGTGAACAAAATATGCTAAGTCCCTAAACTCACTGGATTTGTTTCCTCATAGAAGAAACCAACAATAAATAAACATAAACACAGCACAATTTCATATAGCAATAGGTGTTAAAAGTGGCAAGAGAGGGATGGAT
Organism: Panthera tigris; assembly: GCF_018350195.1. Lineage (NCBI taxonomy): Eukaryota > Metazoa > Chordata > Mammalia > Carnivora > Felidae > Panthera > Panthera tigris. The sequence goes on from NC_056669.1 coordinate 83,093,235, forward strand.
TCAGGGGATAGCAAGTGATAGGAGAAAAGGCTGAGATCTACTGGTAAAGAAAAAATAAGTGATGTTTGAGTAAAGTTAACAAATGAGAACACATTCTATGTGGATATGAGGAAACACCATTCTAAGCAGAGAGACTCACAAGTGCAAAGACCCAGAGGGAACCAGGTATATTCCAAGAACTCTTAGAATTGTTACAGTTTGCCAAAACTGAGAAGGTCCCTAGGATGCTTCTCTTTCAGTGCAAAGACAGAAAATCCTGTAAAAACAATGAGTTGGAATCCTACCTTAGAAAGATACTCTGACCAGAGTGGATGAAGAATGGACAAAGTGGTGGGAGATGAGTTTACTGAGGCAGGCAGGTGCTGAATACTGTGGAACCTTCAGAATCAGGTAAAGAGACTGTACATTTTAGTGTGACAGAAGTTTGGAGGGATATAATCAGGAGAACCATGTGATCTATTTGTTTTATTGAAATAAGTAGGCATCCTTCATATTGGAAAGGCTTACTGATCTGAAGGTCAGGGTCAGAAAATTCTGGGCAGAAAATTCACCAGCCCTCAACAATATATTTAGAAATATTTTTTGTAAGTGCTTTACCACTTCTCTGTTAAGAATCTGGAGCAAACAGCCTCCACATAGAGGAAAATGTTGAAATAAACTACCGTGGGTTTGTTGACATAGGTAAGAGATCTCAGATTCTGGCCATGACCTATTCATCACCTCTCAGGCATTCTGAACTGAATGTGATCACTAATATGATTTGAGACCAAGAGCTCTTTATTCAGCAGAAATACTGAAGGTTTGTCCCACTACAGTTTCTGTGTTAATGTCTCTGTTTTTATAGTGTATTTCCTGGAAAGTCTCAAAGCAATTTCTCTAAGCTATGAAAATGTCCTTATATTTTGGCCCAAATGGAGAAATATATCCCTTCATGGCTAGAATGACTACCTCTAAATGGACTGCTATGTTCAGTCTAAACTGTAACAGCAAAATACTAAAGTCTAACTTTCTTTGGTGCTGTGCTTCTCTCCACTGTGCTTCATTTTGTCTGAAGCACAATGCTCATAGAAAAAAAAATTAATTAAATGATTGACAAAAGGGGGTAAAAAGATGGTGATATTACCAGTCAAGAAAGTAAAGGATGCAAGAAGAAAGAAAAGATGAAGTAAAGGTAAGAGAAGAATTCCATTTACCAAGGAAAAGCTAAAGCTTGCTCCCTCTTTTGGAGATCATAAAAGTCCTGTACATTTTCAAGTCCTTTTCAGTGGAGGAGCTTCTCAATAAATGGATGACATAGGATTCAAAGATGGAAAAGGTAAAGATAGCAAGAAAGAATAATTTACATGCACTCTGTTTTCTCTAATTTCCTTTGACATCACGTTCTCCATGAACTAGTCACTGCCTCTTTCTAATCAGAATGTAAAATATTTCTTCTTTGGAATAGAGAGTTGGAAAAAAATTAAAATTATTAATAATAGCTTGAAACAGTTATATCAGAGTGGATGGATTAATGGTGAATTGCTTTTATTTTAAATTTCTTCCATGCCTTTATTATTATGCTAAAATTAATAAAACCAAATTATAGAATGATACACGTAGATACATGTAAATGGAACCAAATTTATTGTTCAATGAATCTAGTCTAAATTTAATTAATTGGATTTTTAATTAATGAGATTTAACATAGGTATATATAACAAAGTATATAGAGTACAAAGTATAAATAACATTAGGTTATATGTACATAGCCTCACTGTATTTATAACAGATTTCCCACTTATCTATATAGTGCATTTAAGAATCCTAACATTTGGATTATGTATTTCATGAAATATTCATGTCTTCTTTAAGGAAAAAAAAATCTCATTTCACTGAACTAGGGCAGATAGACTGCTTAGGAGATTCCAAGCCTCGAGTATCAAAATCATCAAAATCATCAAAATTTTATACAAAGAATGGCCCATACACAATGTGGTTTCCAGGTAGGCAGATAAGAGTATATACAAACTAAAATATATAATTATGTGCATAATCTTAGGAAGAGACTTTACAATAGAAAAAAAGAAGTAGGAGTCATTGAGTAAAATATTTCAAAATCAGATATGTCTTGGGAAAAAGCAACAGAAATTTCAAGAAAAAATAGGACCAAGTCAAGGATTGGTATGAGAAAGAAATTTCCTGAAAGCTTAAATTTCTTTAAATAAGCTTACTTATTTTTTATAAGCTGATCACAATGTCACATTAGTTTCAGGTTTGTAGCATAGTGATTCCATATGTCATGCTATGCTCAGCACAAGTGTAGCTTGTCATCATACAAGAATAGTACAATACCATTGACTATATTCCCTATACCATGCCTTTTATCCTCATGAATCATTCCATAATTGGATTCCTGTACCCCCCAGTGCTCTTCCCATTTTGCCCTTTCCCTCCCACCACTGTTTCATACAACTGTACAACAGTTTGTACTCTCTATTATAGGTCTGTTTCTGTTTTTGTTTGTTCGTTTATTTTACTTTTTTAGATTCTACATATATGTGAAATCATATGATATTTGTCTTTTTTTAATGTTTATTTGTTGAGAGAAAGAGGGAGAGGTAGAGGGAGGGACAGAGGATCTGAAGCAGTCTCCATGCTGAGAACAGAGTCCCCAATGCAGGACTCAAACCTAAAAACTGAACTGTGAGATCATGACCTGAGCCGAAGTTGGGTGCTCAACCAACTGAGCCACCCAGGTGCCCTGACATTTGTCTTTATCTAATTACAACTAGCGTAATACCATCGAGGTCTACCCATGTTGTCACAAATGACAAAATATCATCCTTTTTACTTTCTTTTTTCCAGTATAGTTAACATAGAGTGTTATGTTAATTTCAGGTATACAACATAGTAATTCAACAATTCTATATAGGACAGTGCTCATCAAGAGAAGTGTACTCTTAGTCCCTTTGCCCTATTTCACCCATTCCCCATCTACCTCTCCTCTGGTAACCACCTATTTGTTCTCTATAGTTAAGAGTCTGTGTTTTGGTTTCTCTTTTTTTTTTCCTTTCTTCATTTATTTCTTAAATTCCACATATGAGTGAAATAATATATTTGTTTCTCTCTGACTTCACTTAGCATTATAGTCTCTAGCTCCATCCATTTTTTTAAATAAAATATGCAATATATTTTCAGATCAGAAGGGCACAGTCAGGAATTCCACAGACAGAGGGAATTCTGTCTCTAGACTGACTTCAGACTAGAGCTGAACATCTACTATTCCCTGGATCTCCAGTTTATCCCTAAGATCTTAGACTTTATAGCCTCCACATTTTTGTGAGCCAATTCCTTTAAAATCTCTCTCCCTTTCTCTCTTGTGTCTCTATTAACTATAGCCAATATTATTGGGGAAAATGAATAGAAAGTTTCTCCCTCTCTCTGTATATTGGTTCTGTTGCTCTGGAGAACTCGATGAATGAATAGTCTTTGAAAAATTTCTGTGATCAATACAAAACTGCACACCCCATGTACTTTACTATTGGTCCCGGGGAGCTGGGTGTACATTATTTCATCAGTAATTTTATGTCCATAGCAAATTTCTGGGATAAGTACAAAGAAAGCGTTACTGAATCCAAGTTCTGCTGCCAGTTGCCTGAAAGATCTTTTCTGAAGAGACAAGTTTTGATTGGGAAGGAATCTGAGATTTATTTACGAGGCTGGCAACCTGGGGAGAAATTGGACTCTTGTCCAAAAACCAACTTTGAGGTTGCTACCTAACCTGGTGGTTTGTAAAGGGGTTTAGGGTGGTTATTCAACAAAGGGAGTGCAGTGGCCTGCAACGTTTCTTGGCACGGGATGACTTGATGGTGCCAGTTATAAACATTATCTCAGTGTTTGGCAGTTGTTTGAGGGGGTCCAGTTCTGGTTAAGTGATGTGCAGGAGGATTCTTCTGTTATTTTTGCAAAGGAGGGCAAGGTCTGGGCTATAACAGTAGCTTCTACAGTGACTGTCCTTCTTGCTCTCAAGCTCATAGTTTTTTTGTTTTTTTTTTTCCACTCTGAAGCCAGATGAAGTCTCTTAAGACCTTGGTAACATCACCTACGTCCTGGGTAGGGTCCCTGGGCATGGCCGCCATCGGACTCTGTGGGCTGAGTGAAGTGATGGCAGCTGAGCTACCGGAGCAGTCATGGTCACAGAGGTCTCCAGACCCACCTCGCTGGTGACGATATCCCCCACCCCCAGACCCACCTCTGTACAGCGGGGACAAAGCCTCCTTTCACACTCGGGGTGCATTGGCCCTCTGGAACCTCTCACAAGGTGAAGACACCTGCCCTCTATTCCCTTTACTACTATGTCTCTGTCTCTCTTGCCATTTTCTATGTGGTTTTTATGTAATTTCTTATGCAGAAGATGCTCAGTGAGCTCTCACTACTTCTTCAGGAGGAATTGCTCTATAAATATGTGCAGATTTGTATGTCCATTTAGGAGTTGAGTTCAGGGTCTTTCTATGTCACTATCTTGGACAGTAACCTTAAATCTAGATGATTTACATTTAAAGTAATTATTGATAGTTGTGTACTTATTGCCATTTTATTCATTGTTTTTTGGTTGTTCTTGTAGTTGTCTGTGCCTTTCTTCTCTCACTCTCTTTCCTTGTTATTGATGATTCTTTAGAGTTCTTCCTGGCTTTTTTCTCTTAATTTTTTTGTGTAGCTATTACAGGTTTTAGGTTTGTGGTTACCATGAGGTCCATATGTAAGTAACATCCTATGTATATAAGCAGTCTGCATTAAGTTGATGGTAACTTAGGTTCAAACACATTCTAAAAGAACTTCATTTATACTCCCCACTCCATGTTATTTATGTGTGTGTGTGTGTGTTGTGTTTTACTTGGTATTAGCTTTAAAAGTGTTCTACTACCTTTACTGTATGTTTGCTTTTACTCATGACATTTTTTTCCTTCAAATTATGGTTTTTTACACTTAAAGTAGTTCCTTTAACATTTCTTGTAAGGCCAGTTTAGTGATGAGCTCCCTTAACTTTTGTTTGTCTGGGAAACTGTTTATCCCTTCTTTAATTCTGAATGGTAACCTAGCTGGGTAGAGTATTATTAGTGGTAGTTTTTTGTTTTGGTTTGTTTTTGTGTTTTTTTTTTCTTTTTAGCACTTTGAATCTATCATTCCACTCCCTTCTAATGTGCAAAGTTTCTTCTGAAAAATCAACTGATGGCCTTATAGGGTTTCAGTTGTATGTTACTAGTTGCTTCTGTATTGCTGCTTTTAAAAATTCTCTCTTTAAGGGTGCCTGGGTGGCTCAGTTGATTAAGCATCCAAATCCTGATTTCAGCTCAAGTCATGATCTCAGAGTCATAAGATCAAGACCTAAGTTGAGATCTACTCTGGGTATGAGAGCCTGCTTTGGATTCTCTCTCTTTCAAAATAAAAATAAATTCGCTTTGAGATTTTAATTATTATGTTTCATGGTGTATACCTCCTTGGATTCATTTTGTTTGGGGCTCTCAGTGCTTCCTGAACCTTTTCTGCCCCTTTCTTCTCCTTCTGGGACCCCTAGTTTGTTCACTTGATGTTGTCCAAGAGATCATTTAATGTAGCCTCATTTTTAATTTTTTTTTTCCTTTTTAAGGTTCATCTTGTGTACATTCCATTACCCTGTTTTCCAGATCATTGATCCATTCTTCTGCATCCTCTAATCTACTGTTGCCTCCCTCTGGTAATTATTCATTTAATTTATTTTAATTAATATTTTAAATATTTTCTCTCTTTAATGAAATTCTCACTGAGTTGAATCTACTTTTCCTCCAGTCTTGCAAAATTTCTGTGATCATTATTTTGAATTACTTATCAGGTAGACTGGTTATCTCTTTTTCATTTAGTTCTTTTTCTGAGGTTTTTATCTTGTTCTTTCATTTGGAGCATATGCCCCGGTCTTCTCATTTTGCTTGAGTCTTTTTTTTCCCCTATTTATTAGGTAGAACAGCTATATCTCCTAAACTTCAAAGAATGTTCTTCTATATGGTTGTCCCTTGTGTAGGCTGTATGTGTCTGATGACTTTGATTGACTACAGCTGTGGCTGCTATAGGTTGGGGGTGGTGCTGGCCCCAGGTCACTCCATTCTGGGATTGCCCTTATGACATGGCCTGAGCTGAAGTTGGTATGGGTTGCAGTGATCCCAGTGCTCTTTCCAAAGTACAGCCAGGCAGGACAGCTGAATTGGGCATGGGCCAGGGTAGTCTCTGGGCTCTCTGCACAAAGAGAAACTAGAAGGAAAACTGAAGCTTAAGTGGGTACAAACTGGAGTTTTCTGGGGTGCTGTGCTCAGGGGGCACCCTAATGAGGCATCTGGAGCTTGTTGGGGGAGTCTGAGGTGCTCCATGCTGGAGGTACCCTGTGTGGCAACTGGAGCCAAGATGGGCATGAACTGGTGGTTTCCAGGTTGCTATATACACAGGACACTGGCTGGGTGACTGAAGTAAAAGCAATGCAGACTGGGTGGCCCCAGGGCTCTATGAACGGGAGTGCCCCTGTCAAGGGCTTCATCTGGAGCTGAAGCAGTACAGACCTGGGATGTTTGGGGGACAGGGAGGCTTTGTGCCTGTGTCACTTTGGTGAGAGAGCTGGAGCTATAGTGAGCACTGACCAGGAGTGTCCCAGTGTATGTCAGGATGCAGCTGCCTCTGTGGGATGGCTGGCACTGGTGTTGGCCAGGGTACTGTGACTTACTGAGATGGAAGACTGGCTAGGGTGCCTGGACGCTGCTTCCATCTGCACTGTCAAGATGGAGGGGAAACAAACCACGGTACTCACCAGCCCTTCTGACCCAGAGAGGGTTCCAGCATCTCCCTCTCCATTTGGCAGGGTTATAGGACTAATTCCTTTATTTTAGTTGCCCTTTTAAATGATGTTTTTTTTTTCCTGTGCCCCAGGGCAGAAGAATGTGCTCATTGTCCCAAAGTATTATCCTTCCCTGCTGAGGTTTGCAATGTCAGAGGTGCAGGTTTCTTTTGTAACTGTGTCTCTATCTTGATCTTTTTTGTCATTATCTGTGTGGTCTCTCTATCATTTGTTTTTCAGAAGCTGTTCAGTCAACCCTCAGCTCTTCAAGAAGAATTGCTGTATAAATAGGTGTAGATTTGTTATGTCTGTCGAGAAGGTGAGTTTAGGGTTTTCTTACATTGCTATCTTGCTATCCTGCTTTAATTTCTAAACTTAGTAATATTTACCCAGGTATGTGCTCAGGACCAAGGAGGCAAATAAGTGAGATTTAATTGGCCTTAAGAAACTCTTTTAGGGACTCCTGGGTGGCTCAGTCTGTTGAGCATCTGGCTTTTGATTTTGGCTCAGGTTGCAATCTTACAGTTCAGGGGATCCAGCCTCACAGCACAAAGCTGCTTGGGATCTCTCTCTCTCTCCATCTCTCTCTGCCCCTTGCCCACTCATTCTTTCTCTCTCTCTGTCAAAATAAATAAATATACTTTTTTAAAAAGTTCTTTTAGAGGATATTAGATTAATTTTCATTTATTGAGCTTCTATGTGCTGGATACTGAGCACTTTATTATCTCATTTTATTCTGAGAAAAAGAATGGGTATCTTAGCTAATTTAAATGACTCTTGTAATAGATATCATTAGCACTCATCCCTATCCAGTTTTCATGTTCTTTCCCGCACCTAGAAAACAACAATTCTTAGGTGACTTGAAGTCAGGCAAAGCCATAGGACTAGTGCTAGTCAGTGATATGTGAGTTGAAATGAAAATAGCCACATTCTAGATAGGCCTTTATGAGCTTGTATGACACCTCCATACCTTTGTCTTTTCTAAACAAAGTTGGATGGGAACAACCTGTATCCCTTAGACGTTGTTTGAAAGAGCTTCCCAATCCAAATTGGACTTATTATGAGCAAGAAATAAATCTTTCTTGCAATAAAGAGATGAGATTTAAGGATTTATTTACTCCCACAGAAAAGCAGAAAAACCTAACATACACACTTAACTAACATACTAATATAAACTATTATATAGATACTAATATATATAATATGTAGTGTATATATATATCAAAGGTTAGGGTTAGATATTAAAATCTATACTTGCCTAACTCTAAAGACCAAGGTCTTTCTACTCTATGATATGGCCTCTAATAAGCAATGTAAAAAGTGCTGTTACACGGTGACTTAGGCTCTACATGCTCTATCAACTTAGAATAAAGTAGATACCATTTTTAACTCAAGGTCCCAATGGTAGGATAGCTGGGATTCATTCGACTTGGATCTTGAAAAATGTAGGGCATTATCAACAAAAAGAAAGGAAAGCCGTATAAAATCAGACCTTATGGGTGGGCATGAGTATAGTCTCCTTGGGGAGGAGATATATACACTGGGAAACCATAGAATATAAGATTAGAATGAAAGAAGAGCTATTTTCTTGAGTACCGCAATGCTACCCTGAGAAACTTCTATTTAGAACAGTAGAAAATGGCTGAGAAAGTACTAGAACAAGAGTCCAGAGCACTGGAACTGTTCATGCTCTTGTCAACAGATTTACCTCAGCTGAACACAAGGATCTCCTACTTAATGTATGGGGTAGATTCTGAATATGTTCTAAGAACCCTTACAATTCTGTATGTCTTAAAGTATACATCTCAAAGTTCCTTTGCATGAATTCACTAGTTACATTTAGGGAAAATTAAAACCAATGGCATTTGATAATCATCAGATTTTTAATAAAGTGGTAATCATCTAGAGTTAGAAATGTTCCCATACTTATACCAGCACATAAATATTTTTATATTGATTTTGCCACAAGGAGTAATGTCAGTGGAATGATTCTGCTGCTAATAGTGATAGATGTCTACCTATATACAGGCTAAATTGAATAACTTTTTTTTTTCTATTACAAGTAGGTTCTATCCTCATTGCCTTCTGGTGGGCAATTTATTATCACCACTTTCCTGGAAATTGATCACAAATTCCTCTAGTCCTCATTTCATCTTTCCCCAAAGCATTTCTTTCTTAGGAAGCCGCTCTGTTCAGAGGCAGTGGGAAAGGTAGCATTATATGACTGCATATGAGCATAGGCATACATTGACTGTCCTATAAATGCTAGCAATCTGTTGAACACTAAAGATTATATAAATCTTAGCAGCTTTACTGATGCTTCATACACAAGCAGCTGTTGTTTCTTGGTCGCCTGATTAAATATGCTGCAAAATTTCTCCCAAGAAAATCTCACCAAAGTTGATTCCAGCAAATCCTTCATAACATCTCTGCTAGCAACTTCAGTTTCTAAGCAATTCAAAGAAAAGACACAATCAATAGCAATTCTTTGAAGGGGGCTGCTCTTTCTCCTTTCAAGACAAGGTATTTATAACACCAGACCAAGTGTTCTAGTCTTGGCTCTGCATTAACCAGCAGTCACTCAACATTTTCAAAATGAACTTCTGAATATTTTAGAGACATGTGGATTGGAATGTGTTTTTGACAATATGTCTCTCTCGATATAACTGTATCTGTTTCTATATCATATATATATGTGTGTGTATACACACACACACACACATATATATATTAAGTAGTATAATTATGGACTATGTATTTAGAGAAAAAAATAATAAAAATTCCTAAAGCTATTAAAAATTCACATTACATTCATGAAATTAACCATCTATGAGACATTCACTGGGGAAATCAAATTAGAAGTCTACCTAAGGTTCCAGTTCAAGATGGCAACATAGAAAGACCCTGAACACATCTCCTCCATGGACACACCAAATCTATGTTTGTTTATAAAGCAATTCATCCACAAGAAGAATTGAAAGTTGACCTGAAGAGCTTCAGCACAATAAAAGACCACACAGAGAATGGCAGGAGAGCTTAAGACATGATAACAAAGAGAACACCCACCTCTGATGTAGTCAGGAGGGAGAATGCTTTGGGATTATGAGCAGATTCATCTGACCTGGGGAATAGAAAAAAGAAAAAAAAACTTTGGTTTAAAAGAGCTACAGGAATATAGAGGAGCTATCCCTAGTACCCTGCCAAATGGTAGAGAAGTTATGGAACGCTCTTTCTGGATTGGAGGGGCTTGAAGGTGCCATGACCCCCTTCCACCTTAATAGTGTGGAGGAGAGAAGGGTCAGGCTGCCCCAGCTGGCCTCAGTGAGCCCCAGACCCCTAACCCACTGGAGCCCTACCTATCCCATGAAGGGAGACCCTGTGCAGTGCACACTGAGATAGCCCAGTCATTGCTCATTATAGCTCCAGCTGTTGTGTCAAGGTAACACAGATGAAATGCACCCCCAGAATTCTACAGGCCCACATCACTATGGCTCCAGCCTCCCAGCCAGGGCATCTACTGCTTGGAAAATCTCAAGAAACCTCAGCCCATTTTCACCTAGATTCTGGTCATCCTGTCAAGGCATCCCCTGTGCAGAGCTCCCCTGTACACCCTGACCTAAGCCTACCTTGGTTCCAGCTACCCCACCAGGATACCTCCTATGCTGAGCAATCCAGGAAAACCTGGACTGCATCCTCTTCAGCTTTAGCTGTCCTACCAGGATACCCCCTGCAGAAGCACCCAAGAAATCCCCCAACCCATGTCCACCTCAGCTCCATCTGCTGGAATGCCCCTTACATGGAGATTCAGCAGACCCTACCAGCCCACATGGAACTTGGGCTCCAGGGATCCCACAAAGTCACCCACTGTAAGAGAGACCCAAGAGACCTCAGTTTGCATCCACTTCAATATCAGCTATACTATCCAGATATCCTCTGCACAGAGAGCCTCATTACTGCCCAGGCCCACATACACTCTAGCTCTAGGCATCCCACCAGGAAAGCCTCAGGACCCTCAAGCCATACCAGCCAAATTGACCAGACACACAGTGTACACAGAGGACAGCCATATGAGAAGTAACTGTTCTAATTCATAGACACAAATACAGATAGTGAAGCAGAGTGGAGAGACAGAGGTATATGCTCCAAATGAAAAAAAACCAATACAACACTTCGGAAAAAGGGCTAAATGAAAAGTAAGTAACCAATCTACCTGATAAGAGATTAAAATAATGATCATATAGATGCTCACCAGACTGGAGAGAAGAATGTAAGATCTCATGGAGAACCTCAACAAAGAGATAGAAAATATCTATCTATACAATAACTAAAATGAAAAATACACTAGGGATAATCAACAGTAGATTAGAGGATGCAAAGAATGGATCAGTGATCTGGAAGACATGGTAATGGAAAGCCTCTAAGCTGAATAGCGAAAAGAAAATAGAATTTAAAAGAATGGGGATAGGTTAAGGAATCTATTGGACAACATTAAGCAAACAAACATCACATGATAGGGGTCCGAGAAGTAGAAAAGAGAAAGGGGCAGAAAACTTATTTGAAGAAATAATAATTGAAAACTCACCTAACCTAAAAAAGGAAATACTCAAGCTCAGGAAACACAGAGATTTCCAAATAAGATAAACCCAAAGAGGTCCATACCACCACACAATACTTAAAATTTCAAAGGTTAAAGATAAAATTTTAAAAACAGCAGGAGATAATCAAAAATCTATATACAAGGAAAATCCCATAAGCTATCGACCGATTTTTCAGCAGAAGCTTCACAAGCCAGAAGGGAATGCTATCAAATGCTGAAAGGAAAAAAAAATATAACCAAGAATACTCTAACCAGCAAGGTTATCATTCAGATTTAAAAAAGAGAGAAATAGTTTAACAGACAAATGAAAATTAAAAGTTTTATTACCACTAAACCAACCTTGGAAGGGAACTTCTTTCAGTGGAAAAGGCCAAAATTAAACATAAGAAAATGATGAATAACATATAATGTAACAGTGTATACATATAACATGGGAGTAAAAAAATATATTTTAGGATGGGTTCAAACATAAGTGACCTTCAAGTTAATATACTGCTGTATACTTAGATGTTATATGTGAACCATATAGTAACCACAAACCGAAAACCTACAGTAGAGACACAAAAAATAAAGAGAAAGAAAGCTAAGAAAAATTCAACAAAAAGTCATCACAAGGAAAGGGAGCAAGAGAAGAAGAAAAACAAATAAACTAAAAAAAACAATCAGAAAACAATTAACAAAATGACAATTAGTATACATCTCTCGATAATTACTTTAAATACAAATGGTCTAAATGCTCCAACTGAATGATAAAGAAGGTGGAAAGGATAAAGAAACAAGACCTATCTATATGCTGCCTATAAAAGACACATAAAGACTGAAAGTGAAAGATGGAGAAAGGTATTCCATGTAAATGGAAGAAAAAAAAAGTAGCAATACTTATCTCAAACAAAATAGACTTTAACACAAAGACTGTAATAAGAGATAAAGAAGGGCCTTACATAATGATAAAAGGATCAATTGAACGAGAGAATATAACAGTTGTAAATATCTATGCAGCCAATATTTGAGCACCTAAATACATAAAGCAAATAATAATGGACATAAAGGGAGAAATTTATAGTATGGGATTTCAACACCCAACTTACTTCAATGGATAGATCATCCAGACAGAAAATCAATAAGGAAACATTCTCTGAATGACACATTAATCATATAGACTTAACAGATGTATACAAATATACCATTCCCCCAAAACATAATACACATTCTTTTTAAGTACACATGAAATATTCTCCAAGATAGATACCATTCAGCCATGTTACTAAAAAGCCAATGAATCACTGAAGAAATCAAAGAAGTAATCACAATATGCATGGAGACAAATGAAAATTAAAACACAATGGCCCAAAAATCTTTAGGTTGGAGCAAAAGCAGTTCTAAGAGACAAATCCAAAATCATACAGACCTACTTCAAGAAAAAAGTAATCTCAAATAAATAACATTACACCTAAAAGAAGTGAAAAAAAAAATAGAACAAAGCCCAAGATTAGTAGAAGGAAGGAAATAGTAAATATAAGGGCAAAAATAAATCAAATAAAGACTAAAAAATGGTAAAGATTAATGAAAACAAGAGCTGGGCAAAAATAAATCAAATAAAGACTAAAAAATGGTAAAGATTAATGAAAACAAGACTTATCAAGAAAACAAAAGTACCAAAATAAATAAAGTTAGAAATTCAAGAGGGGAAAGAACTGACAACACAGAAATACAAAAGATTATGAGACTACTACAAATATTACATGCCAACAAATTAGATAACACAGAAGAAATACATAAAATCATAGAAACATACAATCTTCTGAAACTAAGAAGAAATAGAAAATCTGGAATGACCAATTTAGTGTTGAAATTGAATTGTATATCAAAAAACTCCCAACAAAAGTGCAGGACCAGATGGATTCACAGATGAATTCTACCAAACATTTAAAGAAGTATTAATACTTATTGTCTTCACTGTTCCAAAAAACAGAAGAGGAACGAAAGTGTTCAAGAACATTCTGTGAGACTGGCATTACCCTGATGCCAAAACCAGACAAAGACTACAAAAAAAAGAAAACTACATGCCAAATATCCCAGATCAACCTAGATGTAGATCCTTAAAAACATATTAGCAAACTACATGCAACATCACATTAACAATCACTGAGCAGAATCAAAAGGGAGTTATTCTGGGGATGCAAGGATGGTTCAATATTCACAAAGCAATGAGATATACCACACTAACAAAATAAAGAATATAAATCATATGATCATCTCAATAGGTGCAGAAAAAAGCATTTGAAAAAATCCATCATCTGTTCATGATAAAAATTCACAAGGTAGGTTTAAAGAAACTGCCTCAACATAATAAAGGTCACATATGACAAACTCACAGATAATACCATACTCAATGGTGAAAACTGACAGCTTTTTCTAAGCATGTCCACTTTTGCCACTTTTATTCTGTGCAGTCCTAGAAGTCCACAGCAATCAGACAAGGAGAAGGAGAAGAAAGAAAGAACAAAGAGGAGAGGGGAGGAAAGGAAAGGGAAAAGGAAAGAGAAGGAAGGAAGGAAGGAAGGAAAAGAAAGCAAGCAGGCATCCTAATTGGTAGGGAAGAAGTCAAAGCGGTACTATTTGCAGAAGACATGGCACTACACATAGAAATGCCTAAAGCTTCCACCATAAAGCTATGAGAATAAATGAATTCAGTGTATTTGCAGGACACAAAATTAATATACATAAATCTGTTGTGTTTCTACACACTAATAACAAAGTATCATAAAGAGAAATTTTAAAAAAATTAATTTACAATCATACCAAAAAGAATAAAATACCTAACAGTATACTTAAGCAAGGAGGTTAAAGACCTGTATTTTGAAAACTATAAAATATTGATGAAAGAAAGTGAAGATGAAATACATAAGTGGAACACATCCCATGCTCATGGATAGGAAGAATTAATATTGTAAAATGTGTTTACTATCCAAGGCAATCTATAGATTCAATGCAATCCCTATCAAAATACTAGCAGCATTTATCATATAACTAGAATAATACTAAAATTGATATGGAACCACAAAAGACCCCAAATATTGCCAATAGAGTCTTGAGGAAGAAGTACAAACCTGGAGGTATCACAATTCCAGATTCCAAAATATAAAGCTATAGTGATTAGAACAATATAGTAGTGGCAGAAAAATAGACACACATATAATTGGAACAGAATAGAGAACCCAGAAATAAATCCATACCTATATGGTAAATTACAACAAAGGACATAAGAATATACATTGGGGAACACAGTCTCTTCAATAACTGGTGTTAGGAAAACTGGACAGCTACATGCAAAATAATGAAACTGGACCACTTTCTTACACTAGCCACAAAAAATAAACTCAAAATAATTAAAGACCTAAATTGGAAACATAAAACCATAAAACTCCTAGAAGAAAACATAGGCAGCAATCTCTTGGATGTTGGCCTTAGAAACATTTTTCTAGATATGTCTCCTCAGCCATCAGAAACAAACAATTGAGACTATACCAAAATAAAAAGCTTTTCTCAGTGAAGGAAACCATCAACAAAACAAAAAGGCAACCTACTGAATGGGAGAATATACTTGATAAGGGGTCGATAACCAAAATACTTAAAGAACTTACACAACTAAATACCAAAAAACACAAACAATCTGATTAAAACTGGGTAGAGGACCTGAATAGACATTTTTCCAAAGAAGACATACAGATGGCCAGAAAACATATGACTAGATGCTCAACAGCACTAGTCATCAAGGAAATATATATCAAAATCACTTGAGGTATCACCTTACAACTGTCAGAATGGCTAAAATAAAAAGGACAAGATATAAGTTTTGGCAAGTATGTGAAGAAAAAGGAACTGTCACGTACTATTGGTGGTAATGTAGATGGCAACCTCTGTGGAACCAGTATGGAGTTTCCTTAAAAAACTAAAACTAAAAATACCTTATGATCTAGTAATTCCATTAATCGGTACTTACCTAAAGAAAGTGAAAACACTAATTTGAAAAGATAAATGCACCCCTATGCTTGTTGCAGTATTATTTATAATAGCCTAAATATGAAAGCAACCAAAGTGTTCATTGATAGATGAATGGATAAAAAATATGTGAGATGTGTGTACATACACACACACACACATCTATGTATCATACGTATGTAATAGAATATTAACTATAAAAAGAATGAGATCTTGCCATTTGCAACTATAGAGATGAATCTAGAGGGTATTATGCTGAGTGAAATAAGTCAGAGAAAGACAAATACCATATGATTTCAGTTGTATGTAGAATCAAAAAAAGAAAACAAAAAAATAAACAAAAATGCAGAAATATACCCATTTTACAGAGAATAACTGGTAGTTGTCAGAGGGGAAGGGATGGCACAAGGGAAAAATGGTGAAAGATGGAAGGTACGGGTTTCCAATTGTGGAATGAATAAATCATGGGGATAAAAGATACAGCATAGGTAATGCAGTCAATGGTATTGCAGTACTGTGGTATGGTGACAGATGGTACCTACATTGGCCATGAGCATAGAATAACCTATAGACATCCTGAATTATGTTGTACACCTGAACCTGATGTAACATTGTATGTCAATTTTAGTTCAATTAAAAAAAAAGTCTAAAATGTGGTTTGGCAGACCATTATTCACAAGGACAGCATTCTGCTTAAGTCTATGCAAGGATTTTGGGAAGTTTCCTGATGCCCAGTGCTTAATTTACATTTACATCTCAACTGAGATGTCACTTCCTCTAAGAGTTGCTTAGCATTTCTGTATCTGAAATGCCTAGATTTTCCCCAGTAATTACGATAATCACATTTGCTTGATTCTCCATTAATATGTACTTTTAAAAAATGAACCATTCTGTCTCAATCATTGTATTCTTAGCAGTTAGCACAGTGCATGATACATAGTGTGTTCTCAGTTTTAAAAGTAAATTTTTGTAGGAATTATTGAAAATTTACATGTTTGATGTATTACCGTCTTAGAAATGGTACACATAAATTACAATGTCACATTATAATGACAGATTTTCAGCGAATGCATGGTACTTCATCTTTTTCCTGAGACTTTTATATATGTTATTCCCTAATCCTGGAGTGCTTTCCCCAGTGAATTCCCTAGTGGCTGTCACTCCCCATTCCAAAATCTGGTGATACAGTACCCCTTCAGATACTCTTTGACTACTCACAAATCCACATCCAAATACATGCTCTTGTATATCCACTAACATCTCCCATTGCATTTATAGTCTTTGCCATTTTGTATATAATTGTTTAAATATTTGTTTAATGTATGTTCTCCCACTAGAAAGTAAGCCCGATGATGGCAGATGAATGTTTTTGCCAATCACTGTATCCCATCATCAAGCAGAGTGCATGGCACACCGAAGGAATTCAATAATGATTTCTTGAATTAATGAATAAGTGACTAGAAATAGATTTAAAAATGAGAAATTCCCAACAATATTCCAATATTGTTCAGGGAAATCATATATATTATTTACAATAATAAATATAAATTTATTTATACAAAAGGAAATTCACTAGACTTTAAAAATGGAAATGGAAATGATTCCTTAAGAGTATATATTTTTTGTTATTACTTGCACTAGCTTCCTGGTCACCCAGAGGCCTTCAGATCTGAAATTTGATCTTCTTTATTAATATACATAACAGGCAAGGCTATTTGTACAAATACCCAGAGCTAAGTCATCTGCCAGAAACATCCTCAACTATATAATAAATGTTTTATAAATCAGTTCATTGCATCTAGTCACTGTGAGATGATAATCAAGAGATAGGCAATATTCATTATATACATATTCATTCACACATGCATACATTCTTCAAGTTATTTCCTGAAAACCTACTGGGTGCCAGCCCTGTGTTAGATATTACTTTGGTCTTCTTAACCATGTATAAAGGGTTAAAATCAGGCCTGGGCTGATACAGAATTGGGAATTCAGTGTCTGTCTTTGCAGTACTGTTTCCTTGGAAACTACAGAGTTAAGATAAATGTGGAATGTTGGTTCTGCCTTGTCTGCTATATGGAAATACACCTGGATTGGAGCAGCTGGGATTGGGCATGCAGGCCTTGGGCCTTTGTAAATAGAGGTATAAAAGATTGCTGAGAAATTAGCAGTTTCTCTGAGTCAGAATGACCCACACACATCTTGGCTTTCCACAGAGGCAGCCATGCTCACCCCATATGGACACAAGGACTAAGGAATCTGTAAACTCAGGTAGCTGCAGGTCTTCCTTGAGATGAAGATGGCATTAAATGATGAAACTGCTTTCTTGTGAAACTAAACAAAGTAGGATTGGATTGAAGCCTATTTGTGTTCCAGGAGTTAGACTGCCTTCCCAAGCTTGTAGCAATGCTGTGGTGGTACACTGACAAAACTTGGGACTGATCCCCCAAATTCAGAACTACACCTTCACCCCCCCCCAAAAAAAACCTCCTTTTGTGGTACAACTCCTTTATAGTACAAAGGTCCCACTTTGCATCTTGCTGGCCTTTCCCTTTTGCTTTTGTCTACTCTGTGGCATCTGATGCTCTTAGTAGCTCATGATGATCAGCATCATGATAAGAGACAGACCTGCATTCGTGTATCAGCCCCACTACGTCTTGGCTCTGTGGCCTTGGCAACTAATTTAACTACTTACATAAGTTTTCTTCTGCAAAATTGGTTCATACTAAAGAAAGAGGAGAGCACATTTGTTAAAAATGGAATCTTTACAGCCTGATTGAAGAAATGGAACTATCACTAATAAATAAATGGCTGGGTGTCCAACTTGTGGCCAGGTTACTGAACCTTTCTGTGTCTTAGTTTCCTTAAGTACAAAATGGAAAGAACAATTGCACATATATTATAGAGTTGCTATGAGAATTTAAAAAGCTGTAATATATAATATAGTTGATGCAATGTCCAACATATAGTAAATCCTCAATAAATGCCAGCTATTAATTATATTTATGTTCAAATTACAACTTAGTATTTATTCTTTCAGTGTTTCTACTTCATCAAAAGCAATGAAATGATAGGTCATTACCCTGGAAAGATTAAGTAGTGAAAAAAGGGTTACAAATTCCACGTATGCATGACAGAAAACAAAAAGCAAAACACAAGTAATACAGAGTGGTTACTTTTCCTCTCATAGACTGGAGAAACAATTAAATGATGTTAAAATGAAATAGCATAATTCACAAGTAGCAAATTAATTGAGGAACAAGAAGACCAGGGTATATACAAAGTCACCATGGTGATCCAGAACAAAGCATTTCAATTGGCTCAATCTATTTAATACTTATTCCTCCTTGTTTCACCGAGGATTTGTACAAATCGATACATTTCTTCCTTTCTCTGGGAGCCTTGGTTTTCTCTTCTCTCAAACGAGAGTGTAAGATGACTTCTATGGCCATTTGTAGTTTTAAGTTTCTATTACCCATCCAAGCTAAGAAGAATGAAGCAAAGGACTTTCAGATGTTTAGTACCACTGGATAAGAATTTTATATATACATATGTCTTGTTCTTAGTAGAAAAGAAAACAAGGGAGATAAAAAGTGTAACTCATCTTCTCCTTTAATTAATGATCCCAGAGATTTTTAAAATGACTTGTCTATCTTCATCTGCTTACTTAAAACTTTTGTGAGGAATTTCCATTCACCTATGGGGAGACTGAATATTGAGCCTATTCCAGAATCTGAAGTCATGTTTGTCCCACACAGTCCAATTCTGAAATGTTTTTGTGTCATTTTCAGTAGTTCAGTAAACCATCTGCAGTATACCCTCTCTCAAAAAAAATAAATAAATACAGTCTTTAAAGTCTAGATTGTCTGATATAAGTATGGTTACTCCGGCTTTCTTTTGTTGACCATTAGCATGATAGATGGTTCTCCATCCCCTTATGTTCAATCTGAAGGTGTCTTTAGGTCTAAAGTGGGTCTCTTGTAAACGGCATATAGATGGATCTTGTTTTCTTATCCATTCTGTTACCCTATATCTTTTGATTGGAGCATTGAGTCCATTGACGTTTAGAGTGAGTACTGAAAGATATGAATTTATTGCCATTATGATGCTTGTCCCCTCAGAGAGGCCCCCTTAAAATTTTTTGAAGGGCTGGTTTAGTGGTCATGAGCTCCTTCAATTTTTTTCTTTGTCTGGGAAACTTTTATTTTTTTTTTATTATTTTTTTTTTTGCAGAAAAAGTTTCTTTTATTTTTTTTTAATTTTTTTTCAATATATGAAGTTTATTGTCAAATTGGTCTCCATACAACACCCAGTGCTCATCCCAAAAGGTGCCCTCCTCAATACCCATCACCCACCCTCCCCTCCCTCTCACCCCCCATCAATCCTCAGTTTGTTCTCAGTTTTTAAGAGTCTCTTATGCTTTGGCTCTCTCCCACTCTAACCTTTTTTTTTTCCTTCCCCTCCCCCATGGGTTTCTGTTAAGTTTCTCAGGATCCACCTAAGAGTGAAACCATATGGTATCTGTCTTTCTCTGTATGGCTTATTTCACTTAGCATCACACTCTCCAGTTCCATCCATGTTGCTGCAAAGGGCTATATTTCATTCTTTCTCATTGCCACGTAGTACTCCATTGTGTATATAAACCACAATTTCTTTATCCATTCATCAGTTGATGGACATTTAGGCTCTTTCCATAATTTGGCTATTGTTGAGAGTGCTGCTATAAACATTGGGGTACAAGTGCCCCTATGCGTCAGTACTCCTGTATCCCTTGGGTAAATTCCTAGCAGTGCTACTGCTGGGTTATAGGGTAGGTCTATTTTTAATTTTTTGAGGAAACTCCACACTGTTTTCCAGAGTGGCTGTACCAATTTGCATTCCCACCAATAGTGCAAGAGGGTTCCTGTTTCTCCACATCCTCTCCAGCATCTATAGTCTCCTGATTTGTTCATTTTGGCCACTCTGACCTGTGTGAGGTGCTATCTGAGTGTGGTTTTGATTTGTATTTCCCTGATGAGGAGCGACGTTGAGCATCTTTTCATGTGCCTGTTGGCCATGGGAAACTTTTAATCTCTCCTTCTATTTTGAATGACAGCCTTGCTGGATAAAGAATTCTTGGCTGCATGTTGGAAGTCTTAGCCTCTGCAATCAAACAACACAAAGAAACAAAAGGCATCCAAATTGGCCAGGAGGAGGTCGCACTTTCACTCTTCGCAGATGACATGATATTCTATATGGAAAACCCAAAAGATTCCACCAAAAAACTGCTAGAATTGACTCACGAATTCAGCAAAGATGCAGGATATACACTCAACACACAGAAATCAGTTGCATTCCTATACACCAACAATGAAGCGACAGAAAGAGAAATCAAGGAATCGATCCCATTTACAATTGCACCAAAAACCATAAAATACCTGGGAATAAATCTAACCAAAGAGGTGAAAAATCTATACACTGAAAACTATAGAAAGCTTATGAAAGAAATTGAAGAAGACACACAAAAAAATGGAGAAAGATTCCATGTTCCTGGATAGGAAGAACAAATATTGTTAAGATGTCAATACTACCCAAAGCAATCTACATATTCAATGCAATCCCTGTCAAAATAACACCAGCATTCTTCACAGAGCTAGAAAAAACAATCCTAAAATTTGTATGGAATCAGAAAAGACCCCAAATAGCCAAAGCAATATTGAAAAAGAAAACCAAAGCAGGAGACATCACAATTCCAGATTTCAAGCTATACTATAAAGCTGTAATTATCAAGACAGTATGGTACTGGCACAAGAACAGACACTCATCAGTGGAACAGAATAGAGAACCCAGAAATGGACCCACCAACGTATGGTCAACTAACCTTTGACAAAACAGGAAAAAATATCCAATGGAATAAAGACAGTTTCTTCAGCGAGTAGTGCTGGCTGGGAAAACTGGACAGTGATATGCAGAAGAATGAACCTGGACCACTTTCTTATACCATACACAAAAATAAACTCAAAATGGATGAAAGACCTAAACGTAAGACAGGAAGCCATCAAAATCCTCGAAGAGAAAGTAGGCAAAAACCTCTTTGATCTTGGCCGCAGCATCTACTTACTCAACACGTCTCTGGAGACAAGGGAAACAAAAGCAAAAATGAACTACTGGGACCTCATCAAAATAAAAACCTTCTGCACAGTGAAGGAAATAATCAGCAAAACTAAAAGGGGACTGACAGAATGGGATAAGATATTTGCAAATGACATATCAGATACAGGGTTAGTATCCAAAATCTATAAAGAACTTATCAAACTCAACACCCAAAAAACAATCCAGTGAAGAAATGGGCAAAAGACATGAATAGACACTTCTCCAAAGAAGACTTCCAGATGGCCAACCATGAGCAAATGAAACACGTGAAAAATGCTCAACATCACTCATCATCAGGCAAATACAAATCAAAACCACAATGAGATACCACCTGACACCTGTCAGAATGGCTAACATTAACAACTCAGGCAAAAACAGATGTTGGAGAGGATGCAGAGAAAGAGGATCTCTTTTGCATTGTTGCCGGGAATGCAAGCTGGTGCAGCCACTCTGGAAAACAGTATGGAGGTTCCTCAAAAAAACTAAAAATAGAACTACCCTACCACCCAGCAATTGCACTACTAGGCATTTATCCAAAGGATACAGGTGTGCCGTTTCAAAGGGACACATGCATCCCAATGTTTATAGCAGCACTATCAACAATAGCCAAAGTATGGAAAGAGCCCAAATGTCCATCAATGGATGAATGGATAAAGAAGAAGTGGTATGTGTGTATATATATATATATATACACACACATATACATACACAATGGAGTATTACTCGGCAATCAAAAAGAATGAAATCTTGCCATTTGCAACTACGTGGATGGAACTGGAGGGTATTATGTTAAGTAAAATCAGTCAGAGAAAGACAAAAATCACATGACTTCACTCATGTGAGGACTTTAAGAGATAAAACAGATGAACATAAGGGAAGGGAAACAAAAATAATATAAAAACAGGGAGGGGGACAAAACAGAAGAGACTCATAAATATGGAGAACAAACTGAGGGTTACTGGAAGAGTTGTGGGAGGGAGGATGGGCTAAATGGGTAAGGGACACTAAGGAATCTACTCCTGAAATAATTGTTGCACTGTATGCTAACTAATTTGGATGTAAATTTAAAAAAAAGTAAAAAACAAAACTAAAAAATGAAAAAAATAATAAAATAAATTTAAAAATAAAAAATAAAATAAATTATTCTGCAGTATATACTTGCTTTTACTTTCATGATTCCCCATCTAGAAGGAGATGGTGAGGGAGAAAGTAAGCAGGGAAGAGAGGAAGTGGAAAAGGGGGAAGGGGGAAGAGGGGAAGAGGGAAGGGGGTAAGGAGGAAAAGGGGAAAGGGGGAAGGGGGAAGGGAGGGAGGGAGGGAGGAAGGAAGGAAGGAAGGAAGGAAGGAAGGAAGGAAGGAAGGAAGGAAGGAAGGAAGGAAGGAAGGAAGGAAGGAAGGAAGGTGGGTAGGTAAGGGTAAGGAAGGGGGGGGAGGAATGAGGGAAGGAGGAATATATAAATGAATCTGGTCTCAGCTGCAGAAACTTTTCTAGTCACCTCCCACCCACACTCACCCAGCTCACCTGGCAGCTGTTCATAGCAATCATTTCAATTAAAGCAAAAATCATTTTAAATCAGAAAGGCTGGCTGGCTTTGTCTGTTATGTCTTGTTGCAAAGTTTCCTCAAGTTCCACAGATGCACTGTAGATGATTCAAACTCCTTTGTCATTTATTATGTTCCTACAAGAGTTTAATGTGACTGGGCTAGTTTAGAAATAATTAATTGTCTTTCTACAGCTGAGGAGGAGTCCTTCAGCTATAGCTCTCTGGGGCCAAAGAATGCTATGGAAATGTTCTCAGCCATCCAGCCAGTGAGTGACTGCATAGAGACAAGTAAAATCATAGGCTGGGAAGGCTGATGTATAATAGGACTCTGTATGGAAATTCATGATCACTATACCATTCTCAGCTGGGGATAAACTCAGAGTTAGGAAGTTTACGTGGTGCATAGATGTACTGTGCCAGATCTTCATGAAAATCAGAAGCTATAACGTTGCATTACCCTATGGGCTTTGGAATTGGAATGACCTCAGCTGAAGTATGCTCTTTAAAACTTATCTACTTCATGTTTTTGAAACCCAGCTTTCCTGTCTGAAAGACAGGGAAAATGTTATGTACTTTATAGGATTTTTATCAAAATTAACCACGTTAATGCACATAAGGTGCTTATTATTATGTTTGGTACCTAGTACTGGCTCAATAAATACTTATCATTGTTATTACTTAGCCTACATCATGGGTGTGACTCCCATTGATTCATTCAATTTCATGTGCCAAAACACTCATCCCAAAGTTCTAGGCTTTTGTACATATGACACTTTTTTTTGTACATACATACACTTTTTTACATATGACAAATGTGCCAGCAATGTCAAAAAAGAATATGGTCATCCCTATTTCTACAGAGACATCTGGCATCTACATTTACAGAGACATATTTATTTCTGAAAATGGTTTGTAGCATCACTTTAGTATGCTTTGTAATCATGTGGAGGACAATCTATGACATAATATCCATGTACAAACAGTATAAGATAAAGATCCAGAAATGGTTCCAGGTGTGATGGAAAAATTCTTCAAATCTAAAGTAGAACATTATCTAGAATCTTGAGGTCTGAGTAATAACTATTACTTGAGTAATAGCTATTATTAGACTATTAAAGTTTACTATAAAATTTACTCTAAAGCTAGTCATAACGGATGGATTCTAAGATCCTATTAATATTTTTATCTACATGTCTCAATAGCACCACTTTAACCCAAGTATAAGTAGTCAGGCAACACTTCAAATGGCAATGTGATCTGGGGGAAACTGTTCTCTTCCAACTATACTATTAGTGATGCTTCTGATTAAAATCTACCTAGAAAAAGGCTCAAGATAATTTAATATTCATAGAGAGAAATAGCAAACATTTGATAAGCCATCAGAGATACTAGGATATTTATAAAGTTTTAGGCATAATAAAATAAGTATATAATGTATGTGAGGCACTCTTATGTATTGTGCTTTTATGATTTCTAAGGTATTGATAACATTGGACATCTGTGAAATGTCAAAGTCTTTGTGGTACATCTCCAGCATGCATTGGCTGAAGAAAACTAGTTGATCCTATCTTCCAAGTGTGAATTTTACATATAGATAGAATTGGAACAAAAATATAGTATCAGGGGCACACATATTTCAGTTTTAAGCACTGTTTTACTAAGACACAGATTTATCTGTTGGGTACCTTTATATTCAAGACACAGAACTAGGTACTTTATATATGTTCATTTCATTTGATGTTAATCTCAGCCTGACACATTACTATCTCCATTAAAAGGCTGAGAAAGAGAGGGGCACCTGGGTGGCTCAGTCAATTAAGCATCCAACTCTGGGTTTCAGCTCAGGTCATGATCTCAGGGTTCGTGGGTTCAAGCCCTGTGTCAGGCTCTGTGCTGACAGTGCAGAACCTGCTTGGGATTCTCTTTCTGCCCTTCCCCACTTACTCGCTGTTTCTCTCTCTCTCAAAAATAAATAAACTTAAAACAAAAAAAAGCTGAGGAAGAGTGAAGCTCAGAGAAGGAAAACAACTTGCCTATGATCTCATAGCTAAAATTCCAGTGCTGGGAAAAAAAAAAAAGAAATAAAATAAAATAAAATGCCAGTGCTGGATTTTACATTCACTAATACAAATCTGATTTCCTCTTTCCTACATTAAAGAAAGGGGAGGAGTTGAGTAATGGGGTCTAAGGGATACTTAATATCCACCATATAGGGCTCCTTCTTGAAGCAGGCACCTATTCCAACATCATAACAATTGCAAAACATGAAAGGTCTTTGTTCATACCTTTATTTAATGAGTGCCTATTATTTGTCTATCATTGTTCTAGGCCTGACAAATAATATAGAAAAAGAGAAAGGAGGGAAACAAAATGATCTTTTTTAAGAAGGTTATAATCAATAACCATCTATCCATCTAGCTTTGCAACTCTGTTATTTCAGACTAGTGTTTGATCCAACAGTAAATCTTGTGAATGATGCTACATTTTGAAACAGATCTATGACCCATAGGATATATTGGTAATCCTACAACCTGATCAATTCTCCCAAAAACATAATTAAATGTTAATATGTTGGAAACATTATATTAGAGGCTTATAGAATGGAGGAAGGCAATCATACATTTCATGTAATCTTGCTATTGAATAAAAAAGGGTTGAAGACTAGTCACTAATTACCACATTTAAAATGGCCAATGATTTAATCATTTGAATGATAACCTAAAAATAATCCTTTTTTGAGAAAAAAAAAAAAAAACCTAATGGAACTGAAGCTCTAAGATGGAAAAAAAAAATTGCTAACCATGGAAACAACTATCAAAATAAGCCTTAGCATGTAGACTTAATTACTGACTCTTGTAAAGTATGTGTATAAATAGTTTGACTTTGCAAATAAATGCTATCTGACAGCTATTTAGTAAAATGAAATTTTGTTACAAAGCCTTAAGTTTTATTTAATTATGTGTTACACATATAAAATGAGTCCAGAGAACAACATGAGAATCTCTCATTCGATTATTAAATTTCTTATGCCTTACTAGGTGAGGTGCCTTTTGTTGCTGTGTTCCCCTGTACATGCCATGGTTAGAGGTTTATTTTTCTAAAATACAGCTGCGGTCTCTTTTTTAAGACCATATCACTCCACATAAAGTTTCAGGCACCCCTTGTCAACAAGACCTGGGTTTTATTGAGTTGGAATTCAAGACCTTCTAGGATCTCATTAAACTCCTTTTTTTCCAGCATTATCTTCCACTTTCCCCTTCAACTGTGGCCTCTGTTTTGATATATTGTTATTTGCATTCCCCAGTCAGTGGTTTTGGGGGAGGGCTTTTCTTTTGCAAACCCCATGCTCTGCTCTCTCTCCACTTCCCTTTTCTCCTCTCCAAGAAAAGGTCTCCATCCCCACTGCAAGACACATGGCTTTTCTCTCCTCCAGTTCTCCTCTCCACACCACATCCTGGCCATGTTCTCTCCCTCAAATTATGTGGATTGTTCTCTTAATCCTCAAAATGAAATCCTGGGTATTCAAAATGATTGGATGTTGATCTAGCTGTGTTAGAGGGATGAGACAAGCCCAGGGTCCCCCTACTACTCCACCATCTAATTCCTCCTGCATGTGTTTCTCTGTCTACATGTTATTCTCTTTAAGACTAGCCTATCCTAAAAGGCTGTGACAAAACCATGGTGGGTCCCAAGCACAATCACCCATAATATCCATTATATCTCATAAATGAACACAAATAAACACACTTTCTAAATTGAAAAAAAAAATGCAAATGCAGGCTTGGTGACTAAAAATGAACACTCATTATGAGGTTGTTTACTAGCATTTACTACTCAATCTGCAACTAAGCAGTTCAAAGGGAATATAGGATCAAAGATACAAGCAAGGGAACAAGGCTCTCCAACGCCTTTCCTATTTTACAGAGATGTACACTGAAATTTGGGTCATTAATTAATCCATTAGAATGACAAGGCTGCTTGATCAGAGTAGCTCAGAGACATAGACTTACAATATCTGCCACATGTGGCTGAGGGACAGACCCTGTCAAGATTCAAGAGTGCACTTAATGAATTTTTTGTTATGCTAGAGTTTCATATTTCTGCATTCTACTTACAAATGCACCTCTGGGCCTATAGGTAGTGGGTGGTGGTTCACCATATAAATAAGATGTGCTTGCCCTGCAAACATAGCACTAAGACAACTCACTTAGGCTGGGAATGCTTTCAGCTAGTCCTTCAACCTGATCACTACTTCTAAATGACTTGTAAGCTCTTTCAAGATAATGTTGCAAGGTCAAGCTGGCATACCAACCATGTGGGACATTTTCTAGGTTATTCTCTGCATCAGAGAATAACCTACCCCTCCAAACCATCAATAGTTCCTTGGGCTGCTCTCTTGGGTTTTCACATTATATTTTCCATAAAAACCATTGGAGTGGATGTAAGTGTATTAAGCCTGGACTTGGCCAGAAATTTTATTGTGCCACTTATTAAAAGAACAAAAGAGGTGAATAAAGTGTTGTTGATTTACTTTGCTGCTTGGACAAGAAAGTTAATTCTCCTATTTCTAATATCTGTGGTCCCCGCTCATCTCTCAATCTTGACCCTGAGTGCCCACCAGGATGATGAAGAGAGAAGTCAAAGGTAAAGCCATAAATGCTGTCAGATAGCCAAATGATAGAGATACTTATGGAATAAATGTACATGCTTGGCCCACTGTTACAGCTATATCTTTAAAAAAAAAAAGAGGAATAGGGCAAACTGGACTTTGCACAATTCTTAAAACAGTCAGTAACATAAATACCAGCTTCTTTCAATAAGAAAGATAAAGCCAAGAAAATAAGGGAATGAAAGAAAAGACTTATTTAATCTATTTCTTTATGAGATGCATGTTCACACCAACCAGAAAGGAGAGGAAGTAGCATCCAAAGCCAATAACTGTTCTAAGCCCTGAGGGCACTTGATGTTGCTCTTGTGGCAAGATCCTCGCAAGCTACCAGGAGGTCTCCAGTTCACCAGTGAGGAAGGACATCAAGAAGTAGAGTGTACCTTGCCCAGGATCACATAGCCCCATGAGGCAGAGCTAATATACAAACGTAACTCTGACTCTGAAGTGCTGTTGCCTAATCTCTCTTGGCTGAGCAACTTTGTTGCTATTTTGTAATAATTATTAGAGGATGGCGTATTATAGAATGACTATTTAAGGAGAAAAGTGAAACAGCTCTGGGAGACTAAAAATAGATTGAGGTTGTGGAGAGGTTCCAGTACCAGTGAGGTTAATTAAAAGTAGATATTTAATAAAGTTTTCACTGAAACACAGAATGGCAGCTGTAATCAAATCCATGGGAAGGGTAAAGTATACAGGCTCCCAGTGAGTGAAGGACAGAGCTATTTCTGAAATCAAAACAGTAACACGAAGAGATTACAGTTTGACCCATTTCCTGGCATAAGAACTTGGTATTTCCAGATTGTTTCAGAACACCAATAACCCTACCACAGCTTGAAAATATTACTTAGGATCAACTGATCTGCAGGCAATGTTGAGAATGGATGCTGAGGCACTTGAAACAGATTTATCTATTACTTAAATTAAAAATGTTATTAATGTCTTATATGCAGAGATGGCCTGGGGGCCAGATGGCTGTACAATCCCATATTCTAAAGCTTATAAAGCATATTAGATTTGAATTTTGAACTTAAAGTTTCCATATTTAAAAAAGAAATTATTAAAGCCACATATAGACCCCATTGTCAGTAATTAAAAATGATTCTTAAAGATTTCTTTAAACAAACAAACAAAAAAGCTAGCAAACAGCACAGATTTATTTCTAGGATGATTTGTGAGGGCAAGTGATATAGCATGAATGGTTGTTTTTTCCCGGATACTTATATTCTCCGCCAGTGCCAACTAGAGGAAGTCAAAATGTTTTCGGTTATTAGGGATTGAACCTTGTTTCTAGAGGCTGTAAATCATTGTGTTTCTAAAAAAATAAATTGCTTTAGGAACATATAAAAATATTTTTATCTAAAAAATGAGAAGCCATTCCAATAAAAAGTGAAAAATGCAATCTATGGTTCAGTGATTTGGAAACATCTGGATATTTAAGTAC
Source organism: Panthera tigris (assembly GCF_018350195.1). NCBI lineage: Eukaryota > Metazoa > Chordata > Mammalia > Carnivora > Felidae > Panthera > Panthera tigris. The sequence continues at coordinate 83,122,455 of NC_056669.1, forward strand.
AGCTCCTTGAAAACACATTATATTTGGCTTTGCGTATATGAGCCACAGAGATGTTTTTCTGAAATTATCACTTTTATATGAGTTAATGATAACACCCTTTAAAGAAATATTCGAAGATATTTTAAACATTTTCAAAAATATATACAAAATAAGCAACTACCCTTAAGAGACAGTATATGGCTTAACAGCTTGGACTTTGGAGAAGGACAGACCTAGCTTTAAATGCTACTTCACTAATAGTGGCTTAATTATAGGTAGTTTATTTTAACTTTTAAGATAATTTTCTAGTGGGTAAATGAGAAATTTAAATGAAATAATGTATACAAAATATTTATATAATACTTGAAATATAGTAATTACTCGATAAATGTTAGCTCTTATTATATTAGATTGAACCACAAAATTGCCATTTTTTGTATGGCAAATAGTCAAACGTTGGCAGCTGCATATACTTCAGTTTAGCATTATAAATTCCAAAAATACTGGAATTAGTGAAGGCCTAACTTTCTCCACTGAATCAAGAAAGAAATTTCTCAAAAGGCAAGAAGCATCTAACAATAATAGTAAACATACAGCAATACCCATAAGCTCAGAAATGGCATTGAGTTTTCAGAAGAGGAGATGACAAATGATACATGCAAGAATAGGGTAGAGGGAGAATTCTCTGATAAACTTGGAATATTGAGTACAATAGAGGAGTAATTATCTACAGGGTTATAGTTTTTATTGGTGATATTTTTTTAAAAAAAGTGTCGTAATGATCAAAATGGAATAAAAAAACAAACAACATGGAAAATAGTAAATTCAAATACTTTCTTTTTTTTAATTTTTTTAACATTTACTTATTTTTGAGAGACAGAGAATGAGCAAGGGAGGGAGACACAGAATCTGAAGCAGCCTCCAGGCTCTGAGCTATTTGTTAGCACAGAGCCCAATGTAGGGCTCAAACTCACGAACTTCAAGACATGACCTGAGCTGAAGTCAGATGCTCAACCCACTGAGCCACCCAGGGGCCTGATACTTTCTTGGTTGAGTAAACTTTCTATCAATCCAAATCAAGATAAACTGTTCAATGACAACAAAGGTTTCTTCTCCCTATTCATATTCTTTTTCCAAACTTTCTAAAAAAAACTATCTAAGAACACATTTATTTCAATTCTCTCACATCCCGAAGACAGAGTTGTAAAAATTCCTTCAATGCTGAAAAATGTAGGTAATTCTTTACATTTTTAAAATTCTGATAAGTTGCAGGCAATGACTATCCTGCTTTTCATATACTTTGAAGTAATTCTAGTGATCAGATTTATTGTGGTAGTGACTGAGAAATGACCAAGGATATTCAGGAAATATAATAATTGTATATTTAAATTTACCCTGATAAGAACCAAGGGTTCCTTAAAACCTTGGAGTTTCCAACACCTCTGATAAAAGATGCCTTCTAATATCCTTCAGTTATCTTCTTGTCACAATTGTGCTTATTTCATCTTTCAAGTAGAAAGACATATCAATTCACAAAAAAAGGATGTGTCACTGAGATTGTTTATAATGAAACATTCAGCAAATTGAATGTGTTTTTCACATTTGATTCCAAAATATAAGGTCTACCAAGAACTATGCAATGCTAAATGGGCACACTGTACCAGCCTTACCTTCACAAAAGCAAATGTCAGAGATAAAGGAAACTGAAGTATCCAGCAGAACAATAAAAAATCTCCACAGAATAGGCTCCAGAACCCAGAACTTGTTTTCAAGTATTCATAGATTCCTTCCTTCCTTCCTTCCTTCCTTCCTTCCTTCCTTCCTTCCTTCCTTCCTTCCTTCCTTCCACTAAGATATACTGAACTTCCTAAAACTGGACATATAATTGTGAGCAAAAACGTTAAAAAGTTTCTGTTTTCATGAAATTTGCTGTCTGGAGGGGGGAACACTCAAATGAAAAAATAAGTACTTCAAATTGACATATGTGTTACACAGAAAACAAACAACATACTACAAAGGACTTTATCTGGTATGGGTTAATGAATTCCATCCCCAAGGAAGTAGCATTTGAGGTAGAAGATGAAGGGTGAAAGAGTTAACTTGGAAAAGCTGAAAAGTAAATGGAAATTCTGGGAAGAAGGAAAGGAATATACAAAGGTCCTAAGTCTGGGGGGAAAAAATGGCTTTTCCTAGTATATGAAAGGCCAGAACGGTTGGAGCACAGAGAATGAAGGAAATAGGTCTCTAAGATGAGGTTGGAGACATGAGCAGGTTCAAGACCACAGCTCTGGAGGGCCATATTAAGGCTTTTTACTTATTTTATATTGTTTTGTTTTATGTTACTGTCTTTTTCTTATGGGCTAGATGGACTAAATCAAGGGGTGAAAAAATCATCTTTATGCTTTGAAAAATTTACTCTTAAGTAGGGTGGAGAATAACAAAGAGAATCAGGTAAAAGACCAATACTGTCATGGTGGTGACAAAGAACTAGAAGTCAATTGGGGCCAAGGACCCAGAGACAGTCTTCTTTTGCCTCAATAGGTGGCATAACGATGGTGGAAAGGGTGGGGTGCATTTCCCAGCCAGAAGCTTGAAGGCCAACTCACCATGGTCTCTGATTTCTGTTTACCAAGTTAGTATATTTGGAATCAAGGGACAAGAAATTTTGGAAAAACAAATTTTTCAGGAAGTGTTTGGTTTTTTTTTTATTTTTATTTATTTTTGGAACAGAGCATGAGCAGGGAAGGGGCAGAGAAAGAGTGAGGCATAGAATCCTTAGCAGGCTCCAGGCTCTGAGCTGTCAGCACAGAGCCAGTCGTGGGGCTTGAACTCACAAACTGTAAGATCATGATCTGGGATGAAGTCAGATGTTTAACCAAGTGAGCCACCCAGGCAATCTAAGTTATAGTGTTTTAAGATTTTTCTTTTTTTGAGAGAGAGAGAGAGACAGAGAGAGGGAGAGAGGGAGAGATGGAGAGAATGTGTGTAAGCAGGGGAGGGGCAGAGGAAGAGGGAGAGAGAGAATCTTAAGCAGTCTCCAGGCTGGGTGTGAAGTCAGGACCTGGGGGCTCAATTTCACAACCCTGAGATCAGGACCTGACCCAAAGTCAAGAGTTGGACTCTTAAATGACTGAGCCACCCAGGGGCCTCTAGTGCTTTTTTAAGGCAGAAATTCTCTCTACTTCATAAACTCAACTATCAGGAATTTAGTACTGAGTTAACTTATGATAAAAGATGCCTTCTAGAGTTTTTGTAATGATTATGTTTATTTATTTTTGGGAGGAAGGGAGGGTCAGACAGAGAGGGAGACACAGAATCTGAAGCAGGCTCCAGGCTCTGAGTTGTCAGCACAGATGTGGGACTGGAACTCATGAATTGTGAGATCATGACCTGAGCCGAAGTTGGGACGCTTAACTGACTGATCCACCCAGGCGCCCCTAGATTTCTGTTTGTAGGAAACAAAGTTACCTGTTGAGGGGTCTTTGCCAATCAGCTCAAGGAGAATTTTAAAAGGCAGTGGAGGGAATGGTTGAAAAGACTCCAAGAACTACATATGGGATTTGACAAAAGCAAATACAAACAGTGCTTATAGGAACTGGAAATATTTAAGATAGCTACACTATCTTTCTGAGGCTATATTTTCTCTATCTGGTATTTTCTTCATACATGTTCCATTCTTCTCTGTAGACTGACTGACTTCCTCTGCTTATTCATACCTCAACTCACCCACAACTTCAAATTATTTATGGCTTTGCTTTGCCTGTGAAGCTCCTAGTCTGACACAGAGTGACTTTCCAATCCTAGAGCCATTTTCCTCTGAACTTAGGCTTTTTGTGTCTAGGTTCAAGTTATCTTTTTGGCATCTAAATGGGTAATTTCAGTTTGTGGTTGCTTTTCTCTTAGTTTAAATATCTACCCCAGAAACAATTTGTTATCACACTAGGAGAGTTTGATAAACATGACTGCCTACTTTAGAGTCTGTCATCAAATCAGATCAATTTAGTAGAGGTAGCTGAACCTAAAAGAAATTGAGTTCATATTATAGATTAAAAATGAAAGAATAACAGCTACAATGATTTTAAAAACTCAGAGAAAGCCAACAACTTGAGTTTCTATACTCACACCTCTAGGAAGGATATAAAAGGGCAACTCAGATAACAATAATGCTTAGCAACTTATCTGTAAGTCTCCCCTGATCAAACGAGACTTGAGCACTGGAGATCTTTTATCTGTTTTTGCAGGATTACATTCCCTAATAACCCAACCACCTAAGTTATGAAATGCTGTAATCAAGCTTAAGGACGGAATGTTACTTCACACTTTCAGTACACACATATAATTTGCCTGAAGCTGGGTTTTGCAGTTTGCAATGTGGAGAAGCCAAGTGCTCTCCTGGTCTGAAACTCTTTTTTTTTCTCTTAGAGACACCATCACTGGACTACTCTTGGAAGATGGAGGAGAGAATGAGACATCACTTTTGGTTGAGTGGGAGTCGATAGTGGAGGAAGAAGCCTGGGGCTGGCTCACCAAGTACACTCCAATTTTCAAATTTCTGGACTTTTATGGGCCGCCAGATAGACACTCTGGAGCCATCTAGTGGTGTAACATCATTGATCTAAAATGTTCAGAAGAGACGGGTTTAGCCTTGAAAAAAGTCCATATGCAGACAATGTCTCAGAATAATCTCACATGGAGGTAGCATCATTTTAGGAAGGCAACTCTAGCTGTGGGTGTCCTGGTCCTAGGAAAGCAATGGATATCCTAACTCTGACTCATTCCCTCTGACTACAGCTTCCTCTAGCACTGTTCCAAGCTGTACATCGTTTAGTGACCTAGGTGGGGTGGAATTTAGAAACACCAGTTATTTTTTTAGCAAGTCCATCAAATACAAGACTGAATGTATCCAGTGGAAATGAGGTTTTGCTGGTGACTTTATTATTGACTCCTATATATACTCTACCTGTTTTCAGATGAACACATTTGGGCTGAGGTTGAGTTGTCAAGGGGGGGTTGGTATTCAATAGCTTTAAGTTGTAAGGGTATTGCTCTGTTTTGATGGATATTTATGGAACTTGAGGAATAGAAGGACTAGTGCCATTTCCTGTTCCTGAAGCTGAAAAACAATCCTCTCTATGAAGATTTGGACTAGATGGGACAGATTTGCAATACTTGGAAAAGGTTTTTTTTGGAAACTGCAATGATAACTTCTTTCTATTCATTTAACCTCATTTCTTTTATTGGTAATCTAAATTAGGCTCTATGGCAATTGTTTTCAAAATTGAGCATGTGTTCATCACATCAACTGAAGGTTTGTTAAAATATATATTTCTAGACCCTACTCTCAGAGTTTCTGCTTCAGAAAGGTCTGGGTCTGGGGTCCAAGAATTTACAACAAGTTTCCAAGAGATGTCAATATTACTGACTGAGGAACTGTACTTTATGAACTACTGATGTGAAGAATCAAGACAGAAAGGTTCAGCCTTTATTGTTTCACTGACTTAAGGACAAGACCCACATGTTCTGTTAGAGTTCCCCAATGAACAGCAGGTTTTTATTCTTGGTAATTCTTCTGTTTTTAAAAATAGACCTGATTCTTCAAATGAGATCATTTTCAGAATCCCAATATATTAAACAGAGAGAAATAAAGCCACTCTGATTATAATGAAGGTTGCAAGGGGTGCCTGAGTGGCTCAGATGGTTAAGCATCTGACCTTTGATTTCAGCTCAGGTCATCTCAGGGTCATAAGATCAAGTCCCATGTTGGGCTCCACACTCAGCATGGAGTCTGCTTAAGATTCATTCTCTCCCTGGCTCTCTGCCCCTCCCCCACTTGTGTATGCATGGACTTTCTATAAAAGTAAGTAAGTAAATAAATAAATAAATAAATGTTTCTTAAAAAATGAAGTTTGAGGAATAGCAGTGGCACGCCTGTTATTCCTCACTCCCACAAATATCCATAGCAAATATAGAATCACCTCTGCAGAACCCTTAAGCTATCACAGAGCAGTTGGAAAACAGCAGTCAATAGAACTGGTGTCTGCCTAACAGTCACCAGTTACACAACTTATCACATGGTTCTGTTTATGATCCAGACCTCTCTCCAGTTGTTCAATCCCAGTCTCAAATACTATTTCCTACCAAGTGCCCCCTTTTTACCTCATCACTATTTTTCATTGGGTGGACCATGAGGAAGAACTTTGAATAGAAAAAAATGTGCATTTATCTTTTGAGGATAACACGTGATTACAAATTTTGTTTCACAGTACTAGTCAAAGAGATACTGGGAATGAATGGTATAAAACATCAACACTGTATGAGGAGTATCTTCTGCACGGCCTGGTTCTTGAGTACCAATATTTGGAAACACTTTTAAACAATATCTTTTAACTGAAGATTCCTCTCCTGTAGTATCCAAAATCGGGCTTATTATAAAGCAAAGAAAGAGACAGAGGTTAAGAATGGTCATCAACTGGGACACCTGGGTGGCTCAGTTGGTTAAGTGTCTAACTTTGGCTCAGGTCATGATCTCACGGTTCATGTGTTCAAGTCTCGCATCAGGCCCTGTGCTGACAGCACAGAGCCTGGAGCCTGCTTTGGATTCTGTGTCTCTCTCCATCTCTTCCCCTCTCCTGCTTGCTGTCTGCCTCTCTTGAAAATAAAAAAAAAAAAAGTTAAAAAAAAAAAAAAGAATGGTCATCAACTTGCAGGTTTTCTAAGCCTCAGCCTTTATTCAGCTACCTATGGAAATGTGTAACCATGTGAATATTTATCTAATGTAGATATTTCTCTTTTTTCCCCCTCCAAATGAGTTCTTGAATCTAAACTATTATTTAAAAGCAGAAAGGTGGAAGGTTCTGTATCTCTGAGCACTAGGCTTGCTTTGGGATATAAATCTAGAATAAATTTGCTTTGGGCTGCAGAGAATTGTATTATTTCCTGTGAGATAGGAACCAAAGAGGAATAGTCTCATGAATTAACTGTTAAAGATATAACCTACTTTGATAATCAAGGGCAAACAGATCAATCATATTAAAGGCAGGGATTACTTTGTTACTGATGTATCAGTATTGTAAAGGAGAGTTTCAGAATAAGAGAAACTCACTGAGATGTACTAGTTCACTTTTGGCTTGTTGTTTTCTTATTCCCATAGACTAAATTATGAATTTCATTGAGCATGATTCAGATAGTCAATATTCTTTCTCCAGAAATTTCCATTACAGCCCCTATACCCATTCTCACTGATCATTTCCTTAATCTGAACTATTGGAAGACCCTAATCTGAAATCACTATTTCATTACATCTATTACACACTTTATTGGATCCCCTTGATGGGGAATCCAAGCCTCTTTTGAAGAGGCCAAAGGCAAAATTAGCTAATGCAAAGTGGATTAAGAAGTTATAATAAGTGGGATGACCCAGAGGTAAAAACTAACTATTCTTACAAAAATGAGTCCTTCGTCTATCACTAAGGATCAACATTAGAGAATGAAAATTTATGTTTTAATTCAAGAGGAGAAAAAAGGGTTAGCAATGTGAGATAAATGTTTAAAAACCAATTTCTAAACAAATCTAGGGATGTGGAATTAAAATAAGAATAATGTCTGTGTATCCAAAACATAGGAAAATATGTTTTGTCATATTATACAAAACAGACACAATAAATGTTTGGTGACTCTATTTCATAGGTTTGTGTTGCAAGGCATATGTATTAAAGTATATATTCAGAATATGCATATAATATGCCATTATAATTCCCCAAATGTTTTGTCTACTCTTTTGCATTCCTTAGATTAGACACACCTCAGATGTCTGAAGAGCAGTCTAACAACAACAACAAGATCAACCAAATTGAGTTTCCAAGGGAACTATAATGGAATATACACGGAAAAAACATGATAGAATCTTATCATTTTCTCCTCCAACCCCTTGGAAGTTGTTGTCAATTACCACATTACCAAAGTTGCCTACTTATTTAGTCTCGAATTAGTTCACTCTGGATATGGAACACAGAAAACGTCAATGCAAACCCTTCAAAGAAATTCTTCAAAAGGCATTCATCAGGGACTCTTTACATAGATTGCTTAGGGACCCTATCCATGGCAGGGTATGTGAGGTATGACTTCAAGATATGAAGGTAAATTGTCCAGCTTCATATCACAAGGTGATATTGGAATTATAAAACCTCACCCAAGATTTACTGCACTTGTTCTAGCCACTCTTTCTCATAATCAGAACCTACATGTAACTCTGTCTGTATTCACTACTTTTACACTTAGGAAGGAAAAAGAAAAAAAAAATTTTCTCCCTTAGATGCAACTGCTCAGTTTCTTATGGAAAAAAAAAAAATAAAGTATCTTATAATACACTGAGGAAATTTGGATAGTGGTCCAAATAAATCCTCCAAACTGACAGACCTATGATTTTTCAAGGGTTGTTACAAAGACTATGCCCTTAAGCCAAACAAGCATCATCTTTGGGGAGATTTTATTTGTGTGATCAATTCATATCTGGACAGGTCTTCTGCTGGTTGGCATAGCAACTAACTGAAGTTCATTGAACTTTTAGATGTGTGTGCTAACAGTCTAAAGCTGATTTTTTTCCCCCATTGGAACCAGAAAAGGCTTTCTTTGTTAAACCTCTCCAATTGCATTCAAAAATACATCACTTTCCTCAAGCCTACAAATACACACATTTGAGATTTAAAAAGTAATATTAGGAAAATTGCTTCTATCATATAATACCATAATAATTTTGTTCTATTTTCTGAGAGAAAGGCTAATGTTAAAGTTAAACATTATCCTGTTTTCTATTCATTTCTACGTCTTTCCATGCTAATCTTAGGAGATTCTTTCCAAGAATTTTTTTGGGTAACATTTTGTTGAAGAAATCTGGGCAGTGATTTTTCAGAGTGGTGGTATTTACTCTGGCCTTGATAAAGTTTTCAATTTGAAAATGTTACATCTCTACTTTGTAGTTAGATAAGGATCTCCATAACTTATTTTCATGCTGTTTGTTAAGCAATGAGTTAATCAATGCATATTTAGAGGGGACAGCCTGCCATGAACCTATAGTAAGCACTGTGGAAGACGATGAAGAAGAATAGATGTCATTGTTTTTAAATAATTTATAATATCAAGCTACCTGGGTGGCTCAGTGGGTTAAGTGCGCAACTCTAGATTTTGGCTCAGGTCATGATCTCCTGGTTCGTGAGACTGAGCCCCGCCTGGGCTCCATGCTGAATGTGGAGCCTGCTTAGGATTCTGTCTCTCCCTCTGTCCCTCTCCCCTGAGTGCGCGCTCGCTCTCTCTCTCTCTCTCTCAAAAATACAATAATAATAAAAACAAACACCTTTTAAATAATTTAAAATATATTTTTCTTTAAAAAAAGGACTAATGGAAAGGGAATATTAGCAAAGATGTTTCTACTACAGGAAACAGCACAAAATATACTTTAAAAGTTAAATGGCTGATTTCAACAGCAAAAAAAAAAAAAATATATACTTTAAAAGGACAAATTTCTAGTTATATCACCTTCTTGTGGGTTAATTCCCAATTGTGAAAGCATTACTACTGTGGGAGTTGAAGAATTTTCAAGTGTAGGCTGTTTTTTTTTTTCCTGAAGATGTAAAATCTGACCTATGTGTACCTTAGAAGATCATCTTACTATTTAAAGATATAAGAAGAAAAGATAGCTTTTAAAAATTACTTCCTTGTAAAGAATAGAATGATAATTATTTGTTCCAAGGATATCCTCGGTCCTTATTTAAAGTCTACAAGAGTATTCAATTTTCCTAATATCAAAAATATTTTATTTGTCTTACTTCTTTTTTTCTGAATTATAGGAAAAACATCTCAAACATGATTTTGTAGTCATTTCTAGATACTGGATCTGTTGGAGGCCATGCTGCTCTGATGAAATAATTACCATCTGACTACTCACGAAGACTATTTTCTTCTAGCATGGACCTGAGCCAATCTACTGCCGATGAGGCTATTACACTTCAATGACTTTATTGATTAACAGCGATTAGGTCAAGTTGCTGACGATGTGCAACTGACCACTGCTATTTATATATACAACTACTCAGTATCCCCAAACTAAGGCTTGGTTGCCTGTGGTTTTGTGAGCAGCTAGACTCTGGCCTCCTGTGTCTGAGGGTCTTTGATAATGAAGCTGGTGTATTACATGGATCTTCATTTATAAATGTCCTTTTTGAACTGAAGGGGCTGCCTTTGTTTGATACAGAAAAAAAGGGGGGGAGTGAGAAATGTTTAAAGCAGGGGTTGCAGAAGGCTGTGGGCATATGGAGAAAAGGAGAGTTGAGTGCCAATTCTGAACAAAACCCTGCTATAGGATATTGAAGGGATTATGTGTGTGGTGAGGTTTAACATTAACCTATACTGCCATCCTGTGGAGAAAGGGAGAAATTTTTATCCTAGTGACCTAGCTGAAAACACTGTGGGGAACTTAAAGTGATAAATAGGAGGCCAAAGCCTGGCTTCAAACAACACACGTTTAATTAAAAATATCTCGAGTCCACCTTCCCCCTCCAAATGACAGGCTTTGGGGCATTTTCTAGAGTATTAAACAAAGCAATCCTCTGAGACTACTAATAGTCTCCAAGGGCCTGAGGCCAAACCTCTTCCACAATAGAAAGGTTGAGGCTCTGAATTTAGGGTCCTTCATCCAATCTGACAAACCAAGTAAAAACAATGAAAAGTTCACAAACAAAAGCTTCTAAAGGTTAGATTAGAGAAAAGAAGAAAAGGGAAGAGACACAATATCAGTAACAAATAAGTACGAGTGGAAGGGAAATGATAGAAGAAAACATTAGATTTGAAACCAAATAACTCTGCATTTAAGCCCTGACAATCATTTACAGAGGGTTCTTAAAGGAATCATTCCCTGTTCTTGTCAAAGAAAATATGTACAAGGTGGAGTTAAAGGGGAAAAAAAGACATTATTTAATAGTCTAGCTTTGTGTTGTGAACTCATTTCTAACACGGTTTTCTCATTCCTGATTTGTTTCAAGCATCTGTCAGCTGTTTTCACAAAAATGTGACATAACGACTCACCCCCAAATCCAGTGTCTTACAAAAATGAGCATTTAGGGGCGCCTGGGTGGCGCAGTCGGTTAAGCGTCCGACTTCAGCCAGGTCACGATCTCACAGTCCGTGAGTTCGAGCCCCGCGTTAGGCTCTGGGCTGATGGCTCGGAGCCTGGAGCCTGTTTCCGATTCTGTGTCTCCCTCTCTCTCTGCCCCTCCCCCGTTCATGCTCTGTCTCTCTCTGTCCCAAAAATAAATAAAAAACGTTGAAAAAAAAAATTAAAAAAAAAAAAACAAAAACAAAAAACAAAAACAAAAATGAGCATTTACTTCTTGAAAGAAGGAATGGAAATGTGCTATAGGTCTCATGCTGCTTTTGCACAAGGCTGGGATGTAAGTGATCTAGGCTGGATCAGTCTTGATTCAAATCCAGCTTGGAAGAGTGTTCCAGGTCTGCTCCACGCGCTTCTCTTTATTCTGGGACCAGTGAGCTATTACAGTGTGTGTTCTCACGGTAATGGCACCAGTGCAAGAATGCCAGCCTTTGATCATGACACATCTACTGAAAAACAGCTGGCTAACCAAGTCACATGGGCAAACCCAAAGGCAAGAGGAGGAAAAGTATGCTTCCCAGAAGGGCAAGAGGGTGAATATATAATATTACTACTGAGAAGTAGAGAATTAAGACCAATAGCTCAATCTACCACAATTTATCATCACCGTTTGTATGTATTGTAGCTTTCCCCATACTTTGGTGCCCCAAATCTTCAGATCTTCAGTGGTGACTAATTATAGGAGTAGAGAAAGTGAGCATAAAGCAGAATCTCAGGAGAAAGGTAGGCGTATTCCCACCACATATTCCCTACCACATATTTGAAGGAAAACATGACCCAAAGTCGTGCATCTGTTTGAAAAAAAAAATTCATTATGCAAGTGTCTTATATTTTTCAATTTCCTTAAATTGATTCCTTAAATCCCTTATTGAGGAATATTTCCTATGATAAATTAAATGAAATAGAGTTGTCAGGCTGAAGTAAGGAATTTGAAAGAGTCTGCCAGGCACAGAGGAAATAACAACTATCAAAAGGTAAGCAAGATGGGGCACCTGGGTGACTGATTCAGTTGAGTGTCCGACTCTTGATTTGGGGTCAGGTCATGATCACAGCATCCTGGGATTGAGCCCCACATCAGTCTTTGTGCTGAGTGTGGAGCCTGCCTGAGATTCTCTCTCTTTCCCTCTGCCCCTCTCCCCCACTCATGCACTCTCTCAAAAAAAAAAAAAATTAAACTCTTTAAAAATAAAAAAATCAAAAAACTCAAAAGGTGAGCAAGAGATGGATAAGAATGAGTACTCCCCCCCTTCTTTAACTCCTCACCTCCTACTCATACCCAAACTAACAAACCTGCGTCATTTGAGCTGAAAGAAGAATTCATCTCTGAATATAGATCTGAGTTAAAATCATTCTGCAATGGTCCTACTGTGGCTTTTGAGAACAATGCCATCTCTTAAAATAACTGTTTTCAATCGTGACCTTCAGCATGTCTGAAAGTTTGTGATGATGAATAGTGAATGGTGAATGGCACGCTACAGAATGCAGCCCCTTAATTGCTCACAGAGAAGTCACATAGGATTTTCAATCCTTCTGTTTATGCCAATGCTTGGAAAAGATCACTGAGTTTGGATCTATGTAGAGCTACCAGACTGAATCAGAGATGAAAATTTCCATTTGAGCCAGCTACTCAGCCTTTCATGAAACAATTTGGAGAGGCGGAGGCAGGAAACACAGTGCATAATGATGGTGCGCAGACTTTGGCATCAGTCATGCGTGCGCTTAAATTCTCGTGTTACTATTTAATAGCTGCGTGGCCTTGAGCAAGTTTGTAATCCTTTGCAGTTCAGTAACTATATCTGCAAATTAGGAATCATCATCACTACCAGGGGTTGTGGTGAGGATTTAGCATGCTAATATATGTAAAATATGGCACAGGTAAGTACACAAAAGAAGATAGCTGTTGTTGTAGCTATTATACTACATTAGGGAATTTATTTTCAGCAAAGAATAAGGTAAGAAACCAGTCTGCTTTTGCAAGGACAAACTTGAGCCATGGATGAGCAGGGTGGAGGCTGTGGAATTGGTGAAGAAGGAGTCCGATAAGATGGGTAGGTAAGGAAGGTGGGTCTGTAGGGAATCTATCTGGATAAAATGGAGACCAGAAACAGTAAAACAATAACAAAAACTACTTCTTCTCTGAGTCTGAGCATTGCAAGTTGGCTCATGCAGCATCAGATTCATGTTAACGATCCTGAATTTAGTGACTATAGTGGAAAATATGTTTTTCAGCCACAGGAATAAAAGAAGAAAGGGTGTGATAGTTAATTTTACGTGACAACCTGCCTGCCCTGTGGGATGCTTGGATACTTGATTAAATATTATTCTGGGTGTGTTTTTGAGGGTGTTTCTGGGTGAGATTAGCATCTGAATCAGTAAAGCATATAGCCCTCCTCAACGTGGGTGGGCCTCATCCAATCTGCTGAAAGCCTGAGGAGAAGAAAAAACGCTAAGTGGGCATTCAACTCTCTTTACCTCCATGTCTTTGAGCTGCTACATTGGTTTTCTCCTGCCTTTGGACCCAGACTGAAACTTCCACCATCAGTGTTCTGGTTCTCAGGCCTTTGAACCTGGACTGGAACTATATCATCAGTTCTTCTGGGTCTCCAGCTTGCTGAAGATCTTAGGACTTCTCAGCCTCCACAACCGCAAGAGCCAATTCTTCATAATAAATATATTTATGATACATATGTCACATGTGTGGTTATGTTTCTCTGGAGAACCTAGACTAATACAGAGAATGCCATGCTTCTAGACACAACCCGAAAACAGTACCAAAATTACCTGGACTCAAGATGTGAGGCAAATATACTGGGAATTCACCTCCAATATCTGTGTTACAGGGAAATCTGGTAATCATCAACATCACAGATAGCTCTGAAGAAGAAAAGCAGGCAGTTGTCAGGAAGTACAGCTAGAAAAAGCTTTGGGGGGCATTATTAGAAAACTAGAAAATAAGGACCTTTCCCTCCAAGTAGAGTGAGCATGACAATGGGGAAATTATAGGAGCACTGGGGAGATTCTGGGAGACAACAGAGAGACTGCTGACAGCAAATTGCAGGAGTCCCACCTGAATGGGGAATGGAAGTGAGGGGAAGAATCCCCATTTGGGGAAGGAATGGGAACAATATCACCAGGATTTTTAAATTTTGTCAGAACATATTTGGAGCTGAGGATTACAAGTAGGCCTAGATTTAGACACAGGGCACAACATGATGTCTTCTTGGCAGTAACTAGGTAGAAGCCTGGTCACTAGGACTAGAACATAAGACACAGAAGGGCTGGAAGCTGATATGACTAGATGACAGGCACCTGAGATTCCAATTAGAGTCCTCTGAAAAGATCCAGACAGAGGACAACCCTGATCCAGGCTGGGCACTGCCTGGGGGACAAGAGATCCTAACAAGACTTTTGTAATGACCAGACTGCCAGCTGGGCTTTTGAGCAATAAATCTCCCCAACATCTCCTTTTCCACACTTGTCTTCATCCTTCTCCAGGTCTTTCTATTCATGAAGCTTACCTTGGTGAAACCCCATAAGGTAGTATAGATTTATAGACCAAATCCTGAAGTTCTGGCTCAACTCACTCTACTCATGATATAATCTCAAATTGCTCTTTAATCTCTGAGTCGTGACCTTTTTACTGACTTTCTCATTTTTAACTTGGCTACCCCTCAAACTTTAAACTTGATGTTCAATACTGTTTTCTGAGAACCATTCTTAAATCCTTCCCTTGAATGTGTTGAAGTAGAATAATAAGTACACAGGGGTCTAATTATTGAAATAGACTTAGAAATTAACTTTCCCCATCTCTGCCAGAATTCTTGAAGGCAAGATGGATTTATTGATCAGGTGCATGCATAAAGGCTTTCCTTTACCTTGCCCTTGGTTTAGACTATGTCTGCTAAATGATCACTTCACCACACTCTGGACAGAACCATGTCAATCTTTATCAAAGGAAGAATAAGACAGTAAGTTTCCTAGATACGAAATACACAATTCAATTTTTTTTAAGAATTAGCATGGGATGCCAAGCAGCCTGACAGGGAATCTTTGGAAAATTAAAGCATGAGATGAGAACTTTTAGACAAAGGGTAACTGTTACCACAATAGACTGTGTCTCCTGATACTCTTTCATCCATAGATACGTGCAATCACTCTGCATGTTGAAGTGTATTTGAAATTGGAAGATGAGAAGTTCCTAACGTTGAAGAGGTTTAAAGTTCATTGCAAATACCTCTCTTTTGGAATTAGATTTGAATTGGAAAACTTTTCAAAGTCTAGTGTTATAGGGGCAATAAAATATTTTAAAAGTTAGCAAGCCAAATGGCTTCTCTTTCTTCCAAATTAATTTTTCTCCAATAGCAAACTAGGCAGAAATTCTTTACCATGACTGAATTTAAGAAGGTTGGAGGTTATCAAAGCAGTTTGTAGACTTTTTTCTAGACATTTCCCTTCCCCCTGTTCTCACACCTATTCTCCAACCACTTAAGATGAAACAGTTTGAATGAAAGCAACAAATACATGTGAGCAGATTCCATGGCTTGAAGGCTGTCCACTATCTGGTAATGCCTAGGGAGCCTTTCCCATTAGGGGAGTGTTTGGACTATGACTTCAAAAAACAAAGACATCATGGAAGCAGAAATACGCTATGATGTTGTGATTTATAATAAGATATATATTTGCCACTTCTGGTGCAGAGCTCATAAAACCCTTGGACTTTCCTAAGTGATGAGACAAAGGTGTCTTTTGTTATTTTAATGAGGTGACTTTGGACAGCACCTAAGGATGGGGCTGGTTGCCAGGAGAACCAACCTGTAATTAGAGGGTTGGAACTTCAGTCCTATCCCCTTGATCTCTGGAGAGGGGAGAGGGCTGAAGATTGAGTTCAGTCTCCAGTGGCCAATGATGTAATTAATACCTTTGTAATGAAGTCTCTATAAAAACCCAAAACAAAGGGCACCTGCGTGGCTCAGTCAGTTAAGCGTCTGACGCTTGATTTTGGCTCAGGTCATGATCTCACAGTTCATGAGATTGAGACTTGCACTGGGCTCATTAACAGTGTGGAGCCTGCTTGGGATTCTCATTCTCATTCTCATTCTCATTCTCTCTCTCTCTCTCTCTCTCTCTCTCTCTCTCTCTCTCTCTCTCTCTCTCCGCCCCTCCCCTACTTGCTTTCTCTCTCTCTCTCAGAAATAAATAAACATTAAGAAAAAGAGGACTGTGTTCAGAAATCTTTGGGGTTGAAGAATACATGGAGATTTGGGGAGAGGACACACCTGGGAAGAGCATGGGAGCTCTGTGCCCCTCTCCATCCCTTGCCCTATGCATCTCTTCTATCTGGCTGTTCCTAAGTTATATCAGTTTATAATAAACTGGTGATCCAATAAGCAAAATGTTTCTCTGACTTTTGTGAGCCACTATAGCAAAATAATCAAACCCAAGAAGAGGATCCCTGGAAACTTCAGTCTTATATAGCCACTTAGAAGCACAGGTGGACTTACGACTGGTGTCTGAAATATGTGTGGCGTAAGGAGGGGCAGTTTTGTGGGACTGAGCCCTTAAGCTGTGGAATCTGATGCTATCTTCAGGTAGATAGTCACAGAAGTCAGTTGAATTGTAAGATATCCAGCCAGTGTCTGAGAAATGTTTGTTGATGTGCGGACCTTCATACACATATTGTAATTGGGTGCCGAATTATAAGTTTTAAAGGCCTTTCAAGTGTGGCCTGACTTTACCATCCCATAGTATCAGATATCCTGTCCTCCCGTCTGAGCTAGGCACCAGAAAGCCTGTTATTAAATATCCTCTTTTTTGGATACAGCCACCTTGTTCTGAGACCAAATGTGCTGTGTAAGAATTTATAAAAGATGTTGAGAGCAAAGCATTCTTAAGTGAGTTACTGCAAGAAACATGTCCCATGCATTTAAATGCTGAGCTCAGATTATGCTTGCGTGTTTATAAAAATCCTTTATTATTTGAAGAAAATGCTCTAAAATGTAAACAGAAGCTGCCTTTGGGTTGCAGGATTACAGATGGTATATCCTTGGATTTTTTTTCTTTTCTGCCTTTATTACTTTTTTTTTAATTAAGTGTGTGCTATTTTTGTAACCTTAGTACAAAATTAAAATCCTATCCATTTTTTGAGCACTTTAATATCTTCCTATTTGTGTGTGTATGTGTGTGTTAATGTGGCTGCATCTCTGCATTACTATATCAGAACAGACTATTTTCCTGTATTATGCTTTCCTCTTCTTTGCTCCTCGGAATTATTTTTAAGCTATAATCACTGCAAAAGAAAATCCCGAGGTGGTTTACTTTTCTCACATCCAACTACCACTTTAATTTAATCTAAATGAACTCAGTATATCAACAGTAAGGCATCATTACACAACAGAACATTCAAAAGACAATATACTTCCTTTTTTTTAATGTTTATTTATTTTTGAGACACAGAGAGAGACAGAGCATGAACGGGGGAGGGTCAGAGAGAGGGAGACACAGAATCCGAAGCAGGCTCCAGGCTCTGAGCTCTCAGCACAGAGCCCGATGCGGGGCTCGAACTCACTGACCATGAGATCATGACCTGAGCCGAAGTCAGACGCTTAATTGACTGAGCCACCCAGGCACCCCAACAATATACTTCTTAAGTAATATATTGCATATTATACCTGCTTCTCAAGAGACCCGCAACAAGGCAGGCATCTCCAGAAGATTCAGCTTTACTAAAGACCAAGCATATATAATGAATTATCTATGACCCCAAGATTGTTCACAAATCCCCAAGAGGTCAAGATCATGGGGTCCTGAGAATGTCAAGATGTTACTTGGAAGCATTTAGAACAAGGAAGTGATAGATTAATTGAAGATTATGTGACTTCCCATGAATTGGGATGTATGCTCCAGGTTTGAGTTAATCTGTAAAATGTCACTTAGAGGTGGATATGTTATCTTCATTTTGTGGATGAAAGCACTGAAGATCAAAGAGTAAAGTGGCTTTCTTGATCTCATATATCCATTAAATGGCAGATTTCAGATTTAAGATCATGTCCTCTGACTACAAACTTCTAATCCATGACTGTACAGAAAAAAAGCCAAGAGTATACAGAAGTGTAAGCTGTTCTATATGTACAGTTGTGGGGGGGAGGGGGAGGGAGAACACAGAATGAGAGCATACAAGGGGGTGGAGAAAGTGAATGTCCAAATCTTCACCTATCTCTAAACCATAATGACTCTAAAGAGTCCTTTTCTTCCCTCCCCACCTTGTATTGCCTACATTTAAGTCCAATCTCTTATCTAGGTTGGGCTATAAAACAAGTGTAGGCTAAAACACACACACACACACACAAACACACACACACACAAAGGAAGGAAGGAAGGAAGGAAGGAAGGAAGGAAGGAAGGAAGGAAGGAAGGAAGGAAGGAAGGAAGGAAGGAAGGAGGGAAAAGAAAAAAAAAGGCTCAAATAGTCATTAAATCTCAGAGAGTCTAAGATGACTTCTGAACTTTTAAAATTACCTTATTTTAAACAAATTGTCTTAGAAACTCTTGATTTTTTTTTTTTAGCAATGTGAGGAGGATATTGGTATTGGCAGGGCTAGTTATATAGACTGAGTAGGTAAGTCTTCAACTGCAAAATAATTTAAAGGGATACTTTGCTTCAAAATATCTGTAGTCAGAGTATACCAGGATTTAAAATCAGACAAAGGGTTTGAAATCTAGCCTTGACCAGTAAAGGCTAGAACAAGCTACTTCACCTCTCTGGACCCAGGAATAAATGCCTAAGATATATGCTTACCCTAGGGTACACTGAGAGGTAATGAAATAACTGGGCTTGGAGCCCAGGTCGATTGATTCCTAGCCAACCATGTTAACCAAGAAATAACCCACAGTAGACCCCAAGTAATTGATTAATACTTTCTACTTTGACAACCTGCAGCTTAGAAGCTGTATTCTTTTTTCAGTCTTAATGATCACAAAAACTTTCTGCTACAAATGGTAAACTCTGAGAGTCCTGGAATATTTTCCTCCAGACCCCAGCCTCCAACACCATTCCCTCACCAGCATAGAACACAGCCTAGAGACAAAAGAGAAGCATCTTTGCTTTTTTAATAACCCACCAGGTGTCAAACACTATGATGTTTGCACATTA
The DNA here is from genome assembly GCF_018350195.1 of Panthera tigris. Taxonomy (NCBI): domain Eukaryota; kingdom Metazoa; phylum Chordata; class Mammalia; order Carnivora; family Felidae; genus Panthera; species Panthera tigris. The sequence continues at coordinate 83,141,744 of NC_056669.1, forward strand.
ACTCACACGTTCATGCATGTTATCTCAAATCATCCTACCAAGTTATGTTATGATTATTGCTATTTTCAACTAAAAACTGGAGAAACTGAGGCCCAGAGAAGTGAAATAACTTTCCAAGTATCATACTACTAGAGAGTGACTAAAACAGGATCGAAGGTCCATGTTGTTTCTGTGTCTCATGCTTTCTTCCACAGAACACTAAGGAATAGGTTCATTAGATTTGAGAAGTTTTGATTAACCTACATGGTGCCTAGCCTACCAGGAACATGTCCTTAGATCCAAGAAAAGAGGGAAATGGAGAAGCCCATTCTGCACAGCAGTCTGCACTGTTGTCTTTCTCTCTGTACTCTACATTGGGTGGTAAAGCAGGTTCCTTTTCTACTACATGGGAGGGACAGACAAAAGGTGTAAAAGTAGGAAAGTAGCAGCAGCTCTGCTATCTAGAGTCCATTTGCCTCACGGGGGCCTGGAGTGCCTCCTTGGTTACCCCCTTCTCCGTGTGAGTCCTGTTGGTTTCTCGCCTGGGGTTGACCAGGACTCCACAATGAGTGGGTTAAGGAATGCTGGCATGGCTTTCCATTTCTTGTCCTTTACAAGGAATGCAATTGGCTCTGGTTCAGCTGCCTCACAAATAAAAACCTTCCACAAAACAGCAGTAGGAAGAAAAAGCAAGTCAATCCTGCAGAGGGCAAGGACAGCAGAAATCCTGTGTCTGTAACAAATAGGTTTATGATATTTCCTGAGGCCTTTAAAAAAAAAAAAAAAAAAAATCACCTTGCTGAGCTGCCTCAGTGAACAAATAGTTGTCCGCTAGGTGGCAGCACACCTTACCTCTGGCTTCCTGTCTGCTGCTTTGGAGAGCTTGCCTTTCTCAAAAGGAAAAGGGAGAAAAGCTGGGCATAAGGTGGGCACAGGGTGAGGGTGGGGGATGAAAGGAATAGAATATTTCTTGAGTGTCTCCAGTGTTCCACACTGTGATATATATGCTTTAAAATACATTAGTTCATTTAATCCCCACAGCTTATTGAGGTAGATATCCTTGCCTTAAAGTTACTTATGATTAGTAGCAAATATTGAGGATTTAGTTTATGCCAACCACTTTACTATATATTCATTATCTTATTTAACTGCATTAATACCACTTCCCAAAATGGGTATTATTACTAACCTTCTTTCACAGATGAGGGAACCAAGGTTTAAAAAGAGTAGACTTTTAAAATCACATAATTACTAAGCCAGGACATTGACAACTGAACTCTGGGAGGATAATATCAGAGTGCATGAGTGACTGAACACACTCCTTGTGTAAGAAAGACTAAATAACCCCAGATGTAAAAAGTAACAGAGCTAAAACCTATGCTTCTAAATATTTTTTCCTAAGTATAAAATGAACACACACACATACACACACACATGCACACATATACACACACATATATTTTATAGAGAAATTTTACATATAGGAAACAGATAAAAAGAATGTAATTATCATCTGCAATCACATGATCCAGAGATAACTCTTATTACTTCTTCCCTTCTATTCCTCTCTGCAGGTATATGTATTTATCATAGTAAATATCATACAGCATATATAGTGTTCGAATAACATTTATTTCACTTAATATTTAAAAATTTTCCCAGACCATTAAAGTATGTTGAAAGTAAAATATTCCTTGGAATGCATGGCATAACTTAATTAATTATACACATATTTCAGAATCTGAATTGGTTCCAAGTTTTCACTACTCTAACTTTTGTTGTAATGCATAGCCTTAGCTATAAATCTGAATACCCATCTCTAATTTGTTCTGCAGACAAGTTTCCTATAAACAGAACTGTCAGGTCAAAGGATCTGACCACTTTTAATTCAATAGCTACTACCAAATTTATTTCCAGAAAGACTGTATTGATTTGCATTTGCTCCAACACTGTACATTTTCAGATTCATTTTCTCCTTTGCTTTTGAGCCTGTTCTTCTGACTCTTATGCATTATGTCACCTACAATTAGATCCCTTCTTTCTAGAATTATCAGTGTCTATCATCCTAGACTCCTTGCCCTGCTTTCAAATATACACTACACTTCTCTTCTACCCCAACTGAAAATATTTTTTTTTATTTGACCCTGTGCTCCTTAAGCTATACTCTATTGCTCTCTGCCAGTTCATTCTCAGTTTTCTGAAACACATGTGGTGTGTATCCTTTGGTGCTCTGCCATGGATCCACACACTGCCAGTTCCCTCCAACTACAGTTCTACCTTCTTTATTCTAATGTATCAGACCTCATACAGGTAACTGTTGACCTCTCACCAGTCTTGATCTCCATTATTACCAATTTCTCTGTATAATTTAGCATCATCAAACTTTTTACCAGATTTCACTCACTTTAGTCCCTATGATATTGCACTTTCCTTGTTTGTCTCTTATGTTTGACCAACTCTCCTCTTTTACTAGAACCTATTCCTTCTCCTTGGAAACCCTCAAATTGTTATCAGATTCTACTTTTTCTAGCCCCAGTTGAATACAAACCTTGGCTATTTTGATGAAAATATAAACTTAAATTATAACAAACTTTAATCTCTCAAATAAGCATAAAATTTGTCCAAGTAGATGGAAAAGGCAGAATATATAGAGAATATTCAAGGCAGAATAGTAAAATAAAGATGGAGTTAGGGATGTGAATACTATTCTCAAGAATGGCTAGGGGCGCCTGGTGGTTCAGTCAATTGAGCATCCAACTCTTGATTTTGGCTCTGGGCATGATCCCAGTGTCATGAGATCCAGCCCATGTCTGGCTCTGTGATGAGCGTGAAGCCTGCTTAAGATATTCTCTCTCTCACTCTCTCTCTCTACTCTCTCTCTCTTTCTCTCTCTCTCTCTCTCTCTTTCTCTCTCTCTCTCTCCTTCTGCCTTTCTCCCGTGCTCACATGCTCTTTCTTTCTCTCTAAAAATAAAATTTTAAAAAATCAGTAAGAATGGCCAATGTGGCATTTCACCTAGCATGCCAGGGCATTTGTTAGTTGTTCAAATTAAAAGAGGGAGAGTGTAAAAAAGAGCATTCAAATGTGAAACAATTTGGAAAACATGGCAAGATGTTCCATAAATTTACCATATCACTTTACAGAGTGAGTCTTCGAGAAGCCCTATGGTACAAAGACCTGTTCTTATACTTATTTGACCGTTGGACCTTTTGTGGGAGAAGACCTAGTGGGATATGAGCATGGGAAATTCTGGACCAAGAGGATAGGGTTCCCAATGATGAGGTTATAAAGTTAGGGAAAGCCAGTTCATGGCAGATCTTAGCTGTCCAGGAGTAATAGAAGGGCATTTTAGATGTTTTGTCCAGCTTTGAAGACTGACTAAAAGTATTTAAAAATGGATTAGTCAGACAGAAATTTGTTCTTTAGATAGATAACTCTTCATATTATGTAATCCCAGTTGTGCAGCAAGGAGATGAATTGAGAGGATTTTGAAATTGATGGAATTTCTCTACTGAAAAAAAGAGGTACTGCTCAATTCTCATCATGGTGCCTGAGATAGAGAGAAAAACACTGAAAAGAGATGCAAAGACCAAAACTTTGTAATTGATTAATAGAGAGGGTGAAGCAGAGAAAGGAATCATATGGCACTCACATCTATTAATTCACTTATTATGTTATACATACAACAAATGTCTGCAGTGCTAGTAAGTACAATTATAAATGTCAACTAATATTCTATAGCCTCTACTGTCAAATAATTCTTAGTATGTTAGTACAAGAGAATGCTTAGAACCCTATCTGTATCTGTATCTGTATCTATCTGTATCTGTTTCTATCCACATGGATAGAAATTTTAAATGTAAAAAAATTAAATATATAAAAATACATAAAATTCATACAAAAATAATTACTTATACATAAGATAAATAATACATAAAATATATATAACACATAAATGTATAAACATGATTACACATAAAAATATATAATGTATTCATGTACCTGAAGCATATTTATAAAAATAATTTTATGTTAGATGGGTATATATAAATAAAATATTGAACTGTAAGGGAAATTGTATGTGTTTATATGCATATATATCATGAAATATGCAAATTCTATAAAGAGATAAGATAAATCCTGTAAAGCAGAAGGTAACTGATATTATCATACCTCTAAGAAATCATGGCCTAATACTGATACAGCATTCAAAATTCTGCTTCCAAATCACTCAGCCCATTATGCACTATTTCATTGCACTGTTCCTTTTTTATTTCTACAGTAATGACAACAATCAACTCATCAATACCTGGTGAGCAGAGCATACTACCACCAAAGAACATCTATTGTGAAAGATAAACCAGATGCTCTGAGCTGAAATGACACTAAAACATCTATCTATCTATCTATCTATCTATCTATCTATCTATCTATCTATAAGAACACACGGGAAAAAAAGAAAGACAATGTGTTATCTGGAGGGAGAAAATTCACTCTCTTTGCTACAATTTTAGAAAATGGAATATAACAACCTCTTTTGGTTTGGTGTCTGTGCATGTCTCAATATTTTTATAGAAAATGGTAATATAATTCCCAGTCTCAGAAGTGAGCTGACATGGCCAGCAATTTTTAGTAGCCTCTAAAGAGGATATAAGGCCAATATGAATTACAGCTTTGAAGTTATCTGTGTACTCACCAGCATTATCCAATGAAATAAAACTCCAAAGTGTTATCTTAGAATCACAATGAGGCAGAAATGGACAAAACACTTGATCTCACGATATTTTGCTTCTCCTGGACAAATCACAAATTAAATTGGCAAGCACGTACGTAGCTGGCCAGTTGAGGAAGCCTCCTGCTAAGAGTAGGAAGACAGTAATACAAAAGTTTAGGGGTTGGAGTCAAATTGTAATACCCCTCTCCACTAATGACTAGACGAGTAATCTTAGGCAAGGCATTTGACCTCTTTGAAACATGATTTCCATTTTAGAAAAATGGGGAAAATAACCACAAAACATCTTATACAATTGCTATGAAGGTTTTCAAAAGTGAAAACTTTGTGTCTTTCACAGAAAAGGAGCTCTTAGTTCTTGGTTATTTCACCTCACCCGACATCCTTGTTTTACTATACGGTCAAACTGAACCTAAATTCTTTGTGAATAGGGATATGGTTCCAATTGTTAGAGAGGCTGTGATCCAGCTAAAGAAACAAACAAACATACAAAAGTAGACTAAGCAATTTTTCATAAGGCCCATTCAAAAAAAAATCATGAGCTACTTCTCAATACATTTCACTGAGTTGTGTAAACAACAAATGTTTCAGGATTAAAATAGTCTCCCTTCATAAACACTGATCTAGGTGTTAAAGGATCCATAAAGTTCAATTAGGCAAGGATCATTAGTGAGAGCCCTCCAGTGGGCAGAGGGTTTCATCAAATGTGAAGGCAGAACAATGCATTTTAGAGTTAAAGGAGAGAAGAACCCTTTCTTGTAGCATTGCTACTTGACTATATTTGATCTTCAACAGCTGGAACAAAAACTTTTCCACCTTAGGCCTGATTGAAAGGAAAGTTCGTTAATAAAAAGGAAAAAGAGAAACGTGTTAATTAAAAATGAGATGAAGGATGTAGCCAAAGAAATAAAAGAAAAAATAAAAGAAAAAATAAATCGCATTTAACCTTTCCATTCTTAAATATCATAAAAGGAGGAGGAGGGGGAGGGGCAGGGAGAGAGGCAATAGCTCGTGTTGGTACAAGTATGGGATAATAGCCATGCACACATAACTGGTTGGCACAAATTGGCACAATCTTTCTGGAAGTCAATTTGCTGTTATTTAGCATACAATTTTGAGTTTTTCATATAACTTAGTCCAACAATCCCTAAGAACTTCATCTTTTAAAATATAGTCATGGATACACACAAATGTATGGTTAAAAGAATGTTCATGACAGCCTTCAAATAGCAGTGAATCATTGTCAACAGTCTACATACCTTACCATGAATGGCTGATTTAATAATTTATGTCATATCTATTCCTGGAAATTCTATGAAGTTGCTAAGCAAGCTTTACATGTATAAGTAATGCCACATTACTTATGTAATGAATGTAATGTAATATAAAACAACACTGCAATGTAAGTCACTTATAATATGTATATAAATGTATACAAGCAGAAAGAGCAATTGCTGTTTTGACATTAGTTGTCAATTGGTGATGTTTTTACTTTTAGTTTGTACATTTCTGTCTTCTGAATTTTCTTCAATAAACAAATGTCCTTTGATTAAAAAAGGTATAAAAAAAACAAGTGAAAACTGAAAAAGACAAGAGCAAATGAGGAAATACTATTCTGTGTTAGCGGGAAGTAGTTCTTCAGGATCTGTGTATGAGATTAAAATATGGAGGAAAAGACAGTGAAACTCTAAAGGGACACTCTAAAGAGAAACTCTAAAAGGGAAGTGGTTTGTGTTTAGCCAAATTCTATCTTGTGTGATGTCTAATACATGTTTTATTCAATAGTAATTAATATGCATCTTGAGTGGGCATGAAATGGTAATGGAGACTAAATGGAGCATTTTCAGGGATATTCAAGGCAAACAGCTGATTTTGTGACATGGGAGAGTCTTGGTCTGTAGCCCCTGATAATAACTACATCTTGCAGCAATCCTAAGTGCCTTTCCCCGTGGAATTTTCTTTCTGTTATCATAAAGCCTTCAATAACATCTTATTAAACTATAGCTTTGCCTTATCTGTCCCATGGGGCATTATTAAGAAAGGATATATGCATAGTATCAGGATTATAGGGTTGTAGTGAACAGTGTCCATTAGATGGAAAGAAAGATGATGAAGACCAGATTCTCAGTTAGGGTAACAACAACACCAGGACCAACTGGTGGATTATGAAAACATCTCCAGGATGTCTAGAATAAACTATATGTACAGTTAACCTGTTGTTTTGCATTCAATTAAAATATAAATGGTGAATTAAAATCACAGTGGTTTAATACTCCAGGTCTTCATACAGTCAATGATACCTGGAGAACTCAGACCCAGCCCCATGTCATATGGTACTGTCCTGTTCCCAAACACCAACTGATCCCAATTCAAGAACTGTCATTAGTCCATGATGCACAATAATCATAGATAAGACTTAAAATGCACAAAATGCAGGTAAGGAGGCAGAGGAGCAGAAAAGAAGATTTACTTAGAGATGGAGTGCTTTGATGTGAGCTTCTCCTATGTTTTCTCTTTATACAGCTTTACTGATGGCTAGATGGTGAGCAAATCCTTACATTTACCCTTAAGCGGGAGCTCAGCGTAGGTAGTGATTCCAGTTATGTAGTCTATCTGATCTTTAATTATCTACAAAAATAAAACATAACATTATCTTTGCTAGACTATTATAATGATTAAACAGTTAAAATACATAAAAGACTTAGCAAAATATCTGATTCATAAAATAGGCACTCAGTAAGTATGGAAAAGCAGCATAAGGCGGGAGAAGTAGTAACTCTCAAACTCCATTAACACATCGGGGACCCCTGAAGGGCTTGTTAAACAGATTTTGGGGCCTTCCACATAGCCAGGTTCTGTAGGTTTGGGTGGCACCCAAGAATTTGCATTTCTAGCAATTCCCAAGTTCTGCTTCTGCTGTTGGTTCAGATACCACACTTGAGAAACACTGGCCTATGGAATCAGATATACTTGAAATCTCATCCAAAAGCCATTCTTTATGATGTCTGTGGTCAGGGGCCAATAACTTAGTTTCTCTTAGTTTCTAATCCCCTATCACTAAACTGGACATAATAACACTTACTCACAGGACTGCTTTGTAAAGGGCGCCCTAGTAGAGTTTGGGATATAGTATACGAGTAAGAAATGTAAACTACCTGTCTTCCATTTTAGTCTGTTTCATTTCTCTGAGCTCTGAAATTACCAACCAAACCTCTCAGCACTTTCTAATTTTTATGAAACTAATTCTGTTAGATTGTCTTTTCTACTTGACAGGAAGATCTTCAAGAAAAAAAAAAGATATTATTTTATATATCACTTGCCCCACACAGTGCCTGGAATATAATAGATACTCCCGCAGTAAATGTGCATTATCTTTATTAAGCTGGGTCCTTCTAAAGATACTGTATGCCTTCATTGTCTTCTCTTTGCTAATTTTTCCAAAACAAGAAAGTTCAGATAAATAGAAAGTTGGAATAATTTTTCCCTGTTTCAAACATAACTCACATATCCTTGGCTACTGGTTAATCAGAAAACAAACAAACAAACAAACAAACAAAACTATTCCTAACATTTGAGCAGTTGTTGAAAGATAATCTAGCAAAGTTTCTAAGATGTGATATTAACCGTTCTTTTGGTCAGTGTTCATGGAAATGCTGTTCACCCTTGTTTCTCTACACACCTGACCTCCATATTATCTTGCTCACAACTCCCTTGTGACCCATTCTGTCATCCAATACTGGCACTCAGGGCTATCTTTGTAGGTGTGTAACCTGTGCAGTACACAAAGCCCCATGCTTAGAAAGGCTCTGTGCTTGATTAATACTTACCATCACCATCTATCTGTTCTTCATAATATTTGAACAAAGGAAACTGAATTTTCATTTTTTACGGGGCACTGAGAATTATGTATATGACCTTGCTGGCACAAAAGCTGGGATTCTAGGGAGATGAGACTGCTGCATCGACAATCAAAAAACTGCATATATATATATATATATATATATATATATATATATATATATATACACACACACACACACACACACACACACACACACACACACACACACACTCATTTTCTGGCAATCCATTGATAGGTTTCTCAATAACTATATAACCTTGGGAAAATCACTTCAATTTACTGAGCCTGGACAACCTTATCTATAAAACCACATCTAAACTTAGTGCTCTCTTATGTACTTCCAGTTAGTAGCTACTATAAAATCTGTTAATTTCTAAATACAGAGAACTTTACAACTTAAAAAAAGGAACCCCTGCTTTAGAGAGACACATTTTCTAAATCTATCGAATCTATTTAAGAAGAAAAACAGATGGTGAATGTATCCTAAGATGCCATTATTTCTCATATAACTATATACCTTGCATTTCCATGTAATTTCCTGGGGACAGTCAATCTGAAAATCTTTCTATACCTTAGTCTGAAAAATGACACATCAACAACATGCTGAGTCTCCTAATTACCAGGAATGTAGGGCCCATTAAACTGTGAGCATGCATATGCACACCTAATTATGTTTATGCCTACTTATAAATCAGCAAAGTGAAAGCATATGCATGCTGAAAATTACCCATCATTAACTTTCCTAATTGCACGCATATAAAAAGGGAAATAATTCACTTCAGAGTATGTTTTCATCCTTTGGGCAAAGCATACACTCATCTTGTTTAGGTTTTGAAAAATTGTCTTCTTGCTCATGAATGGAAATCAATTCTTTGGATGCCAAAACCAACATAGTTCTTCCCTGGGTGTTGAGCCAGAGAAAATGAAAAGATTCAGATACGAATGTCAGAAGACTAGAGCATGGATCTGGGAAGCAAACAGCACAGAGAGGAGATACTAGGTAAATGAAAACAATTCCATCATTCTGATGAAGAGCACAGTGTAGATGATGACAAGCCAACCACAGATACAATGGGATGCAACAAGGAGAGACAGATCCTCAGGGAAAAAGAAGCATTAAATTTAGATGTCGGACAGAAGACTCAATTTCATGACAGTAATTGAGATCAATTGGAGCATTGTCTGCTCTCCTCATTCACAATTTCCCTTGTAGTTTCTTGAACAATTACTGTTCTATTACTGGCAGGATTAAGATAAGACAGACAGGAGTTGTGCATGCCTAATTGGGCTTCCATATATGGTTTATTGCTGTCCTTAGAGACGGAAAGCAGAAAAAAAGGGAGGAGGGCAAAAAAAATAAAATAAAAAAATAAAAAAAAAACAGTGCTTTTGATGTTCACAATAATGGGAAACCATTCTGGTACTAATTCAGAGGTGCAGAGACCTGAATAATAAAGCTGAGGATGTGTCTCCTGATAATTCTTCTCTAGGCACTGTGCATGCATTATTTCATTTAGCCCTCACAACAGCACTGCAGAGGCTTCGTTACTGTCCCTGTTATACAGATGAAGATGAGGGTAAGGAAATCACCTAAATGGCCCAACCACTAGTTGGTGGGGTAAAGAGTCAAATTTCAGCTCTTTCTGACTCCAAACCCTTGTTTCATGCTATGCTGCCACCCAGTTCAAAGTAGCACAAATTCCCAGATTTAGTCACTTTCTCTTTGCTAAAGATTCAGATAGACTTATATTTTCTCTTCACTATATTGACAGTTTTTTTTAAATAAAGCATCTGAATTAATGACTTTCTAAAATGAAACTTGTACCCTATGACTTTACTGACTTCTATTGACCTATGCTAGAACAATGTTTTCCTTTGAGCCTAACCACCATCTTTGAAACCCCTCTTCTATTCTAGTGTTTGCCAGAGTGTAAGTCAACTTTCCCTAAGGAAGAAGGTAGAAAAATCTGACCTAGACTCTACCAGTAAGATTCACTTGTGCAAGATTTTGAATGAGAACTAAATAGCCCAAGGAAGCCAGGTCTGACGCATTGAACTCTGGAAAAGCAGAAACTTGTATGAGTCCAATTCTTCATGGATGGTAATGACATTGCTTCTGGTTTCCAACCATGGACATCCCAGTTGTTCCATGGCACCTGATATGGGGTTGAGCATTGATTTTGCACTGGGGCTCACTTTCTGGCTCTCTCAACTCCTGAGGATTCTGAAAACCAATACTCCAATAATTCCCTTTTCTTGCTTTTACTAAGTAGAGTGCATAGTATTTTGCAACTAACAACTCTAATTTTGACACCAACTTAAGGAAATATGAACTCTCTTCCTTGTCACCCATAGTCTTCCCCAGTAAAAAGTCTCCAGTAACATCCCCTATGACTTTGTTCTTCATACCAGTGTTCTATTCAGTGTGACTTGTACAGTGTTCCCTCTACTTGGAAATCAGTCCTATTCAATTAGACTTTGTGGTAGGCTTCCTGCACCTGAATCCATAGACTGACCAGCTTCAAGGGCCATCCAACGCTCCCAATTATTTTAGATATGAATACCTAGGCCGAGCCCCTGTTTGAGGGTAAATATAAGGATTTGCTCACCATCTAACCACCAGTAAAGCTGTGTAAAGAGAAAACATAGGAGAAGCTCACATCAAAGCACTCTATCTCTAAGTAAATCTTCTGTTCTGCTCCCCTGCCTCCTTTCCTACATTTTGTGCACTAGAAAAGACCAAGTGCTGGAAAATCTAAAGGTCGCATTTACCTTCATTTCTTCTTCCTCTGTGTCAATTTTTCTATTTTTAATACATTCTATGTGACCCACTCTATCACCCAAGCCAAAACTCTGAGTCATCCCTGATTCTTTCTGTACCTTTAGTCCTTCAATCCTCTTAAATGTATCCCCTTCATATATATATATATATATATATATATATATATATATATATATATATATATATATTCTTTAAATCTCCTATGTTCATCTGTTCATGCCCTATGGAGTAGCCTCCTACTGTTTTTCTTGCTTCCAGTTCTCTGGTGTTCCTCTGTTCTTCATAAGTATAAGCAGAGAGACTTTTCCAGAACACACATATGATCATGTCTCTTCATGGCCTAAACCTTTTCCAATCAACCACTAAATCCAACTTTCTGGCACTGTGTATGAGACCTCCATGATCAGCCCCACTCTGTCTCCACCCCCCAAACCCACTTCATCTCCTGTGCTGTCCCACACACAGTATGTTACAGCCCTTGAACAAACTACAAAGACACATACATTTCTCCAAACAATCCTGCTTTCTATCTCCTTTTGCCATGTTGTCCCACTTGGCTATGCATCTTGTATGGTGTGGCTCAAAAATCTCAGCTTTAACACGTCAGCATCTTTAGACTATTCTGAGATCTCCCTCTGTGCCCCCACACTCCTAAAGCATCTTAGTCATTCACCCCCCTCTCTCTCTGCATTTATGATCTGTTTGTGGAGACCCTGCATAGTCTCCACACCTCCTTCTCTTCACCACCAGGAGGAAGAGACAGATTTGATGTCTGCCATGCTGCCTGGCTTTGGTCAGTGAATGATGCTTGACAGTTTGTGTAAATTTTATTATCCCAGCTGACTTCCATGATATTCTTAAATCTTATGAATTTGTGAGAGAGCCTTTTTTCACTCTTCATTGAATCCACCTGAGTCTAACAGTAGATGGGGCACATTTTAATGATGATGATTAATAATGATGATAATTCTTAGCTACTATTTATGGAATGTTTAATACTCATCATAAAACTGTAATAATATCATTATCGCTTGCAGCTGAGGAAAATTAAATATATAAGAATTAAGAAAAGTGCCCAGTGTCACAAAGCTTACTCATTGCAGAACCTATAAGTGAACCTCACTCTGTTTGATCCTCTGGCCCTTCTCCATCGGTGCCCCTTTCCACAGGATAAATCATTAGGACCACATTAAGGTAACTGGGACCCCAGAATTTCCTGCCTGCATGGTTGAGGGCCTGTGCCGCTTCTCTAGGCCTATTATTTCAAGAGTGGGACCAACCACTGGTGGGGTGGTTGTTTGTGCTGGAGTATGAATAGGGCTTTGACCATGGGGGCTGTAGTGTCCATACACAGGCACACAAGCTCCTTACACAGTGCAAGGGAGCTGAAAGTGGGAAGGAAAAGTGGAAGGCAGTTGAATAACACAGAGATACCTGGTTCTAGGTTTGAATCGGGGGTCTGGTGTTGTTAGAAAGAAGGAGGTACAACACATTTTATTTACAGTTTTTAGATTATGACTTTCAAATATTTGGATATAATGTATGTTGACCTCTTTTTAAATACTTATTTATTTATTTATTTATTTATTTATTTATTTAGAGAGAGAGAGAGAGAGAGAGAGAGTGCGAGCGGAGAAGGACAGAGAGAGAGAGGGGGGGAGAGAGAATCCCAAGCAGGCTCCATGCTGTCAGTGCACAGCCCCACGCATATGGGAGTCAATTTCATGAACCATGAGATTATGACCTGAGCCAAAATCTTGATGGGGTTAGAAGCATGGAGACATGAGAATTTAGAGATCAAATTGGCAGGAATAGCCAATGGGATTTTTAAGATCTCTTGAATCTGCTATTTAAATTACTTATTGTGTATCAGTTAAGCTTATAGTCATGTAAGCTCCTATTTGTACCCTCAAATCTCCAGTAAAATTTACCTGTACATCTCTGCCTCATGTAAAATGAATTTGTAGGGAAAGTGTTTAAGAGATTGAGGCTGTTATTGACATCTGTGTCAATGAGAATACTGAAGCAGGAACAGATGCAGGGCACTTCTAGAAGCCAGAAATCAGAGCCAGAACAGACAAGGAAAAATACAATTTTTCAGAATGCGAGGAAATCTTGAAGTGTTAGATTTTCCATAGAATTTAGAACTGTCTTTGGAGCCAATTTTATCTTTTTTAAGTAGGTAGGTAACCTCAGCTGGTATCTTAGATAGTCTAACATTTTCTTAGTTCCTAAGAACTTGCAGAAGATAAGAACATTAATTATCTCATTTTATCCACTTAAAAAGTCTGTGAGGTGGGCTGTGTTTCCCATTTACAAATGAGGAAAATGAGGCCCAGACTATAAAATAACCAAGATCACAGAACTCGACAGACTTGGCTCACAGGGCTGTCTGGCATTCTAACTCCTCTTCCTAACTAACTTCATGTCCTTTCCTCTGGGACTCACTCATATTTTAAAACAAATGCTAAAAAATGGACAGCTAGCACTTGATCTTTGTTATTGCTCTTTCTCCATTGTGCCTGTATGCTGCTGCTGAGTCCAGTCAGAGCCTCAGTATGCTACTAAACACATTACTCCCATTAGAGAATTAGCAGGTAAAGTGGAAACCTATTCCACATCACAGTCTGCAATTACTGGTTCGGACTTCTCCCAGAGGTTCATCGTGCTGATGAGGAAACAACAATCAGAATTAAGGAGATTTTACAGCAATGATTTGGCCACAGTACTTTTCAAAAGTTTTAGCTCTGGCTTTCACACCTGTGTCCCAGTCTTAAACTTTGAGCTCAAGCTTCCTACAAGACATTCCAATGTGGACATACTTGTGATTGAATAGTCCCCAAATCACGCAGAGAAGCACAATTGCAAGAGTCTTGGTTGGTAGTGATCAATCATTCATGTTACATGAGTATATTTTACATTATAAAATAGTTTTGTGTGTTCAAAGAAAAATCCAAATATTTTCGCTTGCAAGAGTTGTTTTCCTTTTTTTTTTTAAATTTATTTATTTTGGAAAGAGAGAAAGAGAGCACGTGCATGCATGAGTGGGGGCAGGGCTGAAGGAGAAGGAGAGAAAGAATTCCAAGCAGGCTCTGCCAGGGCAGAGCCCATCCCGACACAGGGTTTCATCCCACAAACCATGAGATCATGGCCTGAGCCTAAATCAAAGAGTTGGACACTTAACCAGCTGAGCCACCCAGGCGCCCCAAGAGTTGTTTTCTGATTGCTGTGTTAGATTAGATTAGAAGAATGTTTCTTGCGGTTTAGCACCGTGCTCTTGCACGTTAAAGAGAGTATCTTGGTTCCCTTTGCCACCGCAGATAAAGTAGGTCATTGTCAGCATCCTTCCCTTCCTCCTTTCTTTTTTCAAAAAAAAATTTTTAATGATTATTCATTTTTGAGAGACAGCGAGAGACAGAGTGTGAGTAGGGGAGGGACAAAGAGAGAGGGAGACACAGAATCCAAAGCAGGCTCCAGGCTGTGTGAGCTGTCAGCACAGAGCCTGATGTAGGGCTTGAACCCATGAACTGTGAGATCATGACCTGAGCCCAAGTCCGATGCCCAACTGACTGAGCCACCCAGGTGCCCCACTGCCTCTTCTTTCTAATGTTCATTACCCCTATACTTGCCCTCTTATCCTCCATCACAGCTCCTGGTTAATTTCTTTCCTTGCATTTATCATGAGTGATTTCATGATATCATCTCCACTCTGCTATAACCTCCACAAGGCAGATATCACATCTGTTTGGTTTACTACGTTTCCAGCAGAGCACTTAACACATATTAAGTGTTCAACTAATATTTGTAGAATCAAATAATCTAAAATATATGAATGAATAAATGGATGGTGGTGCTATATTTGCTGGAGACTTAGGAATCAGTCTAATGAAATCATACCCTCCTCATACCTTCTGTTCTAATAAACAGACATGTTCTTCTGGACTGCCCCCATCCCCACTGTCATTTGTTTACCAGATTTAGGAACAATGTTCCTCTGTCCCCGAGTCCTTGCCTTGGACTGCTGCTCAGGACTGGCTTCCTCTGTCTTTCATTTCCTAATTCTCATAGGAACGACTTTATGTCCCTGAGTGCAACCAATTCTGTGTAGGCTTTCTTTTCTATTGTTTATTTACCTGACCCCACTATGCTCTGCCTAAAATGAGGCTTGTTCTTCCTTTTCAGTGACGGTGAAAGTAAGGCAATGATTCATGAACCCTAATACCTGAGTGTTTGCATATCATAGCTACTCAGGGCCATACCCTAGCATCAGAGTCTCTAGGGCTAGGTATAAGGAATCGATATTTTGTAACAAGCTTCTAGGTGATCATGATAACCAAGGGGTAAGGGCAGAGGAGAGCCCACAATCTTGGAACATGTGAATTTTGAATATTCCTTCAGAGAGGGATTAACTCAGTGGCTTCAGCTAGTTACCCTGAGTTTGTCTCTTGCTCTGCAAAATGGTAGACGGTGTGGGGCAACCTACTGGTTCTTACCCCACCTCCAGTCCATTCAGAAGTAGATCATCTTTTAATATTGAGGGAAAATTCTGTAAGGGCCCAGGCCCAACATTTTTAACTTAAGCAAATAGTTTTCCTAGGCTCCAAATTGTAAGATAAATCCATTTCTTTAGCAAATGTATTCAAATCACAATAACCCAAGTAATAATTACACTTAAACACAAATGTAGTACAGAATGTATGATTATCCAAGTAATATATAATAAGTAGATTTAAAAAACTTGTTTATACACTTTTCTACTCCTTCCAAAAGCCCTTTCCTTGCTGTCACCAGCACCCCAGTCACTGGCTCTACTCCCTCCCCGCTCCCCCACCCAAAACACACACACACACACACACACACACACACACACACACACACACACACACACACACACAGTTTCCACTGCCAGCTGACCAGTGTCCTTTTACACTCTACTTCATGTGGGCTACAAGACATGCTGACTTAACACCATTGGAATCCCAAGGCTAGTAACTAATGTCCCCATTGTGGGAGCCAGTAGGAATCTCGCTTTCGCTGTTGAGCTAATCCTTATTACCCTGTCCTAGAATGCCACATTAATCCCTTATTACAAGTGATATTACAAACAATGCATAGGAATTTAAGGGTCATTGTAGGTAGTGCCGTAATTCACCACATTAAAAGTTAAATAGAAAGTAGCGGTAGTTTAGTGTGGGTAAATAGGAATTTTCTTGTTCTGAAGGTGGAACAATAGCTGTTTCTTTGCCTGATTCAGACTTAAGGCCACTTCCTGCTAACCTTGACCCACTAGGGAGGGTAAGGCCCATCTCTTCCATCATAGGGTAAGGTACAGCTTCCCCACTCCTTACTGGACATTTCCCAGTGGTGTCTTTACCTCAGGGAATGTACCTCCATCACCTAATGGACACACTGCCCTCTCCACCCAAAACTAATCAACAGTCCAGCCTTTTCAGGCATCTGACAGTCAGACTCTCCTCCTGAATGAGACTACTCTTTTTCATGTCCAAGTACTGACACACCCCCTGCCTTCAGGGACAACTCTGCCTTTTGGTGCTAAACACAGACCAGGGTGGAGTTTTCCTTCAGCACTTTTGTGGAGGCAGGCAAGGGGTGTGTAAAAAAGAATTTAAAGTGATAGGGCAGAAAAGCTTAGCTGACCTGGAGGGCCAAAGTGGGAGGGAATGAAAAAATAAAAGCACTTCTTCATTTTGTTCTCCCTCTTGCAGAAGGAAGAATGAGATAAAAGTTAATTTCACTGTGTATTTTCTTGCCACACTTGTGGTTCTCTAATGTTTCATTGAGGTGAAAAGACTATCGAAATTACAAAGGATCCAGCCAACACCAACTAAATTTTAAGTGTGCTTATGTCATTAAAGAAAATGATTTTTAGTAGATCATCCATTTCGAAAATATTGTTGGGGGAGAGGTGCCTGAGTGGCTCAGTCAGTTTAGCATCTGACTCTTGGTTTTGGCTCAGGTCATGATCTCATTGGTTCCTGGGCTCAAGCCCCATGATGAGCTCTGCCCTGACAGCACAAAGTCTGCTTGGGATTCTCTCCCTCTTTCCCTGCCACCCACTTTCTATCTCTCTCAAAGTAAATAAACATTAAAAAAAAAAAAAAACAATAAATATTGTTGGAGGAAATGCTAATAGGTATGTTTCATTCTCCAAAAGTAGTGTTCAAATAATTCTAGGAAATTTTCTGCTATTCTCCTTTTAGAGAGCCCCATTCATATTTTAAAAGCTGGTCTAAATCCTGATATAAAAATCCTATTAAGCATTGTTTAACTCATTGTTTTCCCATTTCATTTATGTCCCCATCCCCTCAGGAAGAGCCTGTACCTTACTGACTTTAGAGATTGTGTTAATATTTTGAGCATGTTCAACTGGAAAAGATACTGGATCTGCCCTTGCCCCTCCCAACCATGTGTAAGTGTGTGTTTGGGGCTTGATAACCCTCTTCAGAGATGCTATGGAGACATTGGCAGAACTGAATTTCTTGGCTTCCATCTCTCTCATGTTGATTCTAAGGAAAGACATTGCAATTTGGAAGTAAAAATAGCTTGGGAGATTGTAAATGGCAAAAGCAGAGGGAAAAGGAGGCAGAAAATGATAAGAGATGTAGCTAAATATTTATATATACAAAAAATGAAAACATGAGAAACGTTCCTTCTGAAATACATAATTAAGCTCAAGACAGAGTAGGCAGATGGAGTCAGTAATTACAGGTTCCTAATGTATCTAAAATTCCCAGAGAATGAAAGTGTTGCTACTGATTTTGTAGTTTCACAGTTTATAGCTTGTTGCTGTTTGTAATAGGCTCTGGTCCATTAACACTTGATGTTCCAGTTAGATAACTTGCATTTTAAATATCAACCTAGCAGAGCAAAGCTATACAATTTCTGACCTACTTAGACTATATGTGAGAAAACACTATATAAACTAAGGTTATTATACATGTATCATAATTATTCCTATTACTATCATCCTCATTCCTATTAACGAGGCAGCTGTGGTGTCATAAAAAAAAGACCCAGGATCTGGGACCTCACGTCATTCCAACAAAATTTATTGAATGCTTTCTACTAGCTAGATACCCTCCTGAGCCCTTGGGATACATTACTGAATGAAACAGACTTAGATTTCTGCCTCATGGAACTTTCATTCAGGTAGGAAATGGGGAGACAGAAAATAAATAGTAAAGCAAAACAAATAGGTAAATATATAGCATATTAGTAAATAAGTAAATTATATGGCATATGAGAAGGTGATAAAGATGATTATAAAAGAGGGTTTTTTTGTTTGTTTTTTGTTTTTGTTTTTGTTTTTGTTTTTAGGCAAGTGAGTTTATCAACAGACTAGTCAAAGCAATGCTCATGGGAAACATGACATGGGGGCAAAGACTGAAGGAGCCGGCTATGTGGGTATCTGTGGGAAGGGAAGAGGGAACAGTCAGTGCAAAAGCTGTAAGGTGGGAGATGGCCTGTGTAGGAATAGCTTGAGACGAGTATGTCTGGAACAGGCTGAGAGGGTGGGAGCTATAAGACACATGGGGAGATCATATAGAGCCTTGTTGGCCATCATCAAGTTCTTGACTTTTATTTTGAGGAAAATTGGGATCTGTTTCAGGAATGCAGAGGAGTGCAGTAAATTGACTCACATTTAAATTTGGGACCTGGTTGCTAAAGGATTTGTTTTGAATTCTCTTTGAATTACACGGGTTCATATTTTCTTTCATGTGTATAGAAATAGAAAATAATACTGGGGCACCTGGGTGGCTCAGTTGGTAAAGTGTCCAACTGCGGCACAGGTCATGATCTCACATTTCATGAGTTCGAGCCCCACATTGGGCTCTGTGCTGACAGCTCAGAGCCTGGAGCCTGCTTTGGTTTCTGTGTCTCCCTTTGTCTCTGCCCCTCCCCTGCTCTCTCAAAAATAAAAAAACATTTAAAAAACTGAAAAAAAAAAAAGAAAAGAATACCAATTCCAACTACCTAGCTCTTAAACAAAGAGAATGAGGTAGGTGTTTTACTTTTTACCAACAGAGTTCTTCTTCAGAAAAGCACTCTAACATTTTTTTATAAAAGAGGTTCCAATGTGTTGCCATTTTGGAAGACTGCCAAGTGCATGCCAGGTCCACCACCTTTTCTTCACTGCCATACAGAAGTAATGTTTCTCTCCCTGGTGTTAAGAGAGCAATCTCTGTTACAGTGAGAAGAGTTACACAGAGAACTCCAGTCCATGACCGCACACTGGAACTCCTCCCCCATTCTCTTGATCAGGGTTACAATTCTATTGCTTTTAACTCTAGCCTCTCCATCCCTTTCAAACTCAGGAACAACTACAGAAATTCAAATTTGCTACCCACACCAATCACATAAGCAGGCCCCTCATCCAGTTAGCCTGGTTCCATATTCCCCATGCCCACAACCTCCAACTGGAGAACACTCAAAGCTTTCCTTTTTATTTTTATTATTATTATTATTATTATTATTATTATTATTATTTTCATTATAAAGCTCCCCCACTCCCCTGCTTACTTTGGGGTATGTCAAGGGCAAACTATGGTAATGGACTCCCTTGCTAGTGCAAGCTTTGAAAAGACAGCCTGTTTCATGGGCCCTGTGTTTCTTTCTATAAAGCCATCTTCATTCCCCATAAAAAAGGAAGGAAAGATGGAGAAGGGCAGGGAGGAGAGAAGTGCCCCAGAAAAAAATATGTCAGTTTAGTCTCTGCAGTTTCTCCTGTTTCTCCCATGAACTTTGTGGCTTAAGGCAAAAGCAAATTTAATTAATTAAAATGTTTATTTGAGAGAGGAAGTCAGGGAGAGGCAGAGGTGGGGGTGGGGGAGAGAGAATCCCAAGCAGTCTCTACACTTTCAGCACAGAGTCCAACATGGGGCTAGATCCCAGGAACCTCAGAATCATGACCTGAGCTGAGATCAAGAGTCAGCCTCTTAACTGACTGAGCCACCCTGGTGCCCCACAAAACAAATTTTTTATATCACCAGAGTCTGTGGGTTGGAAGTCCAAATATATGCTAGCTGAATCCTTTGCTGAGGGACTCAATAAGCTGGAATAAGTGTCTTCCAGTGTCTGCAATCTCATTTGAGGTTTGGCGTTCTCTTCCAAGATCACTAGCTGTTGGCAGATTTTAGTTCCTTGTGGTGGTAGGACTTAGGCTTTCAGCTCCCAGAGGCCACTAACCATTTCCTGCCTTCTTTCTACCCTTCTCTACAACAGGGCAGTTTTCTTCCTTCAAGGCCTTTAGAAACGGCCCTCATTCTCCTCCTCCTTTTCCTCCTCTTCACCCTCCTCCTCTGCCTCCTTCTCCTCTTCTTCTCCTTCTACTCCTTCTCTTTCTCTTTCTTCTTTTGAAGGGTTTGCCTGATTATGTCAGACCTATAGCAGGATAATCACCTTCTTGAATAACTCAACATCAACTAATTGAAGACCTTAATTACATCTATGAAATCCCTTCATCTTTGCCTTGTAACATAACATGATTCCATCATATTTGCAGGTTAACTCCAGGGAAAGACATTATACAAGAATGTGAGGCATTAGAGGGTTATCTTAGAAATCTACCTATTGGGGCGCCTGGGTGGCTCAGTCGGTTGAGCACTGGCTTCTGCTCAGGTCATGGTCTCACGGTCCGTGAGCTCGAGCCCCGCGTCGGGCTCTGTGCTGACAGCTCAGAGCCTGGAGCCTGTTTCGGATTCTGTGTCTCCCTCTCTCTCTGCCCCTCCCCCATTCATGCTCTGTCTCTCTCTGTCTCAAAAATAAATAAACGTTAAAAAAAATTAAAAAAAAAAGAAATCTACCTATCACAGATGGAATGACCATATTAATAGATTTCAGAGTAAGAAAATTACTTGAAGTAAACACAAATATTACCTATGGATAAAGTCTGGATTCAGCAAGAGAACATGATAATCCCAAACTTATGTATACCTAAGGACAAAACCAAAATAAATTTATGTGCACCTGAGAAACAAAAATTGAGAGTAAAGAAAAATAGAGAAATCCACAAACTTCTTTGGAGACTTCTACCATTCTCACTCAGTAATTGGTAGAACAATAAACAGGAAGTCATTAAACACAAAACAACTGAACAACACCATGAACCAAATGGAGAAAAATGACATTTATAGACCATTCCACCAACAGTATATAATACATTCTTTTCAAAGGTACATGGAACAGTCACCAAATATTCCATATTCTTGGCCATTAAACACATTTTAAAACAATAGATATCATACAAGGAATGTTCCCTAATCACAATAAACTTACTAGAAATTAATAATTGAAAGATACCTAGAATAGCTACAAATAATTGGAAGTTAAACCACACTCCTCCAAATAGTCGATAGGTCCTAGAGAAAGTACCAAGGGAAATTAGGAGCTATTCTTAACTTAACTACAATGAAAAGGCAACATATTATGGGATAATGGGAGCTAATTTTTTTCTATTCTATTTAAAGTCCTGATTTGAATTTTTTCAAATATTGCTTTACATTGATCTGAACTAAGTAGGCTTCCTTCGTTTTGGTATCAAAATATTTGACACTTAAATTGGGTCTTTCAGGTAAGCATTCTATCTTTCAAAACAAAGCTAGAGTGAGATCTGTTGTGAAATGTGTTATATAGTATAATTTCATAAATACCTTGAACTTAACTATCATCATCAGATTTTTCCATATGATTATTTTATTCTTAGAGCACAAATGTTTTTCTTTTAATTGAAGTACAGTTGATATATAATATTAGTTTCAGGTGTGCAACATAGTTATTCAACAATTGTATACATTATGATATGCTTACATTGGTAAGTATAGTTGCAATCAGTCATCATACAAAGTTAATTCAATATTATTGGCTATATTCTTTTAATCCCTGTGACTTATTTTATAACTAGAAATTTGTACCTCTTAATCCTTTTTACCTAGTTTGCCTGTCCCTCACCCTCTTTTCATAAAAATTATAGAATTGTACCAATTAGGAAACTAAAACCCAAGGATATGTGCCAAGTAGGCATATAGCTGAGACCAGAGAGAGCCAGTTGTTCAGATTTGTTATGTGTCCTCCTTCCATCAAATTATCTTATTATCCTCATAAAGCAAAGAATAATTTCATATGGCTGAAGACATTAAAAACAATAATTTCCTTGTTTATATATTAAACACAATGGCCTATTGGTAACTCCTTCCATAACTGTTTCTTCCATTCTTTTCTATATCGTTTGCTCCTCCCAACTCACTACTCATTACTTGAAATGCCAGATTCAGAGAAAAGCAATTCACTTAAAATTAACCACAAAGAAAATTACTCATATTTTCATGTTCAAAACCTCCACTTCCTTGATTTCCTTTTCCAGGCTTTAATTCTTCAAGACTCTTCCATAACTTCATGAAGAAGGCCACTACACTACCATCATCTTCTTTCTTATTAACACCATTATTTCTAATATTTATTGAGGATTTAATAGGCACATGCAATGTTTTAATGCTTGACCTACATTATCTAATTTAATCTTCACAAAAATTTCAAGTGACAGAGAACAGTAGAATTTGATTCTCTCCTCTAGGCTGGATCAGAGTTAGTGAAAATAAGCTGAAGGATGAACTCAATTTCCAATTCTTTTAGAAAAACTAACTTCTAAGTCAGAGTAAATATAGATCCATATTTACAAGTTGCCCTGAAGGAAATATCCATCTCCCTGACAAGGCTTTTATTTTTGAATGTCTGTTCTCATTACAGACATCTATTTGTTTCATTTTTTAAGAGAAGAAAGATGAAATTACCATATTTAGCCTTTTCTTCTGTTATTCCTTTGGGTTTTGGAAAAGTTCCTAGGATTAACTGACACACAAAGACAGGCCTGTAATCCCAGAGAGGCTGCACCAAGAAGGCATCATGGAGCTATGGCTGCAGAATCAGCAGACATCTGGGCATGGAATAAACATAAGAAGAGTACTAAATACTGTAGGTGTACCTTAATACCCGGTTGTTTGTAAGGCTTTGGTGGAAAGAACACCAAACTAAAATCTAGCTCAGCAATTTATAGTAGTATTTTACATGAATTTGTGCAAGCCATTTTCTTTTTCTAGGCCTCAGACGTTTTTCTGCTTGAGAAGAAGTGCTTAATTGGAAGGGAATCTGATGTACCAGTAAGGACACCAGTTTTGGAGTCCAAAAGAACGGAGTCTGGATATGAGCTCTGCTACTTACTAGTGTCCTTTGATAAGATATGTGATTTCTCTCAACTTCAGCTGTGCCATAGGGAGTTACAGAATGGAATTTTTAAGAATGAGTGTTATTATTTCAAATATTTTATAAAAAGTTACATAGATACTCATTTCTTTTTTTTTTTATTTTTTTTAACGTTTATTTATTTTTGAGACAGAGAGAGACAGAGCATGAATGGGGGAGGGGCAGAGAGAGGGAGACACAGAATCTGAAACAGGCTCCAGGCTCTAAGCTATCAGCACAGAGCCCAACGCGGGGCTCGAACTCACGGACCGTGAGATCATGACCTAAGCTGAAGCCGGCCGCTCAACCGACTGAGCCACCCAGGCGCCCCCATAAATACTCATTTCTTAGGGATGTTTTAAAGATTAATCTAGAACATAGCTAAAATGCTAAACATATAGTATAAACACAATGAATGTATCGATATTCTTTTTTTTCCCAATAGTTGATACTTCTTTCATTTCTATTCCAGAGATAAGTGAAGAAGTCAATCCTATCAGCCCTGCCTGTATGTATGTATATGTGTACATATATAGATATATACACACATATGTGTGTATACATATACATACATACATATATGTAACACACACACATAGAAGATAGTATCATAATACATAAATGAACAGCCGAGATTTAAGAGAAAATAAAAGTCCCCAAAAGACATCATAATGAGGAATGAGAAGGATGAGTCTCAGCTGTACCTTGTTAATTGCTATATATTGATATTCTATAGAGATTTTACATATAAGAGTCAATCTTGACTCTCAGCCCAAATATCATTGTATCACTATCTTAGCAAAAGCTAAAGGAAAGAGATCACTGTTTCTTTTGAACTTCCTTGTAGCCCTTTGATTATAATATAATAATAATTTCCTCCCATCCAAAGACTGTTCAGTAAACTAATCAGTTTGGTGTGATAACTGCCAACATTAGATTTTCCAGACTTTTAAAAGTCCATCGGTAGTAGCTTCACCATTTCTTAACTACCTTTCTTTTTATAAATTAACTTTAATGACTTATAATTTACAAATAATAAAACATACAGATATTAGAAGCACACTTTTATGAGTCTTGACAAATGTGTATATCTATACATATACCACTATGATATAGATACCAATCATGATATAGCATATTACTCAATGAAAAAAAGTTCCCTCATGCCCTTTCTGTCAATTCCCCAGCCACTACTCCAAGCAACCCCTAACTAATGTCTATCTCTATAGTTTTGCCTGAATTATCATATGAATGTAATCATATGGAATGTACACTATAGATAGATAGATAGATGATAGAAAGATAGATAGATAAATAGATAGATAGATAGATAGATAGATACAGTACCCAATGTACTTTTGTTTTGGCTTCTTTTGTCCAAGATAATTCTTTTGAGATTAATCTTGTTGCCTGAATTCTTTATGGGACTTGGCTTGTTCCTTTACACTTCTAAGTAGCATTCCATTGCCTATTTTACTATTTCCTTAGCTTTTTTCTAAAAATGAATTTGTGTTCCTTTATTTATTTTTGTATGCATATGAATTTTAAATTAAAATATAATTAAGACAATAAAATTAACTTTAAGAAACTTTTTAAAAAAATTTTTATTTATTTTTGAGAGAAAGAGAGAGAGCATGAGCAGGGGAGGGGCAGAGAGAGAGGGAGACACAGAATCCAAAGCAGGATCCAGGATCTAACCTGTCAGCACAGAGCCCAACACGGGGCTTGAACTCACAAACCAGGAGATTATGACCTGAGCCAGTCACTCAACTAACTGAACCACCCAGGCGCCCCATAAAATTAGGTATTTTAAAGTGTACAATTCAGTGAGTTTTAGTATACCCACAGAGGTGCAACTATCACTGCTTCTAAATTCAGAACATTTTTATTTCCCTAAAAGAAGTCTCATATCCATTAGCAATCATTTCTCATTCTCCTCTTCTATCAGCCCCTGGAACCCAGTAATCTACATTCTGTCCCTATGGATCTGTCTATTCTGGAAATTTGATATAAATGGAATTATATGTCGTCTTTTGCATCTAGCCTCTTTCACTTAACATTTTCAAGGCTCATTCATGATGTGGCATGTATCAGGGGACTAAAGTCGCTGGAATTCAGGATGATCTGATTAGTCGGCAATATACTGAAGTACTGAGCAAAGCATACAATAGTTTTGTTTTGTTTTCTTTAGAATGGAATTACTATTAGACTACAGGGGTGAATTGAATTTTGGTACTGCAGGAAGTTTGGAGAATAAAAAGCCGAGTATCTGAGGCCCTTTCTACTTATATTCTACTTTTCCATGAACAGGTTGAATCTAAGAAAGCACTTCATGAGGATTCATTGAATATTATTATTTGCATGACTTTATACTCAGAATAATATAAATAATATTAGCACCTCAGTGACATGATGACTCATTTAAAAAGAAGTGAGACTATTGAGGGAGGTGGTCAAGAAAAACAGAATTTTGTACGGACTGTCTTCCTGTATTGTGTTTAAGACAATAGTCTGTGCTCTGGAGATTTCCAGAAGAAATAAGCTTACAATTAGTTTCTTCAAAACCAGGCAATATCCAGATAAGCATATCCAAGTGTTGCACCATCACAAGGATAATTTCCTTAAGATTAATAAAAGTATCGGGGCACCTGGGTGGCTCAGTCGGTTAAGCGTCCGACTTCAACTCAGGTCACGATCTCGCGGTCTGTGGGTTCGAGCCCTGCGTCAGGCTCTGGGCTGATGGTTCAGAGCCTGGAGCCTGCTTCGGATTCTGTGTCTCCCTCTCTCTCTGACTCTCCCCTGTTCATGCTCTGTCTCTTTCTGTCTCAAAAATAAATAAACGTTAAAAAAAATTTTAAGAAAAGGTATCCACCTCTATATCTATCCAAACATCCATCAATTCATTCAATATATATTCATGGAACACCTACATTACTCAAGTTTGGTGCTAGATATACAAAATGCAGAGACTAGACATAATTCCTGTCCTAAAGGTAAACAGAACTGCTCCCACTGCTTTGGGAGAAATACGTGTTCAATGAATAGAATATAAATGGAAAATTATATTCTAGCAGTCAAAGACAGCACTAGAGAGTTAAGTAAAAAGCAGACTTTTTTTGGCAACTAAAGAATTTGAAAACTATAAGGAAGCATTTTAGGGAATTGCACTGGAAAGTACCATGATTAGGTTAACATTTCAGGAAAATCACACTGATAGCAGCGTAATGGAAGGATTTGTTTAGGAGATCAGTTAATTGCAGGGGCAAGGCTAAAGTATGACAGTTGAGGTCCACTCCAGTCCTGATCATGTTACTTATCAGTTCAAAATCATGAATGGCTCATATTCAGTTTTGAGGTAGGAAATGGGTTTATAAGTATTGTGGTATGAGAAATGGTGATACTTTGCAGTGGAGTATCTTCAGTGTGGTTTCACTGAAGTTTCTCATCTGAGCTTGCTTGTTTGCATTTGAGGATGTCACAGAAGATACAAGCTGTATAAACCAGGAGCTATGTGAAATTAGATGTAACAACAAATGCCATTTAAGAATATAGCTGAAATAAGTCAGACTAAGAACAACAAACACCATATGATTTCATTCATATGCAGAACCTAAAAACAAAACAAAACAAAAAAACCTCACAAATGAATAAACAAACAAAAAGTAGAATCAGACCTTGTAAATACAGAGAACAAATTGATGGTTGCCAGAGGGAAGAAAGATAGGGTTTGGGCAAAATGGGAGAAGAAGATTGGGAGATCTAGGTTTCCAGTTATGGAATGAGTAAGTGTCAGGATAAAAGGCACAAAATAAGGAGCATAGTCAATGATATTATACTATCCATTTGTATGGTGACAGATGGTAGCTACACTTGTGGGGAACACAGCATAATCCATAAACTTGTTGAATCACTAACTTGTACACCTGAAAGTAATGTAATTCTGTGTGTCAACTACACTGAAAAAAATTATCAAAAAAAAAAAAAAAAGAATATAGTTCAGGGTGCCTGGGTGGTTCAGTTGGTTGATTTTGGATTAAGTCATGGTCTCAAGGTCTGTGAGTTTGAGCTCCACATTGGGCTCTGCACTGATAGTGTGGAGCCTGCTTGGGATTCTCTGTCTTCCTCCCTGCGTGTGTGCAAGAGCAGAGGAAGCCCTCCCTGCTCTTGCACACACGCATGTGTTCTCTCTTGCTCTCTCTCTCTCTCTCTCTCTCTCTCAAAATAAATAAGCCTTGGGGGGAGAAAAAAAGAAAGAACATAGCTGAAACTACAGAGAACCAGGCATTCAGATTTTCTATTTTTCTCTGTTTACTAAATGCTCGTATTCCCCTTGCAAACCAGAGAATACTTTTATAAACATTCTAAAATTAAAATTTTATTAAATATTGAAGAGGGATATATAGAAAGATGTCAGCTTAATGAATCCAGCCTTATTCTAATTCCAGTATGAATTACAAAGCAGCCATATCACTTGATATAAATAGCTAAAAGGCAGCTGATGCCAATGTGTGGTAAAAGCCTCAAATTTGCAATCCAGAAATGAGTGTTTGCTTCCTTCTAGACTTTATATAGGCCTGGGTAGTAATATAGCAGAAGTTTGGGTAGAGAGAAATCCAGCAGTTGCCTGGATCCCAGATAGGGAAGGAATTAAGGAAGAGATCACCAAACACTAGTATTAGTGTTCTCCATTTTCCTGACCCTCATAGTGCTGAGAAAGAGCTACATAGGTAGGCTGAGTTCTCTCCATCTTTGACACTTCTTATTTTCAATATACTTTTAAACTTTTATTTATTTAAGTAATCTCCACACCCAACATGGGGCTCCAACTCACAACCCTGAGATTAAGAGTAGCATGCTCTTCCAACTAAGCCAGCCAGGCACCGCCATCTTTGACACTTATAAAGAGAGTAAACATAAGGCTGATGACATATTGGCCTGCCCAAATGGCCACCCAGCCTTTCACCACCTAGAGCATTATCTCCATTCATAATAATGAACGGTTGAAGAATACCAGAATTCCTAAGGGGGTTAAACAACTAAAGGAAGAAATTCAGAAAAGTTAAAAGAAAACTCTAATGAAACAGAGCTTTTGAAGGAGAAAGACAACAGCTAATTTAAAAAAGTAGAGTATAAGTGCATAAAAATTACTCTTAACCCATGGATCAGAGAGAATATTGACAAGAATTGTAAGTCATATAAGCTTTTGTAAGAAGTAATGAAAAGGAAAACATTTTCTACAAATATCCATAAGACATTACAAAATATATATTCTGAAGGAACCACACAGCTTTAAATTCATTGATAAACAAATGAGAAAGGTAAAAAATAAAAGAACTTATTATCCATCTGCAAAGTTCTATAAAGGACTACAAAACAATTCTAAATATGTTGAAAAAAGAAAAGCTATAAGGAAAAATCCAAATGGATAACATAGGAACCCCAAACTAGTCTGAAGAATAAATGAATTCAAAAGTTGTCTTTTTTTCAAAGGCCAATGAAACAGATAAACCCCTTTGTGAACATGATTAAGGGAAAGAAAAAAATAAACGTGTACAAAATGTGATATTTAAAAAGAAAATAAGTAGAATTGGATGTGGGATGCAAGAGAAAGAAAGAAGTGAAATAGAATTTAAAGAATCTGTTCTTAGTGACTGGAAGGACTGTGATGCCATATCTAAAATGTGGATATGACTAAAAGGCTGAAGGCAATGATTATGAGTAGAGTTTGAACTTGTTAATTTTGAGATACTTATTATATATTAAATGGTGATGTTGAGTTAGTATTTAGATACATAAATTGCATATGCAAGATGTAGTAGTTTTCATAGTTAACAGGCCTGGTTGGAATCATAAAATTTGGGAGCAAAAAGAATGTAAACAAATAAGCATTTATAGCAAAGGATTAGATGAGATTACCAAGGGAATGGGTTTACTTATAGTATATTTAGAACTCTAGTGTGGTAGGGTTCCCCTCCCTAAGGAGAGAAACAAAACAAAACAAAACCCTCAAGGCAACCTGGCTATATGCTTATATGACAACATCCCTCAGACCTTGTAACATGAGACCACTTAATAAGACTACATGCTTGGGAGACAAAGAAATAGAAAATGTATAAAAAAAAACTATGCCATGTGGTGTTTGGGGCTCAGTTCCTGGGTAAGAACCCAACTGATCTGTGCAGGAATGATTAAAGTTGCTTCCTGGAAAGAAAAGCCTTGGTGTCATGACTTTCTGTGCAAGAATCCTGCTACACTAGGGCACTGCTATATTGTTAAAGTGAATAGAAAGGAACCAACAACATAAACTAAGGAGAGGATACAAAGGTATAAAGAAACAGGTGACAGACATTTCTTAATAAAGCTAAATATAGCAAGTAAGATGAGAGTTAAGAAACAATCATCTGGACCAAGATGATCCAGTAGTCAATTTTACATTCTCCTTTTATTTGACCCATTAGCAGAATTTAACTCAAAGAGGTAATTTCTTCCTCTATGAACAAAGTCTATATTTGTCTTCCATGAAACCTCTGTATCCTTAGTGTTGAGTAGTAAAATTAACAGGTATGGGATCATCTTTGGAGATGGGGCAGGCTTACCTAGAAAATGTGAGGTGAATTGTCTTTTGACTGCTGATAGAGTCCTAGAAGAAAGGGTTGGCTTACTCCAAGTATATGGATTTCTGTGACACCCTATGGATTATACTGTTGGAAGGGTAGAGGATGAAAGGAGTTGACTTCCCATAAGAATAATACAATAAGTATTGACCAAGTAGGTCTTTTCTAACAAATACAAGTATGGTTTAATTACAGAAAATTTATTAACACAATTCATTTCATTAATGAAATATATAGGTCATATTAACAGCTGAGAGAAAAGCTATTATCAAATTCAAGAGCCATTAATATGAAGATAGAATAAGAAGGAAAAACTTAAGAATGATGAAGAGATAAAACATATTTAACAAAACTCAACACCAAACATAACTTGAAATGTTAAAAAAATAATATCAATAATAATCAGAAAATAGATAGGGATTACCATTACCCTATCATTTAATAATGCCTTCTAAAAACTGCTGAATGTAATTAAATATGACAATAAAATAATCGACATAAATATTGGAAAAGTAAAACTACACTTTATTTTAGGATGATTTTATGGTATGCTTTGAAAACTCAAGTACTATTTAAAAATATACATAATTTATAAGGATTTGTTAAAGTAACTACATTATCAGATATTTGTACCAAAGTCAAGTTTTATCTATATAAGTAATAATAAATACAAATTCAACAAATTTATTCATAGTATAGAAAAAATGATAAAAATTAAGAATACATTTAACTATCAAAGCATAGAACTGGAAAGACATGACTTCTGGCATGAAAGCATGGGGAATTCACTGACCTACTTCTCAGTAAAAATGGTGAAAATTATGGAAAAAAAAATAATGACCCTGGAAATTACTGTAAGGGCAAAGAACCCTTGAAAAAATTTAAGAAAACCCATAAAAATTCAGAATGACTTTCATTTTCATAAGAGTATGAAGAATTTTCAACATGAGAACACTCTCAAAAATAGTAGAGGATTTGACAGAAGTCAGTTAGGAGGATATTTGTGGCTCTAATGAAGATACAGTCTAGACTGTTGGCTAGCTAGTTTGTAGGAGAGAACTGTAGAATAAGAGAATTGGAGGAAGCCCTCTTAGAGTCAAAACAATTATCAAATGCTTACCTCATAGTATTCCATGAAAGAAGTCACAATTTGATTGCATTTGTTTGTATAGAAATGTATACCCTAGAGCATTACTGAAAACAGTGAAGCGTTTGGTTGGGAATTAGTGGAAATTAACAGCTGGGTATGGTCAGGGAAAGAATGGAAAAGAGCCCTACCAGTACTGCTCTCCTTATAGCATGACGGTGGGTGTACACAGAGCTGTGTCTCCCTGAGGAACAACATCAGAGGTTTATCTCTATGGATGTAAAATATAATTCTGTAATATAATCCAGCCAGCCACTAAACAAATCAATAAGCAAATGAAAATAGCAAGCCCTGGAGAGAGCGGATCAGTATTCAGAATTGTTATATTATCTAAAAAGCACAATTTCCAGGGGCACTTAAGTGGCTCAGTCGGTTGAGGGTTGAGTGTCTGACTCTTGATTGGCATAGGTTATGAACCCAGGGTCATGGGATTGAGGTCCACTTGGGGCTCCAACCCGAGTTCAGAGTCTGTGCTCTCTGCTCTCTGCTTCTCTCCCCCACTTGCACTCTTTCTCTCTTTCAAAAAAAAAAAGTACAATTTCCAACAAAAAAAGGATGCCAAGAAAAAGAAAAGTGTGACCCAATCAAAAAAAAAAAAAAAAAAAAAAAAGGGCACACAGTAGAAACTACCACATTACTGTCAGATGTTATATTTAACAGAAAAGAGATTTCAAAGTAGCATTTCTAAATATGTTCACAGAACTAAGGAAAGTATGATTAAAGAAGTAAGTGAAGAATCACTATAATGCTCACCTGAAACTAATATAACACTGTATGTTAGCTAATTGGAATTAAAATATTTTTTTTTAAAAAAGAAGGAAAGATATTATGAAAATGTCATAACAATAAGAGAATATCAATAAAAAGATGGAAATTATAAAAAAAGAATTGAATGGAAATTTTGGAGTTGAAAAGTATAACTCAAAAATTCACTAGAGGGCCCCAATTTTAGAACTGACATGATAGAAGAAACAATTGGTGAATTTGAAGAAAAAATTATAGAGATTATTCAACCTAAAAAACTGAGGGAAAAAAAGATGAAGACAAATCAATGGAGCCTCGAGGAATTATGGTATAATGTTATCATTAGTCATACTAACATATATGTAATAAAAATAGGGAGGAGAGCAAAAGGAAGAGAAAAAAATATTCAAGAAATATAAATGAAAAGTTCCCAACGTTATTTAAAAGAAATAACCCCTACATCCTGGAAGCTTAGTGAACTCCAAGTAGGATAAAAGTAAATAAACCCATAAAAAGACATAATATAGTAAACATGCTAAAAATCAAAGACAAGGCAAAATTTTGAAACCAGCAAGAGAGAAATAATGGACCATTGACCACTGACAAATGAATCCAAATAAGATTAACAGTTGACTTCTCAGAAAAAAAACAATGGTGTTCACAAGTAGTTGAAAACTGATACCAATACCAATCTTCACTTATATTTCTTTCAGAGCATTACCAAAAAAAAATAAAGTTTACATTTTTTTCCTATATTCTCTTTTTTCCCCCTATAGTCTCACACCTCCTAACTCTTCTAGAGCTTCCTACTCTCCATCTAGGTAGTCCACTTTACCAAAAACGGTTCTTTCCATGAAGAACGAGACTACCAGCTCTTGTCTTTTTGTCCTTTCTTTTTTATCTCCACTTCTCCAGTATTGTCTGTTTGTACCTATTCCAAAACCCAACTTACAAAAAATGAGAACTCTCTTTAGGGCTTGAACTTAAACAGGAAAATATAAAATTCTCTTTTTTAAGAGGGTTGGACTGTTGGAGTGCTGAGGAATATCAAAAAGTAGCACAGGTTAATCTGTGGGACCTCATTCAGGGGTTATTTGGGTTTTTACTCTGAAAGAGAAGTTTGAACCAACATCTGAAGGATGACTAGTATTAGCTGGATGAAGAATGGGAAAGAACCTTTCAAGCAAAGGGGATTATTTGCACACATATCCTGAGGTAGAAATGAGAATGATGCATTGGAGAAGCAGAAAAAGAATTTTGTTGCTTGAAAAGCAATGAGTAAAGTTTAAAACAGCAATGAGGTAAGGTTTGTGGTTTACACAGTTACAG
This sequence comes from Panthera tigris, assembly GCF_018350195.1. Classification (NCBI taxonomy): domain Eukaryota; kingdom Metazoa; phylum Chordata; class Mammalia; order Carnivora; family Felidae; genus Panthera; species Panthera tigris. The sequence continues at coordinate 83,175,188 of NC_056669.1, forward strand.
AATGTGTTATATTTTGTATTCCATATTAAGCCAGTGTTTTTCTCTATTTTCCTTCCCATAGTTGACATTTCATGACTCTAACTCTTTCAATCATGAATGATTAACCTACTGTCATTGACCTACCTGGAAAGGATCCACTCAAGTGGATATCTTAATTCAGAGAGTTCCAAAGAAATTGCAATATCTTAATTCAGAGAGTTCCAAAGAAATATGGTTTTATTATTTTTAAGCACAGGCAGAAATTGGCAATGTTCACATGGTACTTCTTACAACTCCTTAGAGGGATGTTTAAGGGGGTGGAAGAGGCTATCAGTAATTAGTAGCAACATTTGAATATAATTAGACCTTTGATGCCTTATAAACTGATTCTGAAAAAACGTTTAAAGCTATGTTTGTATTCTTCAATTTTTTTTTTCAGAAAAAAAGCATTTCTGTCAAATTTCAAATAAGGAAGTGAGTTAAAGAGGTTTTACTAACATCATTTGGCTCACCTGGGAGGCCCTAAATACATATGCAGGATTTCCTAGAAGACAATCAGTTTTGACTTTAGATCAGTAACTAAGGAAGCCTCCCTGCCTGAGGTGAAAAAAAGCAAACCAATAAACAAACAAAAAAAAAAAGGACAGAATTTCTTTCACCTTACTTAATGATGTTTTTGCATATCTTCCCCACCTGCCATGCAGCATTTAAATTTTCTCTACTTTGGAAATTTCTACCCTGATTGTGTCTACTTCTACACACTGCGATTTGGGGGGCAGGGGAGGGAAGGGATAAGGAGAGAATTGTAAGGAAAAATGTGCCAGCTCATCAAGCCTGCTCCCCTCCCAAAAGGTGATATATATGCACATAATTGTGTGAGGGAAAGAGGGACCATTTACCAAGCATGAGTGTATGAAGTCTTGTGAACATGAGTGTGTTGAGTATTCTTGTATTTTTGTGATTTTTGCATCTGATTCAGTGTGAAAGATGAGAATGTATGTGATATATATACATATATCTCACACATATGTGTGTGTATATATCTTTCAAAACTTATTCATAAAACAATAAACTGAGACTTCTGGTCTATATATTGCAAGTCTCTTTTCTTTGGATGTCTGCCTGTGAAAAGCTTATGAAATAGAGACTAAATTACTTGTTTGAAATGTCCGGTTACAGCTACTTATTTTCTGTTTTTTAACTGTTACTGATCAACCTATTAATCAGGAACATTTATTAATTTTACTGTGCTGAGAAGGAAGGGGTGTTACATATGGAAACCTTAACTTTAAAGAACTCAGCAACAAAGAGAAATTGCAAGAAGGAATCAAGCTGCTAAATATAGTCTACTCTCTTGAGTAAACAAATGACGACAGTTCTTTTCAAGAGCACTCAAGAGTAAAAGCGTGGTGAAGCACAGTGTTCTTGCAGGGAGAGATTATAATTCCTTTTTACTAAGTCCCACCTTATGGGCTACACATGTCAAGAAGGTGGTTTGTCGGTTGACTGGGTTTCATTTTGAGCCACTGTTTATCCAGAAACTCCCGTTCTCTCTTCTTCTTTCTCATCAGTGAATATTGTGGAATAGAATGTATTTATTTCCTATTTGATAGTCTCAGATGTACAGAGAAGGGAAAGAAACATATGAAGAAAAGAAGGAAGGAAGGAGTAAATCCAAGAAAGAAAGGCACCAAGGATAAGCTGAAAAGATAAGGACATGAGAGTAGCCAGAGGTCTAGACTCTAATAATTACTTGGCCATTCAAGATATGAAATCATATCCTCTGCCCTTTCAGTTAGTAGACTAAAATAGTTGTTGTCAGTTTTCAGAATGTATTCTGTGGATGATAGATTACCTTGTGAGGTAAGAGGTAGGATTTTTATCAATTTCATGATATGAATTTGGGAAAAGACTCTATCTCTAATACATATTTGAAAATCCTTGGATTTTTACTAGTCTTTGTTTTAAAATCTAGTTTGTCTGATACAAGTATGGCTACTTTGGCTTCCTTTTCACCTCCATTAACATGGTAGATAATTCTCCATCCCATCACTTTCAATCTGCAGGTGTAACTAGGGCTAAAATGAGTCTCTTGTAAACAGGGTATAGATAAATCTTGTTTTTGTTTGTTTGTTTGTTGTTTTTTTAATCCATTCTGATGCCCTATGTCTTTTTATTGGAGCATTTAGTCCCTTTACATTCAGAGTGGTTATTGAAAGATATGAATTTAGTGCCATTGGCACTAATTTACCTGTAGAGTCGGTGTTTTTGGTGATGTTCCCCAGTCCTTTGTAGTCTTTGTTGCTTTGGTCTTCTTCTTCCTCTTTTTTTCCCCCTCCACTGAGAGAGTCCCCCTTAAAATTTCTTGCAGGGCTGGTTTAGTGGCCACAGGCTCCTTTAGCTTTTGTTTCTCTGGGAAACTATCTCTCCTTCTCTTCTGAATGACAGCTTTGTTAGATAAAAGTCCTCTTGACTGCATATATTTTCCCATTCAGCACATTGAATATTTCCTGCCACTCCCTTCAGGTTTTTCAGTGGACAGGTCTGCTGCTAACTTTATGTGCCTACCCTTGTAGAAGGACCTTGTGCCCCTACCTACTTTCAGAATTCCCTCTTTATCTTTGTACTTTTCAAGTTTCACTATGATATATCATGGTGTTGCTTTTTATTTTCTTAGGGGAGTTCTTTGTGCCTCTTGGACTTGAATTCCAGTTTCGTTCCCCAGATTGAGGAAGTTCTCAGCTATAATTTATTCAAATAAACCTTCTGCCCCTTTTTCCCACTCTCCTTCTTCTGGGACTCCTATGATACAGATATTTTATTTTATGGAATCACTAAGTTCCTTAATTCTCCCCTAGTGATCTAATAGTTTCCTTTCCCTCTTCTTTTCAGCTTCATTATTTTCCATAATTTTATCTTCTATATCACCTTTTCTCTCCTCTGCTTCTTCAATCCTTGTTGTGACTGTATCCAGTCAGTTTTGCATCTCAGTTATAGCATTTTTTTTTATTTCAGCCTGACTAGTTTTTAGGTCCGTGATCTCTGCAGCAAGGATTTCTCTGGTATTTTCTATGTTTTTTTTTTCAAGCCCAGCCAGTAGTTTCTGACTGTTATTCTAAGTTCTTGTTCAAATATATTGCTTATGTCTGTTTTGAGAAAGTCCCTGGCTGTCATTTCTTCTTGACCTTTCTTTTGGTGAGAATTCCTCCATCTTGTCATTTTGCTAAGTTTCTGTCTTTGCATATTTTAAAAACTTGTTGTTTCCTGCACCTGAGAGTAATGCTATATTAAAAAGGGGTCATACATTGTCCAGGGCCTGGCACTTCAGGAAGTGTTTCTGGTGTATGCTGTGTGCACTCTGCTGTTGAATGTGGGTTGCTCTTTCTCAGTGGTTAGTCCTCTATAGGGTTCCTCCTTGCTTGCAGTGGGGGAGTGTTTGGCCTTTTAAGTAGGCATGCTTTGATTTGTGTGTTAGAATGAGCCTGGAAAAAAAGGGGGGGAGGGAGCCTGATCCTAAAAAATGAAAAAAGGAAATGGAATAAAAAAAAAAAACAGAGAATCAAAAACTGTAAATCTGTTTCCAAAGAAAACAAAAGGAAGAAAGGAAGAAAGGAAAGAAGGAAGGAAGGAAAGAAGGAAGGAAGGAAGGAAGGAAAGAAGGAAGGAAGGAAGGAGAAAAACTGAAGCCTGATTCAAGAGAGAGAGAGAGACAGAGAGAGATAGAGATAGAGAGAGAGAGAGAAGGAAATGAAACAGACAAACAAACGAGAAATTATGAGCCTAATTCCAAAAGGAAAAGAGAAGAAATAAAAACATGAAAAAGAAAGAAAACAAAAAATGAGCCTGGTTCTATTCCCACCAGAACTGCAGGTTTCGTTATGAAACACTCGTGTTTCAGTATACTCATGGGATTCAGGGTGCTGCCTGTGCTGGTCTTCTGGAGGAGAGGGCTACTACATTGGCTTAGAATCAGTCTTTTCCCAGTAAATAAGCAGTTGCCAGACTCAGGGGGGCAGGCTTTGGTGTAAGTGGATCCCACCTCCATTGGGGGCCACTGTGCTGCTCACTGACGTCCCATGGTGTTGGTGTTGGGCAGAAAATGGTGCCACCCCAATCTTTTGTCCTGGACTGAGGATCTCACCCCTCCACCACCATCACTATTCAGGCAGCCCTTACAGAATATTAAGGGCACTCAGCTCACTCTGTACCACAACTCTACTGAGCTGGGATTCAAAACCTGAAGTCTTAAAGGACCTGGCACCACATGGACCCACCACCCTCCTCTAGAGTGGAGATTCTTCATGCATGTCTGAAGTCCTTCGTCCCAGAAAAACAGTCCCATACCTGCACAGTTGGGGGATCTATGGTTTAACACTGCTAAAAGCAGCAAAAAGGTTGTATTCCCTCTGGGTGAGCCTCTGTCCCCTGCTGATGAAAGGCCTCTTGCTGGCACCTGCAGTCTTTTGTCCTTGGAGAGGCAATATACCCTCCAAAAGTATTCCAGGAAAGGTAATATTCTCTCCCAATGTGCCCTGGAGATCCCTACACCACACTATGCACTCTGGGGCCAGCTCCTTCCTTCTCCCCAGGAGTGCATGCCACAACTCCACTCTGAAGAAAGTCATGAACTTTCAAAACTTCAGAGTTTGAGCTGCAAATGCTGTTTGCAAAAACAAAACAAAACAAAACAAAACAAAACAAAACAAAACAAAACACCTGTGACACTTAGTACTTCCTACTCCCCGGTCTGTGGTCCAAAGAGGTTTTCCTCTTGTTTGAACCTAATGCCACACTCTCTCCACACTTTTCTCTTTCTCTCCCTTTTGTCTCTCCACAAAAAGCTTTCTCTCCCCTCCACGGCACCACCATTTTTCTCTCACCCAATTCACTTCCATGCATCTCGCACCCACCAAGCTGTCTCCCTCCAACCTCGAAGCTCCTTCTACCACTTCACAGATCAATTTCCTGGGTCAATATCCTGGGTGTTATAAATGATTTGACCTTAATACAGCTGTGTTTGAAGGAAAGCCCAAGGACCCCCTACTTCTTCATCATCTTAACTCCTCCCCCAGACATTCTCTTTCTTCATCATAGTTTGGTCTCTTGAAGGTGACAGTTTCCTTTTACAGTGTCCAGGAGTTCAGAGAGAAAAGGATTTTTTAAAAGACCACACAGGAGATATTTTCAAGATTTCAGTGATCTCAAAGGGAGGCAAAATACTGTCACAGATACTGCCACTTTTTTTACTCTCATTTGATCTATATTCCCTTTTTACACCAAATTAAATTCCATGGTCAATTAATATGATCACTGCTTCACATATATTTCAATTTTTCCCTCCACCTAATGTTATTGGACTCTTGCATTAAAATTGAGCCTTGCTTAAATGCAACTCCTCACCCACTCAGAGCTTCATCAGTATAGTTAAATGTGGCTGGAGAAAAGCATATTAACCTATTTTAATATATTTTAGCCACTCAGGTTAAAATATGGCCACAAACATCAAGTATGCCCTTTATTGCTCTGCAATCAAGCTACATTTTCCTAGTCCACTCATTTTATTACTTGCCTAGAGGGTTATTTCAAACACTCCTTTCTCTCTTCATATTCAATTTTTACCCTACTTTCTACTTTACTGGAAAACTTGAAGCAATCAGAAGAGAACTTCCACAAACTTCCCTTCCACAGCTTACTTACATACTAGCAGTTGTGTCCATTAACTTACTTTGTCTTCCATCACTGCATAGGGATTATTCATGCTTCTATCTAAAACCGACCCCCCATATCTGACATATGTATCACCCTTTCACCTGTTCAGGTACATCACTCAAAATGCTCCCCTCTGGGGGTGTCTGGGTGGCTCTGTCGGTTAAGCGTCCTACTTCAGCTCAGGTTATGATCTCACGGTTCATAGGTTCGAGCTCCATGTGGGGCTCTGTGCTGATGGTTCAGTGACTGGGGCCTGCTTCGGATTCTGTGTCTCCCTCTCTCTCCGATCCTTCCCTGCTTGCACTCTGTCTCTCTCTCAAAAACAAACAATAAAAAAGTTAAAAAAAATGTTCCCCTCTGTCTTCTATGTCATCATTATTACACCTTCAAACATACTGCTATTTCTTCTATCTTTAAAAAAAAAAACTCTTTATTCCACTTCTCCTTCAACTACCATCCTATTTCTTCATTACCCTTTATAGCAAGTCATCTAAAAAATACTGTATTTGCCCACCAGGCTCTTTCTTCCCATTTTTTTTCCAACCCACTGCTTCAAACTGGTCCCACTACCCCACTGAAACTGCTGTTACTAAAATATATGAATAATCTCCACATGTTCAGTTCAGTAATATATCCTGACTCCTCATTTTTACTTAATTTGTCATTAGAGTTTTACACAACTTATCACTCCCTTCTCTTGTAAATTCTATTTAGTTCTAGGGTACCATATGCTTTTGGTTCTCTCCCTTCCTTCTCATCTGTTATTAGTCTGTTTTGCAAGTTCCTCTTCTTTCTCAATTACCTCTCAGTTCTTAGACCTTCTGTCCTCTCTACCCATATCCACTACCAGAATGAAATCATCTCTAGTGTCATGGCTTTAAGTAATATCTATCTATATCTATATCTATATCTATATCTATATCTATATCTATATCTATATCTATATCTATAAATGCTAATGATTACCATCCGGGTTGTCTCCTTTGAAATCCTCATAAATCCAGTCAGTATGTTTCCCTGAAATCTACACTCTTATGTCCAATTTCCTACTTGACAATTTCCCCTTGGATGTCTGATTAACATCTTACAATAACAGTGTCCAAAACAGAACTCATAACTTTCTGCCCCACTTCTAAACGTGCAGCATTCACTTTCCTCATGTCACTTAAGGCACACAACTCTATTCTTTCATTACTCAGGCTGGAAATCATGGTATTCTTACTTTCTCTGTACCCCATGTCAGTCTAAAACAAAGTCCTCCACTTAAATTTTATATTCAGAATCACATCACTTTATACTTTTCCAATCTAAGCCACTATCATTGCTTTCATGGATAACTTCAATTGATTTCCAACTGATTTACCTACTTTCCCCGTTGTGCCTTTCCAGTCTATTTCAGCATAATGGCCAGGAAGATCATATTAAAATGTAACTGGGTCATGCCTCTTCTTTGCTCAGAACATTGTGGTCTTCTCCATCACACTCAAAATAAGAGTTACAATAGCCTGTGAAACCTTATACAACCTAACTTCCAATTAGCTCTATAAGCTCATCTCTTACTGGTTTTTCTCAATCCATACAGACACTACAACCTCCTCACTTTACAGGTATATGCCAAACATGTGATTGCTTAAGAACATCATACAGCCTTTTCCTCTGCCTATAATTCTTTCCCCAGATAGTCACATGTCTCATTACCTTTTTCAAGACTGGTATAATGTTAATTTCCTAATGTATACCACCCTGGCCATCTGTTAAAACCTGCACACTTAATATCTAGTACTCATAAATCTAAAGTCTTTGTATAATTCAAATAGAAAAAAAAATGAATCACTCTAGATCTTTAAAACAGAGGACATTTAATATAAAGAATTAATGACAAAGTTTATGAAAGAGCTGAGAAGCCAAAAAAGAGGATGGTGAGGCAACCCAAACATTAGCAACCCCTAGGACTAGAATCCCATAGGACTAGAAAGACTAACAAAGGGTCACCAGTGCTCAGAATCTGGGACTTTCTGGTTTGAGATAAAATCATGATGGAGACTGCCCGCTATAGCTGAGACCATAGAAGAAGGGACTATTTGTCTAGATGCTCCAGAGAACAGAAAGATGCAGAAGGAGAAACACCTGAACTTCTACCCTCCTCCCAACCTCAACTGTTTCACACTGGGCAGACCCAGATAAAAATCAGAAGGCCAGGAAGCTTAATAAATATAGTTCCCTGTAAAGCACGACCAAAACTGATCTTGGCAGAGAGTAAGTAGGCAGTTGACTTGAACTTACTGTCTTCTGAGTGTACCAGATAATGCAAATGGTTTATTATCTCTTTACCACCACAAGACCAAAGGTCCACAGGGGCATGGATTCCTTCCATTTTATTCACTGGGATATCCCTAGGAGTTAGAAATATATCTTCCACATAGTAAGTGTCAAACATATTTGTTGAATTGAGTGAATATGGCAAAATATGAGGTTGAAAAATGAATTTAATTCCACCATAAAACTGGATAATTATTTTTATGAGGTAAATTCATCTAACTAACATGAAAATTTTTATTTCCTAGGAATTATCCATAAGGACTTAGTCACCCTTGGATTAATACAGGTCGCATCTTACATAAATCTGTGCCAGCCTTCCTCACGAGATATGGGTATTGGGTGGCACCACTACTTTACTTTAGGAAACTAAATATTCCTAAATATTCCATATATTAATCAACATCGAATGTTCATATCAATCTTATTTGTTCTCATTTTTTTAGTATATATTTACTAAATGTCTGTCTCAGGCTTTACAAATGTTGGATTTCCAAAAGTGGCACAATTGTTGCTCCCAAGAAGAATACAGATGAGGATTTATGAGGCCAGAAAAAAATAGATGAAAAGTTTAATATTGGAAAGCATTGTATAAACCATAAAATGCTATGTAATTCTTCTTTCCTCATCTGATAATTTCTAATAGTGACCCTCAGCTAGGGCATAATTACTACCTATTTACAAATATTGTGTTTCTCCTACAAATAAAAATTTTAAGGTTAATGTGGAAAGTGCTCTTTAAAGAGAAAGGGTAGATGTTACCTTCTTGGCTCTGTTGAAGAAAAAGCCTTTAAAACTTCTTTTTACACCTAATAGCAGATGTTTTGTTTCCCTCTTTAATTACTTAAGTCCTGAAATGTTTAATGCACATCCTTGAGCCTTCATGTATAAACTTTTGTGAGAATTTAGTGATCAATTTCGTGTTATTTCCTAAAATCCAGAGACTCAAGAGTTTACGTACATTAAACAGACCTATAAGGACTCTTCTGAGAAACTTCTAAAATAGAATAGCTTCATTTCATTCTTCCTGCTCTCCCTCTCTGCAATTATTGATGAGAGGATTTCCTCCCTCCCTCAGCTATTGACTTCCATAGCAATATGTTCTTGGAGTTCTTTCATTCCTCTCTAGCCACTCCCAAATTGAGGACTCTCCCTCTACTTGCCTTTGACATGCATCCTTCCCAAAATGCCCTTCACCATATCCCAGGATTCCACTTCTGTCCATTCTCTTCCTTCTCTTCCATTTTCTCACTTCTTCTGTTCCCTTTCCCTATTCCTTATTCTTTAATCTCCTTCTCTAATCTTTTAACTTTCTTATCTGCCCTTTTGCCCACTCCTTCTCGCCACACTTCTCCTGGGGAATCTTATATACTACTGTAATTTAAATACTGCTCTTAAGGGGTACCTGGGTGTCTCAGTCAGTTGGACATCCAACTTCAGCTTAGGTCATGATCTCGCAGTTCATGAGTTCGAGCCCTGTGTCAGGCTCTGTGCTGACAGCTCAGAGCCTGGAGCCTGGTTCAGATTCTGTCTCCCTCTCTCTCTGCCCCTCTCCTGCTTACACTGTGTCTCTCCCTCTCCTTCAAAAATAAATAGACATTAAAAATAATTTATAAAGACTGCTGTTAATCTGAGAATGTTAAAATGGACATACCTCTCACACAACTCTTACATGGCTGCTAGACTCATCTTTCTTACTGCCAAAGAACAGTTCTACTATCCTCCACACTCCTATGCACTGTCTCGAATACCTTCCCCACAACCTCATTTTTTATTGCATCATGCTGTAATGTGAGGCAGTGGCAAATGAAGGGACAACGGACTCATATCAATAGAACTTTTTTAAAGTTTATTTTATTTATTTATTTATTTATTTATTTATTTATTTATTTAAAGAGAAAGAGAGAAGGGAGAGAGAGAGAGAGAGAGAGAGAGAGAGAGAGAGAGAGAATCCTAAGCAGACTCCACACTGACAGCACAGATGCCACAGATCATGTGGGGCTCAAACCCATGAACCATGAGATGATGACCTGAGTCAAAATCATGAGTTGGATGCTTAACAGGTTGAGCCACCCAGGCGCCCCATGTAAATCGAACTTTTAATCTTGGCTCAACCACTTGATTACTGTGTAACCTTGTGCCATTGTTTGATTTCTGAGCTTAAGACTCAAGAACTTTTGTAGCTTCCACCACTGCTCTCTGAGAGAGAGAACTTACTGCATTGAGACTACCATGCCATCAAGAAGCCCTAGAAGTAGGGGCTCCTGGGTAGCTCAGTTGGTTGAGCAACCAACTCTTGGTTTCAGCTCAGGTCATGATCTCACAATTTGTGAGATCGAGCTCCGCATCAGGCTCTGAGCTGACAGTGCGGAGCCTGCTTGGGATTCTCTCTGTCTCCCTCTCTCTGCCCCTCCTCTACTTGCATGCATTCTCTCTCTCTCTCTCTCTCTCTCTCTCTCTCTCTCTCTCTCTCAAAAATAAATAAACTTAAAAAGGAGGAGGAGGAGAAGAAGAAGAAGAAGAAGAAGAAGAAGAAGAAGAAGAAGCAGCAGCAGCAGCAGCACGAGCAGCCTTAGAAGTAGATGGAAATGTTCTAAACCTGATTTATGGCGATGGTTGCAATACACAATAAAGTTATTAAATATCATGGAATTCTACACTTGAAATAGGTAAGCTTTATGATGTTTAAAATATATCTTAATAAAACTGTTAAAAATCAAACAAAAAGAGGCCCTGAATGAAGACCACATGGAGAGAAAGGCACAATCCTCCCAGGTATCCCAGCTAAGCCCAGTCCCCAAGCAACTACTAGTTCAACACAGCCAAATGAGTATGTCTAAGCAAGACCCGTCAAACCAAGAATTTTGAGACACTTTAAAATCAGAGCTATTTTAAGCATCAATAAATCATTGGTATAATCCATCTGCATAGATTATCCTTATTCTAATTTTTAACACATATCTGGAACTCAGTAACACATTACTTCCTTGAATTTGCAACCCCATACACATATACACACATCTACAAACATTAAAAGAAAGTGCATACGTTTATATGATAGACATTACTGAAGGGCTCCAGAAAGAATTTACAGAAGAATATTAGGTATCCTTAGGGGCGCCTGAGGCTTAGCCCATTAAGTGTCTAACTCTTGGTTTCAGCTCAGGTCATGATCTCACAGTTCATGAGTTCAAGGGCTCTGTGCTGATGGGGTGGATCCTGCTTGGGATTTCTCTCTCCCTTTGTCTCTGACCCTCCCCAGCTTGTGCAGCCTCTCTTTCTCTCCCCATCTGTCTCTCAAAAAATAAATAAACATAAAAATTAAAAAAAAAGAATATTATGTATCCTTTTTCTTAAAGTTCTTTCACTTTATCACTCTCTCTCCCCTCCTTTCCTCTCTCTTCCTTCTTCCCTTCTCCCTGCTTCCAAATATCTGTATGATACACCCTTACTTACACAGCATGGTTTACTTCTTGGTTTCCTTATGTTTCATCATCTGAGGTCTCAGTTTTATTCCCAATGATCTGTCAAAATATTTTCCTAACTGAAAGCAATCCCTACAAAACCATCCCAGAGCTGTTACAATTATTCATTATCTTACCACTGTATGTATGAAGATTTTATATATATATATATATATATATATACATATGTATACATATATATATACACATATATATATGCACATACATATATATGCACATACATATATATGCACATATATATGTGTATATATATGTATTGTATATATAATGTATATATATCATCCTGTACAATGACTAACACATATAAATTCTATTAAAGTTTATCATTCTTCATGCCTTCCACATCTTGTTTCACCATATGTCAATCTATTCACTATATATCACTCTATCTAGTAGGTGGTTAGAAAATTTAAAAGTGTGCTGACCCTTCTCTACATCTGCCATTATCACTCTAATCTCTTGTGTTATTGTTTCCTTTTCAGCAATACCTTAAGCACGTATCCCCTTATCCACATTCTTGCACCAAAATTCTAGGTCAAACTCTCTTCATATGTCATCAGCATTGGCATAATCTCACCTTAATTTTCCTTTCTACCTTTAATTCATATCTCTTCTAAACAATGCTCCAGGGCAAAAGTTGCTGAATTATTTCACACAAGCCAAATGTGGCCCAACATCTATTTTTGTAAATAAAGTCTTACTGGAACACAGCCATGCCCACACATTTCGTGTATTATCTAAGGCTGCTTTTGCATTTTAGCATCAAAATTGAGTTATTATGAGAAAGATCATATGACACACAAAGCCTCAAATATTTACTCTGGCTCTCAGAAAAAGTTTTCAGCAACCCCTGTTCTACAATCTGCCATAATGTTCTTTTTAGAGCACAAAACATTTTGCATGGTTCCTTTATTGTTTTTAAAAGTAATATAACTTACTATTTAACATTTTTGAAGCTGGAGGAACATTTGTCAGTTTGTTAACAGGACTTCAACACGGATAGTGAAATTGTATTAATAAATTTCTATAACTTGGTATGTTGTAACTTGGTATTGAAATACTATTAACATGAAATACCATTTTATACAAAACCATGGATGACATGTTTTATAATAACAAAAAGTAATGATTTGGAAAGAATGTAAACTCACTTCTCTGAGACTTCCAATGATGCTTTCAAGAAAATATCTCAATCCTTTGTAAAATGCACAATGCCCTCATAATTTCCCCAAACTTCTCTTTCCAGCTGCCTATGCTCACTATGCCTCACACTCCCTCTCACAGACTCTAGCTTGGTGGATCTTAAACTTTAATAGGCTTAAGAACTGCTGAAAATTCAGGTTTCTAAGTTCCATTATTTAGTATATTTGCAGTGAGACCAAGAATTTATACTTTTAATAAGCACCCATGCTAGTAGTTTATGGGTCACATTTCAACACAGCTTTGCATTGTGAAATCAGACTTGACTAGGTTAAAATCCTGACTCCAATATTCACTAGTTACCTGACTTTGGGAAAAATGACGTAAACCCACTAAAGCTCAGTTTTCTTTTCTTTGAAATGGGACACTACACGTTTTTGCCTCATTAAGTTTTTTGGAAGGATGGTACAGGTTAAAGGTTTAACACAGTGCTTGACTCTGAATAAATATTTGGTAAACGTTTTTTGTTTTCTCTATTGCTTCCTTGTTATTATCAATGATATCATTATTTTTTTTAATGTTTATTTTTGAAAGAGGGAGACAGAGTGCCAGCAGGGGAGGGGCAGAGAAGAAGAGAGACACAAAATCCAAAGCAGGCTCCAGGCTCTGAGCTGTCAGCACAGAGCCCAGTAGGAGATTTGAACTCACAAACCATGATATCATGACCTGAGCCAAAACTGGGCACCTGACTGAGACACCCAGATGTCTAAGTCAATGATATCATTATTTTAATTATAGAACTCTCTTTGAATCATAATGAATTCCAGGCCATTCCCCATGTCACATATATGTCCTCAGGTCATATTCCCTTGCCATTACACATTAGTGTCTCTTTCTGTAATATCCTTCTTCACCCCAGCCCCATGTTTGTTTACTGAGTTAACTTCTACTCATCCTCTAGTGACCAATTCATACATTGCCTTCATATATCTTTCCCTTAACTTGACTTTCCTCACCAAAGCTAAATCCATCTCTCTCTCTCTCTCTTTCTCTCTGCTGCATCCTCATAATACTCTGCATGTACCACAGTACTAGTACTTATTATATTAAATTTTGCATGTTTTTATGAGCCCAGAAGAGACTGTGATCTCTTTGAGAGTAGGTATCCTGCCAAAATCTATCTTTGCATTATCATTATTGTCATCATTGTGGCCATCGTTTATTCTGGGTTCCCATGAGATAAATCTCATATTAACCATGTGTTTCTGATGCTTTGACATCTGGGGAGTAGCTAACCCTGGAGTGCCTGCCTCTCCCAGGACTAATTAATTCCTAGAGATAGGAAATGAATCACCTGTTAGAACTTTTTTTTTTTTTTTAATACACAGAAACCCACCAATCCCGAGCCCTAACCCCCAACCACCTCCTTTATCAATCTGTTACATTTAAAGCCACTCTTCTGCCCTAATTACCCCAGGACTAGGTACCAGACAACTAGAGGTCACCCCTGTGCCGCAGCGCCCACTGTAATAATTCAAACTGACCCGCCCTAAAACTGCCTACTCTGCTTGACCCATTCCTTCCCAAGGAAACCACAGTGAAGCCTCTTCTGCATTTTCCTCTCACTTGTGCTGCTTCAGGACACCCTGGTGGTTGTGTGTGTGCCCCACCTCAACCCCCCATGGAGTGGTGTGCCCCTTCCTTTTGAGATTTGAGTATTTTTTCAATAGAAGTTGTCTCCTGATCTGTTGGATTTAATATGTTTAATGTTAACATAGCTAGTAAAATCTATATTTTAAAGCAGTCCCTTTCATGAATTTTAAAATTTTATTTATTTTTTTTAACGTTTATTTTTGAGACAGAGAGAGACAGAACATGAACGGGGGGAGGGTCAGAGAGAGAGGGAGACACAGAATCTGAAGGAGGCTCCAGGCTCTGAGCTGTCAGCACAGAGCCCAACGCGGAGCTCGAACTCACAGACTGCAAGATCATGACCTGAGCCGAAGTCGGACGCTTAACCGACTGAGCCACCCATGCGCCTCTGTGAATTTTAAAATTTTAAAAATCACTTAAAAATTCTTACTGTAGCCATGTGCAGTTGGTTTCTTACCAAGATGAGAAAACTATACACAAGCTGTTTAAGTAACTTGTACAAGGTCACATGACTAGTAGGCAGCAGCCATAATTCAAATCCAGGTCTCCAGATCCTGAGTTCTCTTTTCTGTACAGCTTCTAACACTTCTCCATCACACCTGCCTCCTCTCAAGGATTAACTCAGGCATGCTTACTAAGATATGTTGCCTGAGTGCTAACACATTGATTCAAAGTATCTATGTTAGTTTCATCTATCTATTTTTTTCTATCTGCCCCCTTACAATAGCAACAAAATCTACATCCTTTGGGGGATTCAGAGTTGGGGAAACTTATGGGAATTCTTACATGGTCCATTGAAAAAGTGGCTTACCTGATATTTCTAAATGACTGCAGGAAAGTTAATTTTGAAATGAAATTTGAAAAGAATACTAATTTGTTTGGATGAAGCTAGTTTTAGATCAGTGTAAAAATAATTAAAGTAAAAATACCACCTCAGCTTGATTCATTAGCTATTAACAGGAAACTAGTTCTATAAGTGATAAGAATTTGACATTGATTAAAATCTACTTGATGCTAAGCTCTAGGAATCTCTATCCCCCAGCAACTAGGACTATCAACATGGAATCAAAGAGATTAGAAATAAGGGCCTCTTCAGATCAAGAGAACAAGAAAAAAAATCTCAAAGAAAGTTGGAAAAAAGAATTCATGAGGAGCAACTCAAGTATAAGAGAAAAATCTATGTACTGTAGTCTAAAATCTCCTCAGCTGAGATTTCAGTGACAGTCAAGCTTGTAGCTATGAGACCTAGGACACATCACTTCCTTTCTTGGAGTCTTTTCTCATCTGTGAAATGAGGTGGAATCCATTAAGTAACTGCTCCCTGCAGTTCTTTGTATTTACCCTGAAGTCTGGATTCTATTTAACTTCTTTTTAATTTCCAGTATTGCCACTAGGTGGCAGCAGGAATTAAATAATACTTCTGCCTTAGTTTTCTGGTTTTCAAAATGCTTTTTGCAAGAGTGGAGAATCATTTTGGAGAATAATATCACCACCACTGCCGCCACAAAAGCATGGTTAAAAAAAGGGCTTAATTCTCACAATAATTAAAATAACCTCGACCACTTCAAACTCACTACAGTCAGCATATTACTACCTCAGTAAAATGTCCGATTAAAGAATTTATTTAACCTGCTTTCCCAGTGGAAACATTGTCACAAGGTCTAAATTTTCATTATTTAATAGATTAAATTTATTAATTCTATGAACCCAAGGCACACATATACAACTACGTGCTCAATATTTCCATTTGGATGCCTAATAACTACCTCACATTTAAACAAAGCACTCAATTTCTCTCCCTCAGACCTGATACCTTACCAAACTTTAACCATGTCAGAAAAGGAAAGCAACATTCTTTTCATTGCTTAATGCAAACATCTAGGAGCTGTAATTATTTCTCTCTCTTACTCCCATTCTACATCCTATACATCAGGGATGCTTTGACTCCACCTTCAAAACGCATTGCAGAAGTTACCACTTAATTTCCATCTTCACTGCTACAATTGCTATAGATAATTATCTATCTGCCATTATCTATCACAGGGATGACTTCAAAAGCCACCTACCTGGACTCTCCTTTTCTTGTTGTTGCCCTACAACTCACGATCCGTATGTTAACCAGCATGATAGTTTAAAATATAATACTTGTCACACCACTTTCTTAAAATCTTCCCCAAAATTAACAGTGCCCTTAAAATTAAGTCCAAACTCCATAACATGACCTATGTATTTCTTCACACTTAGAAGGTTGCCTGCTCCTTTTACAATTTACACACTTGCTCACAGTGCTCCAGTAATATTGAACTTCTCCAACCCCTTCACACATGCACACCAATCGCTCACTCCTGCCTTAGAGCTTTGCATTAGTTATTTCTTCCCCCTGGAATGCTCTATTCCCCGTTCTGTCCACTGCTGGCACCTTCTCATTATTCAGATCTCAGATCATCCACATTTTACCTAGCCAGACCACTAATAGTGCCAATGGACACTTTCTATCACATTAACCTAATTAGTTCATATCTCTGCACTTGCCACTCTCTGCATGATCCTGTTTGTCCGTTTGTTAACTTGTTTATTGTCTTCTGTCACAAAAATGTGTCACTTAGGCTGGGAATAAATATGTCCGTTATTTACCACAGTGCATTATACTTCATGTCTATAAGAGCATCGCGTGTACTCAATACATTTTAAAGTAAGTAAATCAATGAATTATGGACAGAGTTGGATCTTTCTTTAGAGACTGAAAAGATGTACCAACATGGCACTGAGGAACACGATCTCTGTATTGATCTTTGGTCTTCACTGAATCTAGTCATCGAGAATAACTTTGTTCTTTCTTGTGAAAATCCTCTTCTCACAAGCAAGTAGCATCCTTAATGTTTAGCAAATTTTTACTCTTTGGATAACATTTAATAACAAAATCACGTTGTGTCTTAACATCTATTAACAATGACATGTAATAATGGAATACTTACTCTGGGATAAGCTCTGGGCTAATACTTGACTTTCACAGTCTATTAATTCTCATAACATCCCTATGATTAGGCTACATATTTTATGTATGTATACGCTACATATTTTCTTAAATATTGTAGTCAATATGGCAAATGAGAGTGGGGTTGTTGCCAATCATGCCCAGGTTTTACAGCTAAGATGTGCTGAAGCCAAAGTCAGCCTTCCCAATATGGCCCCAGAGGCAGTCCACTTAACTGCTTTATCTTGCTCCCAGAGTCAGTTTCCCTTGGCTGTTGTCACAAATTACCACAAACTCAGTGGGTTAAAAAAGACAATTAATTCTCTTGTAGTCCTAGAAGTCAGAAGTCTGAAATCAGTTCCACTGGGCTAAAGTCAAAGTGTAGACAGAGCCGGTTCCTTCCGAAGGCTCGAAGGGAAGAATTGGTTTCCTTGCTTTTTTTCAACTTCTAGTGGCCATCTGCATCCGTTGGCTGTCACTCCAAACCGTGTCACTCCAATCTCTGTTTCCATCATCACATCATTTTCTCCCCAGACTCTGATTCTGCCTGTGTTCCTCTATATAGACCCTAGTGACAATATCAGACCCACCCAGATAATCCAGGATAATCTCCTCATCTCAAGACCCTTAATTTACTCACGTCTGCAAAGTCCCTTCTGTCATATAAATGAACATAAAGGAACTTTTATAGATTCCAAGGATTAGGTTGTGAATATACTTAGGGGGCCATTTTTCAGCCTCCAAGATTCCCCATGCTGGCTGGTGGTAGGAAGGAGACACCAGGCAGACTCATTTGCTACCTAAATGACTTAGACACACACAAGCCTCTCTCTATATGCAATTCAAGCTAATGCTTCAGTAAAATTACAGAATACAGAACATCATGGAACTTTGGCATCACTCATAAGTAATTTATGCTGAAAATGCTTGTAGTCCAATATAATTGATAACAAAATGCCTACAAAAACTTTGAGACTATCTAAGCCTGAAAGATATTAAACACAGATATATAAGACTAAGTCTTAATGCATCCCCTTTCTGCTTTCAGTTTGAGCTTCCTATCTAATAATCCCTCTGACGTGCTATGGATGATTTTTACTTAAAAGAGAAGACTATTTTACAAGGTTCAAAAGCCCTTGCCTCATTGAGATATGACTTAAGTGAATTAACTTGAAAGAGAATTGATGCTGGGTTTCATTAAACCAGCTCCTAGATGCTAGTTACAGAAAATGAACAATGATATCGCCAGCAGTAAAATACCTTGTAAAGTGCCCAATAGCTTCTATAAATAAATTTGCAACTCACTTAGGATGTAAACAGTACAGAGGAAGCCTTGAATACATCAGCAAGGCTGTAAAATGATGCTTTTGCTTTCCTTTACTTCTGACCTCTCAATTCCAAAGGCTTCTCAAAAGTGGGTTTGTGGTAGCATATCATCCCCAAGTTGCTGCTCTCAGCATGTCTGGCAATATAGAGCTTCCACTGAAACTTTCATTTTATCATATCCCTGGAGGCAGAACAACTTTCCAAGCTAAAGTGGTTCTGTAAGAGGAATAGTTTAAGCACAGGACCATGTCCAATCAAGGTCAAATTGTCTCTCATGGCACATTTTTAAAAGCCACTACAACTGAGTGTTTCAATTCATTTTTCTTTTGCACACAGATGAAAATATATGATAACCCTAGGAGAAATGGTAATTTTGCTATAAAGCAACATTGTTCAAATTCTTTTTGGCAGAAGGTGAGGTCATTTAGTAAAGAAAAAAAAATGTCCCATTGCAAACGTTGTTGAATAATACTTTATTCTGTGTTCCTTTTCAGGAGATTGAAATAGCAGAGTAACATTGTAAAGGCTCTGAGAAGTCCTGCAATAAGAGGCCATCAATTACTTTGTTTAACCTAGCATTTTAGACCACTAACTCCCTTATCTCTCTGGATATTGACTACCCGCATCTTACAGAAGGATGTTCTGTGGTACACATTGTGTAAAACACTGATCTAAAGTGTTTCATGTAGATGGGGTGGTTCATGTAATACAGGAACAGTAACATGAAAAAAATGATGGTTTCTGAAATAGATGGGACTAAGGCATACTGATTAGAAAATTCAGAAATTAAAGGAGTTTCAAGAATAAGCCAAACTAGATCAGGTAAGATTCTAATGAGTGGATTAGATGCTCCTTGAAAACAAGAGTAGTATTTCTTATCCAGTTTTTTTTTTTTAATTCCTAAAATATACCCCTTTATTCCATTAAAATGAAGGCTAGATCTTTATACCAAAGGTCTCTGAACATGTCATTTTACAATGATTTCAAGTTGTACCGTGTGAAATTCCTGGTTCTCCACTGACTATATTTGGATATTTGGTAGAAAAGTAGATACTCTAAAAATTATAGTTTATAGAAGATAAAAATATAGTCCCTGTAATCAGACTCCCTTGAATTCCAGTATTAGTTCTTCCAGTTAGTAATGTGGCTTCGGACAAATGAAGTGAATGCTAAGGAGAATTTCACGGAATTCTAGTCTTAAAGGAGTTCTGTGTTATATAAATTTAGCAAACATTGGGCACTACACCTACTTTCTTGGAAAGTGAATCAAATGCTGAAAATAAGCCAGATTAACTGTAGTCCAATTTTCCAAGGTCTATGTGAATACAAAAATTCCATACATGTTTCCCGCCCCCGGGCAGTAACAATAGATACTCTGGGGAACTATCGTGGAAAGTCCTTTGGAAGAAGATAGCGATAGCATGGTAAAATGAATACAGACTGTAGAGAGTGACCAACTTAGATTGAAATTTTGGCTCTGCTACTTGCTAACTGCTTGACTTTGTATGAATTATTTCACCTCTCTGGGTTTTCAGTTTAGTTGGGGCCTTTGAGGCAGTTCATGGTAAATCAGATCCCTCCTCTCTGCCCAGGTTTTCAGGAAGTGGAAAGAAGAATTAAATATAAATATTCAGGCTTTCATATGTCTTAATATGATTTTCATGGCTAATAGGTCAGGGGTTAGGACATGGCTGAAGGTTGATTAATCCTGGTGGACTTGATAATACAGAAAGCATCCGTTTTAAAGAGGAATAAAGGAGGAGCTGAGTCCATCACGTCTGGATGTGTACTAATCAGATAAATCCCTTCAGCTGTCAGGGGCTGAGGGATGGAAGTGGTGGCAAGAAGCCAGAAGTGCCACACCCGTGACCTACTCTCTAAGGAAAAGAAACCATCCCCTGTCAACAATGCTATTTCATCTCTTATAAATATCTATGCAAAACCTCACTGTCCACATGCAAACCCAAACATAAATACTTATAGCAGCTTATAAGAGCTCCAAATGGGAAGCATACCAGATATCCTTCAATAGGTGAGTGGCTGAACAAACTGTGGTATATCCACACAATGGAATAGTATTCTGTGAAAATAAGAAATGAACTAATAAAGCTACAAAAAGACTTGGAAGAACCTTAAATATGTATTGCTAAGGGAATGAAGCCAGTCTGGAAAGCCTACATGCTATACAATCCCAAATATATGGCATTAGAAAAAAAGAAAATATAAAGAAAATAAAAAGATCAGTGATTTTCAGGGGTTTCAGTTAAAGGAAGGGGAGGGATGAATATGTGAAGCACAGGAGATCATTAGGTTGGTGAAACTATTTTGTATGATGCTGTATTGGTAAAGACATGATGTTATGCATTTGTCAAAACCCATAGACCTGTACAGTATAGGAGTAAACCTTAATGAAATTACAGAGTTTCGCTAATGACAATGTACTGATAGTGTTTCATTAATTATAACTAATGCAAGAAATTAATAAGTTAATAATAAGGGAACAAACATATAGGTGCCTGTGGGAGGGGTTGGCATGGGGTAGGGTATATACCCTGTGCTCAATTTTTCTGTAAATCTAAAACTATACTAAAATAAAGTTTATTAATTATCAAAATGAGAAGCTATACTTAATGAAAGTGAAGATATGAATACCTTATTTATATGGCTGCTCAAATGACTGAACCAAAGTGGATACTATGTATATATCCTCTACAACAGTAATCAATATTCATAGCAACCATATTGAATCTATCCATCGCATTTAGAATTTAGTTTCTGGGGGTGTCTGGGTGGCTCAGTCGGTTGAGCATCCGACTTCGGCTCAGGTCATGATCTCACAGTTTGTGAGTTCGAGCCCTGCATCGGGATCTGTGCAGAGCTCAGAGCCTGGAGCCTGCTTCAGATTCTGTCTCTGTCTCTGTTTCTCTCTCTCTCTCTCTCTCTCTCTCTCTGCCCCTCCCCCACTCACACTCTGTCTCTCTCTCCTTCAAATATAAATAAACATTAAAAAAAATTTTTTTAGAATTTACTTTCTGCTTTCTGGATTGAGATTATAATCAGTATTTTCTTCTTTTTTTTCGAAGTGTTTATTTATTTTTGAGAGAGAGAGAGAGAAAGAGAGAGACAGACAGAGAGAGACAGAGAGAGAACAAGCAGGGGAGGGGCAGAGAGAGAGGGAGACAGAAGATCCAAAGCAGGCTCTGTGCTGACAGCAGAAAGCCCAATATGGGGCTTGAACATGCAAACCGTGAGATCATGACCTGAGCTGAAGTCCGATGCTTAACCAACTGAGCCATCCAGGTGCACCTATAATCAGTATTTGCAATCTCTGCCTAAATGGACATTCCCCCTGATATACAACCTTACATGATTGAGATAACACAGTCAAGCCAAAATGTTTCCTCTCACCTTCTTGAGGTTTGCAAGGAGAAAAAAGAGAAGATTTCCAGCCAACATTGAGAATGTGGTGTAAGAATCAATACAGAAAGAATCAATAACAGAGAAGGGGTATGATGAAGGTGAATAGTTTGTTATTGACCTAAGAAACAGGCTTCATCCTCATCTGCTTGGGGCAGAATTTGCACTTTGATAACATCTCAGAAGGTGGAAGAAAATTTGAAGACCAGGTTTGTATGTAGATGCTTCAGTGTATTTTCCAGAGATCAAATAACCATGCTTTTGTTTTATACAACCAGCTGTGTGTTGTACTGATTCTTATCAAGAAAGGCTAAGCATTGAGGGACTGGGATGTCCATACAAAAGAGATCCACTAATCCTCTAAGAAAAATCATTAAAGGCCAATTGTATTTGTTTTCTATTGCTGTGTAACAAATTACCACAAATTTAGCAGTTTGAAACTACACCCATTTAACAACACTCGGGTTTTATAGGTCAGAGCCTGTTACGCCCAGCTTGTTTCTCTGCTTCAAGGCTTACGAAGCTAAAGTCAAATTGTCTGTAGGGCTGTGTTCTTTCCTGGAGGCTCAAAGGGACAATCTGCTTCCAGGATCATTTAGGTTGTTGTCAGAATTCAGCTCTACGCCGTTGTATGACTGAGCTCCCCATTTCCTTGCTGCCTGTCATCTGGGGGGCAGTTCTCATCTCTGGAAGCTACCTGCCTTCCTTGGCTTGTGGCCCCCTTTGTCCTCAAAGCCAGCAATGGTGGGTTAAGTCCCTTTCGTTCTTCTATGTTTTGTCCTTCTTCTTCCATTTCATGTCTCTCCGATCTTCTGCCTTCCTCTTCCACTTTTAAGGGCCCATTTGATTATACTGAACTCAACCAGATGATGATTAAAACTCTGTTTTAAGATTAAATGATTAGAAACTTTAAAATTCCTTTTGACATGTAATGAAACATATTCAGAGACATCACATTGGGGGCAAACTATCATGGAGGCCGAAATCCCACCCAGCATACCTGTCTCACTTTAAATTTAAAACATAGGATTGGAATTTAAATACACACTGCTTATATTCTAATTAATTTGCTTTGGTCTTTTGATTTAATAGGTATACCATTGCTGGGGGACAATCTGTTGACTGAAGGAAGGAAGATTTGGTACAAAGTGGTGTTTGCTTAAGGGATGTCCTGTCCCTCAAAAGAAATCAAAAAGAAAAGTCTCATTACTATGGAGCAGTTGCCTAGGAGACTCAGATCCCATGAAATGCATTGTCCTGGGATTCCTCCCCAAGTGCACCCCACACCTGCACCTCAACCCACACTTATTTGCTCTGAGTTTTCAAATCACTTACTGGCTTCCTAGTAAAAGGAGTGAACTCATTATCTGTGAACCCAGTCTACCAAACTGGTTTGTAAGGAATCACGCATTATCTGCCTTGAATTTCTTTGAATCCTCAGAAACAAATGCTCCAAAATATGAATAGGACCATACAATTAACAGGAGACAAAACAAGAAATTCAGTTACCTACAAACAAAGGAAACAAAATCTGCCCACTAAAAATGAGAGAAGTTAAGGAAATTAATAGAGAGAAATATCTTGGATGATTTGCTATGTGATCTATCGTTTCCTAATTTTTGATCATTGTTTTCCTCATTTCTGATGAAAACTGGAGATACCAAGGTTCTTTTCCTACTTCTCATCCTGCGATTATACTAGCAACAACATCCCTTTTATTATATATCTTCATTTACAGCATTGAGTTAACATGTTTAAGGACTATTAACCACATACTACTTCCCTGATCAGTACTTATGCTGTAGCTATGTAGAAAATGAAATTATCAAACCAGCCATAAGGAACCTCAGGTTGGAAAGGAAAAAAAAAAAGGGTAATGACTCAATGACCACAATACAAACAAGTGTGTTGAGTTAAAGTGCATGAAAGGATGTTCCTGAGACAGCTATGCAATTCCACCAAAGTCATCAGAGAAACACGTCACTGTAAGAACAGTTACGAATAGAGAGGATGAAATCTTATTTTATGATAGAAAGCTTCTGAACTTCTCAGGAAAATTTGACTTTCCACACCTTTTTTTTAGGATTCACTGCATCTTGGAGACCCATGGCCTACTGTGTTGACTGAATCATTCCATGCTGGTTTGCTTACCTAACCAGGTGCTATAAAATAGGCACCACAGCAGTGACTATAAACTGATTCTATAATTGGGTGGGACATTCAAGACAATGACATGTGCATAACAAATACTCTTTTTTATATTTGGTTAAAAATATTAACTAAGATGAATGTGACTAGTAATGTTGCAGATTTTAGACTGAATACTCAAAAATTAAGATCAATAAAGATTCTGGGATATTCATATAGGAAATCAACCCTTTAGGGGCACCAAAAAGGTGCATTGGACATCCCTTAGTTAAGCATCGGACTTTGGCTCGGGTCATGATCTGATGGTTCCTGAGTTTGAGACCCACGTAAGGCTCTCTGCTGTCAGGGCAGAGCCCGCTTGGGATCCTCTGTCTCCCTCTCTCTGCCCTTCCCCTCTCCCCATCCCAACTCAGGTTCACATGCTCATGCTCACTCTATCTCAAAAATAAATATTAAAAAAGAAAGAAAGAAAATCAACACTTTCTAAAATTTCCTCTTATGAAAGAAAACATTCTCTTGTCATGCTCCAAAGTACCAGAAGAAGGCAGAAGATGCACGTGGTTGAGACTATCCAATATCTCTGAATTCTGTTACATAAAGTAGCCTTTTTGACGATATCTTCCTTATACTTTTCTGAATTTAAATTGAGTGTTTTAATCTTCATTCAGAATTTTTCCTAACAAAATAATAAAAATATATAGATTTCAGTTTTACTATGTAGTGATACTTCTAAAGTCTGACGATTCTTTACTAAGGAATACTATATATTGAAATTTTAGTTATAAAGTAATATCAAACATTTGTTAACTCTTTATGTGAATGGTGAGTTTTCTAAGGATTTTACAAGCATGAGATGTTAGGCAGAATTCTAAAATGTTACCCAAGATTTCCCACTCCCTGGTGTATGCATCCCACATAATCTCATGGATTATAATTCTGATAGATTTTCCTATATGATTAGGCTATGTTATTATTGGCACAGTTGACCTTAAGATAGGGAGATTTTCCAGGTAAGCTGAGCAAATCACATAAGCCTTTTAAAAGGAGAAGATTTTCTCCAGTTGGTAACTGAAGGAAGTCAAAGATTTGAAGCATGAAAAGTATTTGATGTCCCATTGCTGGCTTAAAGAGGAAGCAAGTCATGTGTCAAGGAATATGGTGGCCTACAGATGCTGACACTGGCCTCCAGCTGATAGCCAGCAAGCAAACAGGAACCAAAGCACCACAACCACAAGGAAACAAATTCTGCCAGCAGCAAGAATGTAAGTAGAAGTCTATTTACCCTCAGAGATTCCAGGCACTAACATAGTTTGGTCTACACTCTGATTTTAGCGTTGTCATACCCAGAGCAGAAAACTGACACATGCCATGCCATACCTCTGACTTATAAAAACTGTGAGATAATAACTAGGTGTTTGCAGCCTCTAAATTCCTGGTAATTTGTTATAGGGCAACAGAAAACTATAAAAATAAACTCACTTAATTCTCATAACAAACCATATGAAATAGGAACTATTATTCTTATTTGTATGTTTTTCCATTTTTATCAAGGTACAATTGACAAAAATTGTACATATTCAAGGCATACAACATGACGATGCCCAAGTTGTTGCAGATGGTATGAATTCCTTTTTATAGCTGAATAATATTCGTGTGTGTGTGTGTGTGTGTGTGTGTAATCTTTATCCATTGATGGTCAATTAGATTGTTCCCATATCTTACTTATTGTGAATAATACTGCAGTGAACATGGGAGTAAAAGTATCTTTTTAAGATAGTGATTTCATTTCCTTTGGATTTATATCCAGAGGTATAATTGCTCAATCATGTGGTAGCTTTAATTTTAATATTTTGAGGGATCACCATCCTGTTTTCCATAATGGCTGTACCAATTTACATTCCCACCAGCACTGTGAGATGATAGATACCTCACTGTAGTTTTGATTTGCATTTTTTTGGTAATGATGTTGAATGCCATTTTACATACCTGTTGGCCATTTGTATGTGTTCTTTGGAAGTATGTCTATTCAGGATTTTGCTTATTTCTAAGTGGCCTATTCGTTTCTTTGCTATTAAGTAGTATGAGCTCCTCATATATTTTAGATATTAAGCCCTTATTAGATCTACGGTTTGCAAATGTTTTCTTCCATTCTATAGGTAGCCTTTTCATTTATTTTTCTTGGCTGGGCAGAGGTTTTTAGTTTGATATAGTCCTATTAATTTATTTTTGCTTTGGTTGCTTATGCCTTTGGTGTCATATCCAAAAAATCATTGCTGAGACCAAAGTCAAGGAGCTTTTATCCCTGTTTTACTCTAGGAGTTTTATGGTTTTAGGTTTTATGTTTAACTTTTTTAATCTGTTTCTAGTTAATTTTTAGTATAGTGAAATATAAGGGTCCAATTTCTGATATTCT
This sequence comes from Panthera tigris, assembly GCF_018350195.1. NCBI lineage: Eukaryota > Metazoa > Chordata > Mammalia > Carnivora > Felidae > Panthera > Panthera tigris. Next base: position 83,201,748 of record NC_056669.1, read on the forward strand.
CCTTTTTAAAATTGAGGCTCCTGGGATAAACAAAGGGATGGTAACTTGTCCAAATGATACCGGTAATAAATGGAAATGCCATGATTTAAAACTAGACAAAAAGAGGGGCACCTGGGTGGCTCAGTCAGTTAAGCGTCTGTCTTCGGCTCAGGTCATGATCTCACAGTGTGAGTTCAAGCCCCGCATCAGGCTCTGTGCTAACAGCTCAGAGCCTAGAGCCTATTTCAGATTCTGTGTCTCCCTCTCTCTCTGACCCTCCCCCATTCATGCTCTGTCTCTCTCTGTCTCAAAAATAAATAAGCGTTAAAAATATTTTTTAAAAAACTAGATAAAATGAATCCTATGTTCTCACTCACTAAGCTTGTTCACCTCTGAAGGGAAATGCTAGTAAACTCAGAACGAAATATTTAAAAGTTATTCAGCCACAGGACAAAAATTTACCACAAATTGACAGAAAGCCTTCCAGTGTATTTGTAAAAATAAATCCTTAAAGGGTATACTAGAGGGGAACCTGTGTGGCTCAGTCGGTTAAGCATCTGACTTCGGCTCAGGTCATGATCTCGCAGTTCGTGAGTTCGAGCCACCCATCAGGCTCTGTGCTGACAGCTCAGAGCCTGGAGCATGCTTGGGATTCTGTCTCCCTCTCTCTCTCTGCCCTTGCCCCACTCACACTCTGTCTCTCTCTGTCTCTGAAAAATAAATAAATGGTAAAAAAAAAAAAAAAATTAAAGGGTATAGTAGAAAGTAACAAGCATGTACTAAAAGACACCAGACTTGGACTTCGTTATTTATCAAATCAGCTTAAGGAGTCAATTAACCATTGTAACTAAAAATATTCCATCTATAACTGATAAGAAGTCTACCTTCCAGCCTTATTGTTCAGTTATAAACTATAATATATGATACATTTAACAAATATCAGTAATGTTTTTACAGAAGAATGTTTAATAAAATGATAGACTCATGATAAAATGTTAAATAAAAATGGAAATTACATATATATAATTAAAATTCTCTGTGTGTGTGAGTGTAATTATCACGCTTATGTATGCATTTTAAAAAGTTTACAAGCATACCCACAGAAGTATTTGGGAAAATTTTAAGGAAGTACATTCAAATGTTAAACTCTTAGGGTTTTAGGATTACACTTTGTTAATGCTTTTTTTTAAAATTTATTTTTCAGAGAGAGAGAGAGAGAGAGTGCATGAGTGGGGGAGGCAGAGAGAGGAGGAGACAGAATCCCAAGCATGCTCCAGGATCAGTGTGGAGCCCGACATGGGGCTCCATCTCACAACTCTGAGATCATGACCTGAACTGAAATCAAGAGTCAGATGAGTAACTGACTGAGCTACCCACCCAGGCATCCCATCCCAGGATTATACAATGACTTTTAAAATCTCTATTATATTTCATTGAAATTTATAAACATAAGTTAATATAAATTTATTAAATTTATGCTATATTCTTTGCCTACATGAGCATTATTAGGAAAAAAAAAAGTATTTGTATCCTCCAAGAAGGTTCCCTCTACTCTCTTAGTATTCATTCTCAGATGCCCAGGACCTTCACCCTGTTTTTCACTATATCCAATACTAAATAGCAAAGGTTTTCTTGTTCACCTCTCCTGCTAGACAGAGCTTTCTGTCAGAGACTATATCTTGTCCTATTGTATTTTTAGCACCAGGCACATTGTCTGGCACATAATAGGATCTCAATAAAGTCTGAGTTAATTCTAGTCTTTGTCATTTAAATAATAATGAATGAATCTTGAGAAATCAGATAGTATGTTAGAATCTATTAAATTTTTGGCCATGTTATAAGAATGGCATATTATATTGCTATTTCCTGGATCTTAATGCCATATTAGAAAGGCTGGTCAGATTCTGATAGGAGCCTCTTCCAGCCTTCTAGTAAATACCCATCCCTAAATTAAGCACAGGCATGCAGATTGTGTATGTAAACGATTTGTTTAATCTAAAAGGAAAAGTAATTATCCAATTAAAATGAAGAAGGGAAGACTAATTTAGAATGCACTCACTTCTAATGAGTAAGAGAAAAAAATCTATGATATTATGGAGCAGGTGTTGAGAGAGAAAAGGGGAGAGACAGGAAGGGAGGAAATGTATGTGTTTAATGAGAGCCTCAGGACTAGAAAGTACCAGTCAGAAAGCAGAGTTGAAAGCACCTCATAGACAAATTGACATTCCCTCCAGACAGTCTTAGATTCTTGGTGAAAAAAGACTGTGGGGGCTGTTGAGGAGGAATCATGCTGTGAAGAGTATATCAATACATATTTTATAAAGCTCCTTTCCTGGGAAATTTTCAGATCACACAAATAGTTAAAGAGGTATCATACTTTTTTTTGAAGTCATTTTTTTCTGCTTCTGTAAAATTTTGACCAGTGGTCCCATTTCACCACACAAATAAAGGATAAACAGAGGAATGATTTCTAATGACAACAAATTTGAGTGGCCTGAATTTTGCTTGCTCTTACTGTTATGGACTGAATTATGTCCCCCTAATTTTTTTAATGTGTACTTATTTTTGAAAGAGAGCATGTGAAAACGTGAGTAGGGGAGGGGCAGAGAGAGGGGGAGACACAGAATCTGAAGTAGGCTCCAGAGCCCAATGCAGGGCTTGAACTTACGAACTGTGAGATTGTGACCTCAGCCAAAGTTGGAAGCCCAACTGACTGAACTACCCAGGTGCCCCTCTCACTTTTTTACATCCAAGTCCTAAATCCCAATGTGACAATATTGGGAAATAGGGCCTTCACGGATATAGTTTAGGTTAAATGAGGTCATCAGGGTATGGCTCTATCCAACAGGATTGGTGGCTTTGTAAGAAGAGAAAGAGACCTACAGATCATCTTCTCTCCACAAACAGAAGACAGGTTTCTGCAGGTCAAGAAGAGAGCTCTCATCAGAAATCCACCCTGCCCACTTCTTGATCTTGGACTTTGAGCCTCTAAAACTATATGAAAATTAATTTTTGTTACTTAAGTCCACCAGTATATGGTATTTGGTTATGGCAATCTGAGCTGCCTAATACATAGATCTCTGTGGTAGCAAAAAGTCAGTTAAGTTGGGGCACCCAGGTGGCTCAGTCAGTTAAGAGTCCAACTCTTGACTTTGGCTCAAGTCATGACCTCACGGTTCATGAGTTCGAGCCCTGAACTATGTTCCATGCTGACAGCACAGAGCCTGCTTGGGATTCTCTCTCTCTTCCTCTCCGTCTGCCCTTCCTGCATCTCTCTCTCTTTCTCAAAATAAATAAATAAATTCCTCTCCCCTACTCATGCTCTCTCTCTCTCTGTCTCTCTCTCTGTCTCTCTCAAAAACCAAACCAAACCAAATCAAACAAACTCAGCTAAGTCAATAAACTGTGTGATCAACTGCATCTTCTCAGGAAAAATGACTCGATGTGACTGGTCTCCTCTTCCTGCCTCATTTCCTGGGCTGGGATCAGATAGACACTGCCAGGAACCCCTTACTTGCTCATGTCAGCACTGAGACTATAAAATAACTAGGCGAGATAAGAATAAAGCCTGCAGGACAAAAGGAAAGAGCCACTCTCTGCCTCGGTGTTTGATGTGTGAATCCTAATCTGTCCATGGAAAGGGAAGGGCCATATCTTCGTGGTTAGGTCTGCAAGAAGGACATAACTATGATTAAAAGTTTATGAATCATGACCATGGCCTTGAATACTAAAAACCTAAAAGACAGAGACTCAAATGATATTCCAGGCCTATTAAGCACTCTATATTTGTAGTTAAAATTTGGCAACCAGCCCTAGCATAGCTTTCTAGTCAACTGGAATAGAAAACATGAAAGCCACAAGAATTTTTACTTAATAGGCAAGTCAAACAGGGTGACACAGACCTCTTTCTCCCTGAATCCCTTCCTAGTTTCTTAGATAGAATTCCAAGGTATGAATGGAAGATACATCTCTCCAATTAGGAGACTTTAGGCCCCTTTTATTGTACCAGCCATATTAAAGAAAACAGGTCGTGAGTTTGATTCTCCAAATACAAGTGTCAAAAAGAAGAATCAGGTAGACCATTCTTCACAGTCACAAGGACTAGTTACCTTTCTCCACCTCCTATTGTGTACAAAGGATTAATGTTTTAGCACCATCACATAATTTTAGCATAGCATGTTGTCTTTGATGTGAGAGTTGGGACTTCAGTCTAGATTATAGTACACTTAAATATTATGCACTGGTAGAATAGAATGCTATGATTAAAATGTCTCAGTTCCCCCATGTGCCATTGTTCATTCCATTTTACACATATTATATAAGCTTTACAGAAACCTAGTATATTGTAGTTATCTGCTATTTTTTGCATCTTAATATCCATTCATTCTAAACCTTTTTAATAAATCTCAATTTCCTTCTGGGAGCTATCCCTTCTCCATTTTGTTAATTAACTTCCTGTGGATTGACAGTAGGGGTGAAGCATGTGACAAGTCTGAGTGGTCAGCAGTTCGTAAACAGTATGAATGACAATGGCATTTCCCCTAAAATTTCTATTTTACATGTCTATTTTCCTCTGTGACTGAACTGGGATATACCTTTGGGAGTTGCTGATTTTGGTGTCTTAGATTAAACTGCTACAGATGGAATGGATGAATGAATGAGCGAATGAATGGTAAAGCTATAAAAGCATAAAAACTAGAGATGCTATAAAATGCTATAAAAAGTAGAGATAGAAATTGGGTTCAGGTGATATTACTTGAATCCTGGATCAAGCCTCAATTTCAGATGATATGTTCAGTTACATAAAAATTTTTAAAAAGTCTTTTCAGCTGAACCCAGCTTAAACCAGGTTTTCTGACACTTGTAACAGAATACTCACTATTACATCTCATTTTATACACCAGTCCCTGAATCTTAGAGAAACTGAGATTGTTAAGTAATTTAGCCTAAAGCAATACTGTTATCACAAAAAGGAAATTCTAGGCTGTATACACAAACATTTGGAGAACTTGAGTGCAAAATTCTCCATGTCTAAGCTGAAGATAACTAATCACCAACTGGTTTGGGGAATTCATCAAAAGAAATGTACTTTGAAGGACATTGGCCTTCCCTTGCTGTTTTTCATTCAACATGTACATTGTCAAAGGAGGATTCCATCCCAGGTTTGACCAACTTTATAGTCTATACATAATATACTTTTTCATGCAGCACAATCAATAAATGATAACATTCTATCACAGAGAACCTGATCCTTTCTCATTGGAGCCAGGAGAAGAACAAATAAAATATGGGAGGAGAGGTTAGAAGTGTTCTACGATTAAGACTGTGGGCCTGGAGGTGCGTGGGTGGGTCAGTCAGTTAAGCATCTGACTCTTGAACTCAGCTCAGGTCATGCTCACGGTTCATGTGTATGAGCCTGTATGTCTCCCTCTCTCTGCCCCTCCCCTGCTTGTTCTCTATCTGTCTCTTGAAATAAATAAAAATAAATAAAATAAATAAAAATAAAAAATAAATAAATATAAATTAAAATTAAAATAAATAAAAATAAAAAAGACTTGTGGGCCTGAAACACATACTGAATTAGAGTATGTGAGCTGCCTTCAGAACATGTAACATAGACCTTCCATTCTTAAGCCTCTAAGAGGCCTTGGAGGGGATTGGGCTATCAGACGAATCTGGGCCTTGGTCAGAGATGGCTAAAAGGACATGGCTGATGATATTATTTGGGAGGATATATGTGTATTCGTAAAGTATTTTCCCACAAAATATGTTCCTGGCAGCACTACTATCAGAGATGCCCTACGAACATATTCTTGGTTACAACCAAGGAAAATTGAATTTGGTAAAAGAAAGAAAAAAAAAACATATTGGGAAGATAGTGGTTAGCTCTTAAGTTGATAGTTGAGCAACCACCTTGGTTAATGGCAGGATCCTTTGTAGCTGGGAGCACAGTAGCAGTCTTGTTAGAGAGAAGTTTCTCCCTGCCACCAGACACTAATTACCACTAGCACTGATGCACTGTTCATAAGATGTTGTCCCCATTCCATGAGGGGACTTCTAAACTGTGCCTCTGCTTTCTCCCATCATTGGTTCCAGATGAAAGTCCTTTGGAAGAATCTACTGGCAAAGCTTAGGTTATTTCCTTAAATTCTAGTTGCCTTGTTTGAAGGAAAACAAATGTTGGGTCTTTTTTGGCTCCTGTGGTATGAGGCAGAGCCCTGATCCATGTAAAGACTCACTCCAAATCAGAATCTTAAAACATAAAAATAAGCAAATAAGCAATGAACACCTACTTCTTTCTGTAAAATATTAAACAGAACAATGGAAAGAACTGATACTCTAATTTTCTCTTGGATATTCACAATTTTCTTTATGTATTAAATTCTCTGAGAATTCTTACAGCAAAACAAGTGAACAAAATGCCTGTTACCTCTACAACTCAGCATTCCTCAAACTTATTTGAGGAATAATGATAGAATAAATTAATGCATTGGATATTTTTCCTCAGGTTGTAATTTGAGAACAGTTATCTTGAACCTTTTATCTATCTATTTACCTACCTATCCAGACATTTTATGTATGTTCTCCCTTAGCCTTCTTTTTTTTTTTAATATTTTATTTTATTTTTGAAAGAGCACAAGCAGGGGAGGGGCACAGAGAGGGATATGGAAGATCTGAAGTGAGCCCTGTGCTGACAGCAGCAAGCCCAATGTGGGGCTTGAACTCACGAACCCACAAAATCATGACCTGAGCCAAAGTCAGAAGTTTAGCCAACTGAGCAACCCAGGCACCCCCTCCCTTTACCTTCTGTAAAAGTATCCTGAAATGGCAACCTAGAGACAGAAAAAAAAAAAACAACCTCATTTTTCCCTCCAATTAAGATTATATCTAATACCAGGATCCTTTGGAATTCATTAACAGAACTTAAATCCTGAATCAGAGTTTACAAAATAAAAGAAACTAATAAAAGCCAGGAAACTTCTGGTGTTGAGATGCTAAAGGAATGTCAAGGAGAGGACAAGAGATCAAAGTATAATGGCCAAATTTCATGATGCACATGACATCCTTTACCAGGATTATGTAGAAGAGACTCTAGCCTACAACCTCATGTGTGTATTCCTTAGTTATATCATGGATATCTCAAGTCTAGGTTCATGTACATATTTTCCTTTTCCCTGGAATACTCTCCTTCTGCTCTCTTCTCACCTTTCAGGTTATCAATCTAAATAGACTTTCCTCTTGAAAGCCTTTCTTTGACTTCACTTGCAACCTCTTTCTCCATTGACTAAATTAGACTTAATTGACTAATATGCTCCCATGACATCATGTAAGTGCTTTCCCACTTAACAAGTATCTCAGCTTATGTGATCACTCATTTAATTACATCTCTACATGATGAATTGTATAAGAAAGAAAGCAATGGATCTATTTTCTTCCTTTTTTGGTAATCTCTAAAAATTTCATCCACTAAATAATAGGGTAGATGATATTTGGTTCCTGCCAAATAAAGGTACGCATGTTGGTTTCCTAAGATTGCTGTAACAATGCACCACAGGCTTGGTGACTTAAATCAACAGAAATTTATTCTATCACAAGTTTTGGAAGTTTGAAGCTTGAAATGAAAGTGTTGGCAGAGGGCCATGTTCCCTATAAAGCCTCTAGGGAAGGAAATTTCTTTGCCTCTTCCAGCTTCTGGTAGATCCAGATGTTCCTTGACTTGGAGCTGAAGTACTTCAATCTTTCCCCCTGGGGTCATATAGCATTATCCTTGTGTGTTCCTTATGTAAACACCAGTCATATTGGACAAGGACCCACCCTAATGACCTTGTCTTAACCAGATGACATCTACAAAGGCCCTAATTCCAATAAAAGGTCATATTCACAGGTACTGGAGGTTAGGACTTCAACATACCTGTGGGGACATAACTCAATTCATAATAGTAGAGTTCATGTTCACCTGATAACTCCACAGCTTCCTCCTAAAAATGTTAAGGCATAGCACATATTAAGTGGATGTTTTCTCTGTAGATAGATGTGTGTGTGTGTGCGTGCGTGCGTGTGTGTGTGTGTGTGTGTGTGTGTAACAAATAAGTCACATTTGAGAGAGGACTTTATGTGTTTCCTAGTTGCTATGCTATTTTCCAGGAGAGGATTTCCTAGAAGGAATGCAAAGACAGATCTACTATAAATCCCTACTCTTAAAGAAAAGTTATGAGAGATAATTGTTTTCCTTCAAACTCAAAGAGATGGGAATGCAGACTAAATCCGACTGGTAATCTGGGCAAATGAATTCGCAAAAAGAGAGAGGAACAAAAACAATCTTGACATTGTGACAGGAGCAAGAACACGCAATCATCTTTTTCCTTCTTTCTTTTTCCTCATCCTCTTCTACTGCTTCTTCTCCTTTTGTCTTTTTTCCCAGTTTCCCTATAACCCCTACTAAAATTGAAAATGCTTTCTCCACCTACCTCTTTTTTCCCCAGGAAATCATTACCTCTCAATTTCTCCTTTCTTAACCAATGGTTTACAATCCTGGCTAAGCATTAGAATCATTTGGAAGATGTTTAAAAATACAAATGCAATGGCTATATCTATGGGGTTTGTTTCAACATCTGTGATTCTATGGTAGGATTGAGGTGAGATCCACTGGCCTTCTAATGCTTCAGGATGGCAGATCCAGCATTATTGTCTTCAGCTGCAGAATTCTGAAGGCTAAATAATTTCTTTAATAAACATTATCTTGAACATTTAGTATTTTTATTACCTTCAAGTTTGCATTATGTCTTTCATGTTATAAAATGGATTAGCCCTGTATTATTTAACTTGAGTAATTTAAATCACCTCCAGCCTACTCTCTCCTTCACCCTCTAGATTTCTACCTCTATCCTACCTAACAGACAGCCCCTTAAGGAGGGCACTGTTTCTTTTATCTCTGTATCACAATTATCTACCACAGGAATCAGCATGCAGTGTATCCTTAATGCATTTAATTAAATGATGAATTGTTTCTACAGTTTGAGTTTCCAGGAAGTAGCAAATTTCTCCTACTCTAAACATCTCAGATTGGCTTCAGCCATAAACCAATCTAAGGTAAAGTGATGGCCAAATTTCAAGCTACATCTCCCATGCCAACGTTAAAAATAAATTATTTTCCTTTGATCTCTGCTGCTTATGGAAAGACTATGAGGTAACAGAAAGTTCTTTTCTTCTTTAGGAAAAAAATGTGATACTAATGCCCAGGAGAGATCCATGGTTCTATTTTTATACCTTCTCTGAATTATCAATTTGCTGCTAGGCTTTGTTTTGAATTTCAGGGCTCTGACTGAGCAGGCTCTGTCTTTCAGAACTGACTGTTATGCAAGATCATTTAAAAAGTAGCCTTATTAAAGTAAACACAGTTAGAATCAAAACAACTTCGGTGCTTCTAGAGATATTTCCTAGAAAGGAGTGTGAAACACAAGTCAACTGCCTAAGAATCATTTTGTTACTTCTAATTAGAAGTGGTTTTCTTCCTATGTTATGATGACCTTTTTAACAAAGAGGTGGGGCTTATTTAAATAATTCCTCATATTTTCCAGGTACCACGTAGTTTGCACTTTTGCTTCCCGAGTCGATGCTTTTAGTGTCCTTCACAATACTTTTTCAGGCAATCTTCAGGTGCTCCAGATCCTATATACTGCAGAGTTTGCTTGACTCAGAATTTTCACAAATTTGCATTTAAATAAAAGAAAACTTCAAAACATTTCTGTTGAATTTATAGTATAGCAAAGGCCAAAAGCCTGGAGAGGCAGTTAAATATAATAGGAAAAGACATAGATTTGGGAGATTTGGGGATCAAAGGACCTGAGTCCCTGCACATTAGTTATGTGACCTCTGGAAGGTTATTTCACATCCTTGAATTTTATCTCCCTTATCTGCAAGGTGGAAATACTGAACATATAGTTTATATGCACTTTTGAGAGTGAGAGAGGATCAGATATAAAGCCCTTGACACATAGCAGTGAGTGCACAATAAAATAAGGTTCCCTCCACTTCCCATGATTGTTCTTTCTTCATAAAATTAAAAGAGCCACCATAACAATCTCTTCCCTTTCCAATCATCAGCTTTATTAACTCATATTTGTCTTCAATTGCATCTATATTCTGGCTGTAATTGCTTTAAAAAAGTAACAGGCAATGTAAACGAAATAAAGATACAGATAAATGAAAAGAGGTCAAAATTTAACTCACAAATGTAGTATGGAAAATGTCATTTGTACGTTAATATTTTTTGGTGCATCTCCGATATGTCAGAGACCATGCTTATTATTAACTCCTAATTCCTCTCCTCCAAATACTGGGAATCAAGTAGTGGGGCTAGACATGATAGAAGAAGTTCCAATATGAGGTTGGTATTGATATATACCTTGAGAAAAGCATAGAAAAAGACTGTGGCCTTTCAAAAAGGGAGTCATTCCTTCCATCTTGGGAAAAGAGCAGCAAGGATTGAATTAGCCCTTGAAATGAAATATGGTATTTGGAAATTGGGAAACTAGAAAGGAAAATATCATCAGTGGAGATAGGAATGTGATCAAAAGCATTGGGAGGACAAGCAATGGTGCATTTGGAGAAGTGAGAATTCAGTGTTGTTGAACCAAGTGGTTCACTGGAAGACAAAAGCCAGTAAAGGGCTCGTTTCATGAGTGTTTTTCAGCTGCAAAGTACTATGATTATGCAATTTAGCAATTCTAGTAGGTATTTGAATTGGCCTTAAATAATTTGAAGCTGGGGATGCATCTTCCTGTGTTTGAAAGCAATACATTCTGGCTTCGAGATGACTCCTTTTTGAATGTAGTCTGATGGATTAAAACCTGGATTGAGGAGTCTCAGGAAGATGGCGGCGTAGGAGGACACTGGGCTCACCGGGCATCCTGCTGATCACTTAGATTACACCTACACCTGCCTAAATAACCCAGAAAACCACCAGAGGATTAGCAGAAGGGAGTCTCCGGAGCCAAGCGCAGACTAGAGGCCCACGGAAGAGGGTAGGAAGGGCGGCGAGGAGGTGCGCGCTCCACGGACTGGCGGGAGGGAGCGGGGGCAGAGGGGCGGCTCACCGGCCAAGCAGAGCCCCCGAGTCTGGCTGGCAAAAGCGGAGGGGCCTAACGGACTGTGTTCCGACAGCAAGCGTGACTTAGCGTCTGGGAGGTCATAAGTTAACAGCTCTGCTCAGAAAGCGGGAAAGCTGGAGGACAAAGGGAGGGAGAGCTGCTGAGCCCCTGGACAACAGAGCTCAGTTTGGTGGGGAACGAAAGCGCTCGCCAGCGCCATCTCCCCCACCCATCCCCCAGCCAAAATCCCAAAGGGAACCAGTTCCTGCCAGGGAACTTGCTCTCTCCACGCAAACACCCAACTCTGTGCTTCTGTGGAGCCAAATCTCTGGCAGCGGATCTGACTCCCTCCCGCTGCCACAGGGCCCCTCCTGAAGTGGATCACCTAAGGAGAAGCGAGCTAAGCCTGCCCCTCCTGCCCCCGTGCACGTTGCCTACCCACTCCAGCTAATACACCAGATCCCCAGCACCACAAGCCTGGCAGTGTGCAAGTAGCCCAGACGGGCCACGCCACCCGACAGTGAATCCCACCCCTAGGAGAGGGGAAGAGAAGGCACACACCAGTCTGACTGTGGCCCCAGCGGTGGGCTGGGGGCAGACATCAGGTTGGACTGTGGCCCCGCCCACCAACTCCAGTTATACACCACAGCACAGGGGAAGTGCCCTGCAGGTCCTCACCACTCCAGGGACTATCCAAAATGACCAAATGGAAGAATTCCCCTCAGAAGAATCTCCAGGAAATAACAACAGCTAATGAACTGATCAAAAAGGATTTAAATAATATAACAGAAAGTGAATTTAGAATAATAGTCATAAAATTAATCGCTGGGCTTGAAAACAGTATAGAGGACAGCAGAGAATCTCTTGCTACAGAGATCAAGGGAATAAGGAACAGTCACGAGGAACTGAAAAATGTTTTAAACAAAATGCAAAACAAAATGGAAACGACGACAGCTCTGATTGAAGAGGCAGAGGAGAGAATGGGTGAACTAGAAGATAAAGTTATGGAAAAAGAGGAAGCTGAGAGAAAGAGAGATAAAAAAAATCCAGGAGTATGAGGGGAAAATTAGAGAACTAAGTGATACACTAAAAAGAAATAATATACGCATAATTGGTATCCCAGAGGAGGAAGAGAGAGGGAAAGGTGCTGAAGGTGTACTTGAAGATATAATAGCTGAGAACTTCCCTGACCTGGGGAAGGAAAAAGGCATTGAAATCCAAGAGGCACAGAGAACTCCCTTCAGACGTAACTTGAATCGATCTTCTGCATGACATATCATAGTGAAACGGGCAAAATACAAGGATAAAGAGAAAATTCTGAAAGCAGCAAGGGATAAACATGCCCTCACATATAAAGGGAGACCTATAAGACTCGTGACTGATCTCTCTTTTGAAACTTGGCAGGCCAGAAAGGATTGGCATGATATCTTCAGTGTGCTAAACAGAAAAAATATGCAGCCGAGAAACCTTTATCCAGCAAGTCTGTCATTTAGAATAGAAGGAGAGATAAACGTCTTCCCAAACAAACAAAAACTGAAGGAATTTGTCACCACGAAACCAGCCCTACAAGAGATCCTAAGGGGGATCCTGTGAGACAAAGTACCAGAGACATCACTACAAGCATAAAACATACAGACATCACAATGACTCTAAACCCGTATCTTTCTATAATAACACTGAATGTAAATGGATTAAATGCGCCAACCAAAAGACATAGGCTATCAGAATGGATAAAAAAACAAGACCCATCTATTTGCTGTCTACAAGAGACTCATTTTAGATCTGAGGACACCTTTAGATTGAGAGTGAGGGGATGGAGAACTATTTATCATGCTCCTGGAAGCCAAAAGAAAGCTGGAGTAGCCTTACTTATATCAGACAAACTAGACTTTAAATTGAAGGCTGTAACAAGAGATGAAGAAGGGCATTATATAATAATTACAGGGTCTATCCATCAGGAAGAGCTAACAATTATAAATGTCTATGCGCCGAAGACAGGAGCCCCCAAATATATAAAACAATTACCCATAAACATAAGCAACCTTATTGATAAGAATGTGGTAATTGCAGGGGACTTTAACACTCCACTTACAGAAATGGATAGATCATCTAGACACACGGTCAATAAAGAAACAAGGGCCCTGAATGATACATTGGATCAGATGGACTTGACAGATATATTTAGAACTCTGCATCCCAAAGCAACAGAATATACTTTCTTCTCGAGTGCACATGGAACATTCTCCAAGATAGATCACATACTGGGTCACAAAACAGCCCTTCATAAATATACAAGAATTGAAATCATACCATGCATACTTTCAGACCACAATGCTATGAAGCTTGAAATCAACCACAGGAAAAAGTCTGGAAAACCTCCAAAAGCATAGAGGTTAAAGAACACCCTACTAAAGAATGAGTGGGTCAACCAGCCAATTCGAGAAGAAATTAAAAAATATATGGAAACAAACGAAAATGAAAATACAACAATCCAAACGCTTGGGGACGCAGCGAAGGCAGTCCTGAGAGGAAAATACATTGCAATCCAGGCCTATCTCAAGAAACAAGAAAAATCCCAAATACAAAATCTAACAGCACACTTAAAGGAAATAGAAGCAGAACAGCAAAGGCAGCCTAAACCCAGCAGAAGAAGAGAAATAATAAAGATCAGAGCAGAAATAAACAATATAGAATCTAAAAAAACGGTAGAGCAGATCAACAAAACCAAGAGTCGGTTTTTTGAAAAAATAAACAAAATTGACAAACCTCTAGCCAGCCTTCTCAAAAAGAAAAGGGAGATGACCCAAATAGATAAAATCATGAATGAAAATGGAAGTATTACAACCAATCCCTCAGAGATACAAACAATTATCAGGGAATACTATGAAAAATTATATGCCAACAAATTGGACAACCTGGAAGAAATGGACAAATTCCTAAACACCCACACTCTTCCAAAACTCAATCAGGAGGAAATAGAAAGCTTGAACAGACCCATAACCAGCGAAGAAATTGAATCGGTTATCAAAAATCTCCCAACAAATAAGAGTCCAGGACCAGATGGCTTCCCAGGGGAGTTCTACCAGATGTTTAAAGCAGAGATAATACCTATCCTTCTCAAGCTATTCCAAGAAATAGAAAGGGAAGGAAAACTTCCAGACTCATTCTATGAAGCTAGTATTACTTTGGTTCCTAAACCAGACAGAGACCCAGTAAAAAAAGAGAACTACAGGCCAATACCCCTGATGAATATGGATGCAAAAATTCTCAATAAGATACTAGCAAATCGAATTCAATGGCATATAAAAAAATTATTCACCATGATCAAGTGGGATTCATTCCTGGGATGCAGGGCTGGTTCAACATTCGCAAATCAATCAACGTGATACATCACATTAGTAAAAGAAAAGATAAGAACCATATGATCCTGTCAATCGATGCAGAAAAGGCCTTTGACAAAATCCAGCACCCTTTCTTAATAAAAACCCTTGAGAAAGTCGGGATAGAAGGAACATACTTAAAGATCATAAAAGCCATTTATGAAAAGCCCACAGCTAACATCATCCTCAACGGGGAAAAACTGAGAGCTTTTTCCCTGAGATCAGGAACACGACAGAGATGCCCACTCTCACCACTGTTGTTTAACATAGTGCTGGAAGTTCTAGCATCAGCAATCAGACAACAAAAGGAAATCAAAGGCATCAAAATTGGCAAAGATGAAGTCCAGCTTTCGCTTTTTGCAGATGACATGATATTATACATGGAAAATCCAATAGACTCCACCAAAAGTCTGCTAGAACTGATACATGAATTTAGCAAAGTTGCAGGATACAAAATCAATGTACAGAAATCAGTTGCATTCTTATACACTAACAATGAAGCAACAGAAAGACAAATAAAGAAACTGATCCCATTCACAATTGCACCAAGAAGCATAAAATACCTAGGAATAAATCTAACCAAAGATGTAAAAGATCTGTATGCTGAAAACTATAGAAAGCTTATGAAGGTAAATGAAGAAGATATAAAGAAATGGAAAGACATTCCCTGCTCATGGATTGGAAGAATAAATATTGTCAAAATGTCAGTACTACCCAAAGCTATCTACACATTCAATGCAATCCCAATCAAAATTGCACCAGCATTCTTCTCAAAACTAGAACAAGCAATCCTAAAATTCATATGGAACCACAAAAGGCCCCGAATAGCCAAAGTAATTTTGAAGAAGAAGACCAAAGCAGGAGGCATCACAATCCCAGACTTTAGCCTCTACTACAAAGCTGTCATCATCAAGACAGCATGGTATTGGCACAAAAACAGACACATAGACCAATGGAATAGAATAGAAACCCCAGAACTAGACCCACAAACGTATGGCCAACTCATCTTTGACAAAGCAGGAAAGAACATCCAATGGAAAAAAGACAGTCTCTTTAACAAATGGTGCTGGGAGAACTGGACAGCAACATGCAGAAGGTTGAAACTAGACCACTTTCTCACACCATTCACAAAAATAAACTCAAAATGGATAAAGGACCTGAATGTGAGACAGGAAACCATCAAAACCTTAGAGGAGAAAGCAGGAAAAGACCTCTCTGACCTCAGCCGTAGCAACCTCTTACTCGACACATCCCCAGAGGCAAGGGAATTAAAAGCAAAAGTGAATTACTGGGACCTTATGAAGATAAAAAGCTTCTGCACAGCAAAGGAAACAACCAACAAAACTAAAAGGCAACCAACGGAATGGGAAAAGATATTTGCAAATGACATATCGGACAAAGGGCTAGTATCCAAAATCTATACAGAGCGCACCAAACTCCACACCCAAAAAACAAATAACCCAGTGAAGAAATGGGCAGAAAACATGAATAGACACTTCTCTAAAGAAGACATCCGGATGGCCAACAGGCACATGAAAAGATGCTCAACGTCGCTCCTTATCAGGGAAATACAAATCAAAACCACACTCAGATATCACCTCATGCCAGTCAGAGTGGCCAAAATGAACAAATCAGGAGACTATAGATGCTGGAGAGGATGTGGAGAAAGGGGAACCCTCTTGCACTGTTGGTGGGAATGCAAATTGGTACAGCCACTCTGGAAAGCAGTGTGGAGGTTCCTCAGAAAATTAAAAATAGACCTACCCTATGACCCAGCAATAGCACTGCTAGGAATTTATCCAAGGGATACAGGAGTACTGATGCATAGGGGCACTTGTACCCCAATGTTTATAGCAGCACTCTCAACA
Organism: Panthera tigris; assembly: GCF_018350195.1. Classification (NCBI taxonomy): domain Eukaryota; kingdom Metazoa; phylum Chordata; class Mammalia; order Carnivora; family Felidae; genus Panthera; species Panthera tigris. The sequence continues at coordinate 83,218,065 of NC_056669.1, forward strand.
ATAGCCAAATTATGGAAAGAGCCTAAATGTCCATCAACTGATGAATGGATAAAGAAATTGTGGTTTATATACACAACGGAATACTACGTGGCAATGAGAAAGAATGAAATATGGCCTTTTGTAGCAACGTGGATGGAACTGGAGAGTGTGATGCTAAGTGAAATAAGCCATACAGAGAAAGACAGATACCATATGGTTTCACTCTTATGTGGATCCTGAGAAACTTAAGAGAAACCCTTGGGGGAGGGGAAGGAAAAAAAAAAAAAGAGGTTAGAGTGGGAGAGAGCCAAAGCATAAGAGACTGTTAAAAACTGAGAACAAACTGAGGGTTGATGGAGGGTGGGAGGGAGGGGAGGGTGGGTGATGGGTATTGAGGAGGGCACCTTTTGGGATGAGCACTGGGTGTTGTATGGAAACCAATTTGACAATAAATTTCATATATTAAAAAAAATAATGTGTCGAACAATAAATAAATAAATAAATAAATAAAACCTGGATTGAGCATATATATTGAGTTACATCAATAGATGCCCCAAATAACTGAACTGAGAGCACCATGATCCAGGTCAAAACCACACTGAACATTTCCAAAGCCAATAGGTGATGAAATGAGAAAATCAGTTTCTCACCAAATCAGTTATATAATCAGTTATTGGAAAGCAAATGGCCAAAAATGATCTTTTGTCTTGACTCACATGCTTATAAGAATTTTGCTTAACATTTGAGGCACACCTAAAATGCCATTTAATGCATTAAACCTTTTTGTCTCTTAATGTTTCCCCAACGTATTATCTTTGTTTTCTTCTCTTTATATTCACTCTTTTGGTGATTTTATTAGCCTCATGGCTTTAAATATCATCCATTTTTGACAATGACTCTTAAATATATATCTCCATTTCAGACATAAGTCTTTAACTGCTGATATATTCCTCCAACTTATTCAGCATCACTACTTGTATGACTAGTAGACATCACAACCTAAAATGTCCAAAACAATTTCTGATCTTCCTCCTCAAAGCTGCTAAGCCATCACCCTTCTCTGTCTCAGTTAACACCCACTCCATTATTTCAATTTCCTTGGCCAAAAAACTTGGAGTAATTCTTGACTCTTCTCTTTCTCTAATAACATCCATCTATTCAATCGACTAGAGGACTCTGCTATCTCTATCTTAAAAAATCCAAAATCTTTTATGCCTCATTACCTCCTAGTCCAAATCACCATTTTCTTATTTCAAATAACCTTCTAAAAGATCTTCTTGCTTTTATACTTGTCCTCTCCCCAAGCCCCAACTAGCTCTCAGCAGAGCAACTAAAATAATCCTTTTAGTATAAAAGTGAACGCATATCATGTTTCTGCTCAAATCCTTGCATTAGATCACCATTACACTCAGAGTTAGAGAGCCACACAATGGTCTGTAAGATCTGTGTGGCCCACCATGCTCTGTTCATACCTTACTGACCCCAGCTTCTACTAATCTCTCTCTTAAATCATGCTAGCTACACCTTATTCCTCCAACAGAATTCACTCCCATCCCAGAGCCTCTCTACTGCTTTTTCCCACTGCTTGGAATGATGTTCTTAAGATATCTTCAGGCTTTACTCTTTCAACTACTTCAAGTCTTTCTCAGATGTTACCTTCTCAGTAAGGCCGATTGTAATTCCTACTTGAAATTGCGACTATACCTCCATCGTTCCCAAACCCTCTTGCTCCTTGCATGTCTCCATCTCGCTTTTTCATAGTGTTTATTATTTATTTTCTATGTTCCTACATTGGAAAATATGTTCTTTAGAGGGCTTGCATATTTCCTGTTGGCGCCATTTATGTTTTTTAAGTGCCCAGAAGAATGTCTGATACACGATAGATGCTGAAACAATAGATAATAAATGAAATTGATTAAAAGATCTTTCTCCTTCCCTTTCTACTCACTCTTTCATTTTGCCCTTGATACCTGTAGCTTCTTGTAGAATTCATTACATGTGGAGGTGCTCAGTAAATGTGTCATGAATTCAAGTGCATGCCACATTTCAGTAGATTCTTTTAGAGCGTAGAGCTTGCACATTATTAATATACAAAACAAATCACTATTTGTTTATCTCTGTTGATACCAGTGGAAAAAATCATTTTATCTTTTACAAAAAGTCTATTTTGTTAGCAGCAGAATCTTGAGCTTGAATTCCCTGGATTAGTAGCTTTTAAACCATTTTTCATATCTTCCTTATGGTTCTAGGATGTGCCACAAGGGTTAATGAAAGCAAAAGCAAAAAGTCACAAGGCACTTTCACCCCACCCATCAAGGGTCCTATCTGAACCTTCCTGAGTGTCTTCTCACCCAGGCCAGCTCTGCTATTTCTGCTTTCATATTGAGCTTTTGAGTAAGATTTTGTTGGACTAAAGGATTCCAGAGCAAAAGGAGATTTTGAAAACAACTAAATTAGGTCATTTTCTCAACTATCTACTTATTTTGATCTGAATAGACATCATTTCTCCTTTCAGTCCTTGCCAACTCTGAAGCTAAGTGGAATCACACTGAATACCAAAAATAAAAGATTTAAAAAAATTCTTTCCCAAACTGACACTTTCTATTTTTTTTTTTAAAACAGGGTGAATGATTTTTTCTTATCTTGTGTTGAACTACAGTTTTATTTTATTTATTTATTTTCCCATTGTATCTTCCCCTTGGTAGACTGAAAAGCTGAATAATAATTGCTACAATTGTGTCCAGGAAAATTCATGTTTGCTATTAAATAAAACCGATAGAGAAGGAAGAAAGAAAAATCAAAATGACAGAACTTATCATGTCATAACATGTCATGCTGTCAGAATCTTTAATTTGATGTATGGAAAAAAAAAGCCCCCACCTACAGATGTGCTACAACTAGCAATTTTGAGTCATCCAGGGATATTTAACATCTACTTGTATTTTATTACCTTGCTTGGTACTTTTCCTTTTCATTTATTTTACATTTTCCCTTCTTTGGTTTGTAATTGTTGTCAACAAAAGTGTATTAATATATATCATTGGGGCTCAGTTAGTTGAGCGTCCCACTCTTGATTTCCACTCAGGTCATGATCCCAGGGTCCTGGAGTCAAACCCCACATCAGGCTTCATGCTAATTACTGAGTATGCTTAAGATTCTCTCTCTTTCTCTTTCTGTCTCTCTCTCTCTCTCTCAATCTGCTCCTCTTCCCTGTTCTCTCTCTCTCTAAAATAAAATTTAAAAATACTTATCATGTTCTTTCTTATTTGTCTGATCCTTATTTTTCTAGGAAAAATAAATTTGGAATTTTCCAAATTCCTTTCTGCTCCTCCTCTCTCCTCTGCTTGGGGCATTCTTAAGTGAGTACTTAGTATGTATGAGTAGTTTTATCCCATAAGCAATCTGAAATTAAGAGATAATATACTGTTTGATTTCCAACGACCAATAAAAATGTAGATTTTACTTGCCAAATATAATAAATATTTTAGAATCTTTCAATTCCCTGGCTTTTCATGAGAATTATTTTGAGACTTTTAAAATGATGTTTTGGCCCCAGTAAGGACCACTTACATCAGAATCTCCCGGAATGAGGCTCAGGCATTGATATTTTTTAAAGGTGCCCTGGATCATTCTAATGTACGGTTTGTGTTGAAAAACAGTTCTCTAGGAGGCCTGAGTTACTGAAAAGTAGACTAGGCATTTATTTTAAATTTGGTTGCCAATGCATGATGCTTTAAGAAAAAATTAAAATACAATGAGAACTGACTTTGCTATTGCTTTACTAGTTCGAGATGACCTAAGTGACTTAAAGTGGAGCCAGAAGTGGATTTGCTGTGAACCTGATGAGATTTAAGCTTCAGAGTGCTCACTTGCTCCTGCCCCTATGAGGGCTGGGAGGTGCCAAGAATTGGACAGGGTTCATGTAGGATAAGTGAGGTAGCAACCAGAAAGCATCTCTAAGAATTACTTGTAAATTACCTAAAGAGATCTCAGAAAAAGGGGCCTGACTCATATAGTCTACAGTAATTTATTATAATACCTTATGCTACATGAATATTCATTTTCAAACCTAATTTTATATTTTTAATGTTTGCATTCCTTCTGTTAAAGAAAGACTCACAAATTGGATGTGCTTGAAGCTTTGCAAAACCTAGCTCTGTCCCTGAATGGGACAATTTTAAAGAAAGTAGAAGGGATTGTTGGTCATATTCCTTACTAGAAACTTCAATGTTAGAAATTCAGGGTAAAGAAAGGTTCTCTGTCTTTCAGTTCTTTTCAGTAGCTTTCATGTATATTTTGAAATGCCATTCTGAATTAGAAATGGCCCAAGAATTTCCATTTGATAAGACTCCCATTTGATTTTCACAACTGCTTTTTCCTGAATTCAACCACAAGACTTTGAGGCTCATTGTTATCATCATTACAGACATTTTATAGATAATATTTTCTTATATATTAAATCATTTGATATTTATAAGATATCTATAAGTTAGGTATTTTTACCCCCACTTTTAGAGAGGATGCAAACTGAGAGATCAATTTCTCTGATCAATATCCAGAATTCAAACCCAGAACTATCAGATACAGAAAGCTATATTCTTTCAGGCACCTGGGTTGTTTGGTCAGTTAAACATCTGACTCTTGGTTTTGGCTCAGGTCATTATGTCACTGTTCCAGTTCCACAGAGTTCGAGCCTGCATCAGGCTCCATGCTGATAGTGCAGAGCCTTCTTGGGATTCTCTGTCTCCTTTTCTCTCTGCCCCTCCCTCACTCATGCTGTCTCTGTCTCTCTCAAAATAAATACATTAAAAAATAAACCTATATTCTGTCCATCACTAAACTCTTATTTCAGCAAGACCTGTGTTTCTATATTGACCTGAAATGTAAGCATTATTCCGAGCTTTTCAAATTCCAGATTTCTGATGATATTACAAGATCATGACTGCAATCTTTTTTTTGTTGTTGTTTGGTTTTGTTTTTATATAATTCTAAGGAAGATTCTATGGGGTGAGACTGGGATCAGCAGAGGACTATGGTGAGAAATTATTATCTGCCTTTATGCATGAAGAAGGGCTGGCCTACATACCAACACAATATATTTTCTCAGCTACTGATTATAACCAGCCCCTCATTTCCCTCATTTAAATTTTAACCAATAGTCTGTTGGCCTTACCAACAATTTCCAGTACTGAATGTTTCTCTCCAGACCAGTGGAGAGAAACACTCAACCAGACCACTCAACCAATATCAGTGATGGAACATTCACTAAATATTCCTGTACTTAGATTTCAATGCCATTAGGGAAGGTTAAAACTCATTAGATCTGTTTATTTCCCTTAATTTTCAAGTGGAAGATGTATACTGATTTTGGGCAGACATGGAGGAGCTTTGAAAATTAACTTTGGCTTAATGTAATGGACCTTATATATTGTGTCATTTCGTATTTACAAATCTGGATACAGTTTTCTACCCGAATCCACCTCCGCATTTTTGATTTACCATTCAAAAGTGAATTAAGCTGTCCCCTTCTTAAGGAAGCTGTTCTTGATTTTATTTTCTCTTGTCTTTTATACAGCTAATTCTATAACTGAAATAGGAATGAATTTAACTTCAAGTAATGGGAAACTTTAAGAACAAGGGCTTAAATACATGAATATATAGTTTTTCACTTATTAAGAAATCTAGAATATGGGGTCTATTAGCATTTATCTTGTGGATCAGCAATCTCTGGATCCAGCATCTCTGGAATGCTCTTGGCCTTTCTGAAGAAGCACAAGGACTCACATCCATATTAAAAGCCATTAATGAGGGTAGTGCTTCTCTTCATCACCAGGAAAAAACTATGCCTTCCCAAAGCACCGTATCAAGTTTCAATTAGATCTAAATTGCAACAATTATGTCATATGATTCTCCAAGGTAAAAAGGAGTCTGTCAAACCAATTAATTAGTTTTTCCATCTTCTCTGGTAGAGATAATGGCCAGAGAGAAATGGATTGTGTATCGTGATGAGTTACTCAACTATCAGTGTCAGAGTTACCCTTCTTACGTTAACTACAATATATTTTTCATATTTTGTCCTTTTAATAAATGGTTTGCTAGGTGAGGAGAGAAACAGTGTCTTTCATCGCTGAACACAAGATTTGCACCTGGTGCAGAGTACTCACTACCTATTTACTGAACTGCACTGTGTAGTCCTACCATTCAGTGTCAGCTTGGCTACACTGACACTGCATTTCTCAGAATCTTCTACTGTGTGTGATCTAAGTTTACTGTTGGTACAGAAGTGAAACTTATGTAAGATTCGCAAAGCAGAGTGAGTTGGCAGCCCTTATTCTCTGAAGACTGTCATGGTTAGATACACTGAGAGCCAGGTATGGAGATGCCCGTGTGTTTGAATTTATCCTTGCCCCTCCCTGCAGCGAGACAGACACAGACGTGCTAGTGAATTTCAGTTTGTTTTCCTCCTCTCCTGTCCTGTGTCCCAGCTCTTTCTCCCAACCACTAGCTCCACTAACCAACAACAACAAGACTGGGAGGAAACAGCTTTCCAAAGACTTCACCATTTCCCTTTATAGTTTCACACCATGGACCAGGCATGTCTGAATCCTGATTTCCCTGCAGCTCTACCCTGCCCTCCAGTGCAGTTGCTTCAAAGGAGAACATTAGGGACTTTCCTGGGATCCTCTAACTCCCCTTGGAAGCCCATGTTCCCCATTTCCCCCCAATTATATAAAGTTTAATTCTGTAAGAGATCCTTCATTTCAATCCATTTCCTTGATTTACTCGAACTGATACAGAGAAAATTAAGTGGCTCTTGTTCATGGCACCTCATTTTACCATTATCTATGTCACATTTTTTTGTGTGTGTGCATTAACAAAGAGGTATAAATATATTATAATAGCTACATTATTTTATCCCAGATAACTGTCTGTATATCTGGGTGTCTGTTCTTGCAACTTCAGTAAGAATTATGAGAATTATGAAGCACTTCATGAATATTTGCAAAATAATTTTGTTTTAGAGACTTTGTTTTTAAGGGAACACTTAAAGGAAATGTCATAACCAATTTATTTAATTTCTCAACTCTTAATATTTGATATATAATGAGAGGAAATCTGAAATGAAGCTAAGAAATAAAACTGAATAGGTTCTTTTTTTTCAGCAAATTGTTCGAGCATACTTTATGATTCAGTGCTTATTTCCCATTGACTATATTCAGAATAGTTCTTCACTTTTCATTTGGTATCATATGTGGTTAAGCAATAAAAAATGCCTGATGTTAGCAACATGGTCATTTTCTCTTCATGTTTAAAAACCCATCCTCTCAGGAAGGAGATCATGTTCAGGAAGAAGAGGTGATACACCTCATCTTTTTTAAACATTTTTTATTTACTGAAGTATAGTTGACATACAGTGTTATATTAGTTTCAGGTGTATAATATAATGACTCAACAGTTCTATACATTACTCAGTGCTCATCTTGATAAGTGTACTCTTAATCCCTTTTATTTTACCCTCCTCTGTGGTAACCATCAGTTTATTCTCTGATTTAAGAGTGTTTTTTTGCCTCTTTCTTTCTTTTTTTGTTCATTGGTTTTGCTTCTTAAATTCCACATATGAATGAAATCATATGGCATTTGTCTTTCTCTGACTGACTTATTTCACTTGGCATAATAACCTCCAGGTCTGTCTATGTTGTTGTAAATGGCAAGATCACATTCTTTTTTATGTCTGAGTAATAATTCATTATATATTTTATAGATATTATATATGATTTATATATATAATGTTATATATATACATATAGGTACATAATTCATAGATCATAGTATATATATTCCATTATATATACACCATAGTTTTTATTCATTCATCTATCAGTAGACACTTCGGTTGCTTCCATATCTTGACTATTATAAATAATGCTGCAATAAACATAGGGATGCATGTATCTTTTTGAACTCATGTTTTGTTTTCTTTGGATAGATACCCAGTAGTGGAATTACTGGAACACATGCTATTTCTAGTTTTAATTTTTTGAGTAGACTTTATATTGTTTTCCACAGTGTCTGTACCAATTTTCATTCCTTCCAACAATGTACCTCAATTATATATATTATATATATATATTATATATATATAATATATATAATATATATATATATGTGTGTGTACCTCAAATATATATATATATAATATGTATATGTATACACATATACATATGTGTATACGTATGTGTGTGTGTATGTGTGTGTGTGTGTGTGTGTGTGTGTGTGTGTGTATATATATATACACACACACACACACACACACACACACATATATCTCCATAGCTATAGCCTGCATTTGACATTTCTGGCAAGAACCAAAGGAAGCCTGTCTTCCTGGAGTTTTACCTGGAGGGATCTTTTCAACATTCAGGGGAGAAGGAAATATATTCAAAAATAAGTGCTGGATGCTTGCCTGCAAACACAGGTAAACCCAGAGCATTCCAGGTGTCAGTCAGCTAAAAGCTCAGCAGGTAATACAAAAGGCAAATTAGGCTTTGTTTCTTGAGAGTGAATAGTCAGAGCACATCACTAATTAATTTTATTTTCAAAAGTGAAATTTGTGTGAAGGAACCAGTGGTTACAGGATCACTTTTGTCTTTTCCAGGGGGCAACATACAAGCCTAAGTATTTGACCCCAGTACGGTAGAAAAAAATTTGTCAAGACCCATACTGGAAAAAAATTTGATTAAGAAATATGTTGGGGCACCTAGGTGGCTCAGTGGGTTAAGCATCCGACTTTGGCTCAGGTCATGAACTCGCGGTGCATGGGTTCAAGCCCCACATTGGGCTTTGTGCTGACAGCTCAGAGCCTAGAATCTGGAGCCTGCTTTGGATTCTGTGTCTCCCTCTCTTTCTCTCTGCCTCTTCCCTGCTGTGCACGTGCTTTCTCTCTCTCTCAAAGATAAAATAAAAAAAAAAGAAATATGTTCACATGGTTTAAAGAAGTAAAGCAAAAACAACTCATCTGTAAAAAAAATCTCAGTCTCACTTTTATCCTCAGGCCCCTGCCACATTTCCAGCTACAAACAACTTGTAATTGTTATGTATCCTTTCAGTGTTTCTATGCAAGTATAAGAAAATATGAATTCATATTGTAAGTTTCCTCCTGTACATCAAGAAATATACGATTTTATATGAATCTTGCTTTTCTTTTAACATATAATATAGAACTTTCCGTATTTGTAAATAAAGAACTTCATCTTTTTTTTTTTTTTACAATGACATAATGTTTCATCTTGTACATGGACCATAGATTGATCATTCTCATATTGACGGAATCTCGGCTTCTTTTACAAAATACACATGCACAAAAGCATCTTATACATATGCAAGTATATCCGTTGAATAAATCCGAAACAGTGGGATTGTTGAATCAGAAGTTGAAGCATTTCTCATGAAGAAAGAAATTACCAAATTGCTTTATTAGCCATTGTAATCTCACCTGAGATATATGAAATAGATATGTTTTCCCATAACCTCACCAATATGGCTGTCAGAATTTTTGTTGATCTCAAAATTAAATCTGTTACTGGATTATTTTTAATTTTCAGTTCTTTTATCATAAAGGAAACTTAGCATCTTTTTCTATGTTTAAGGGACATTTGTACTCTTTCTATGAGCTGTCTTTTTATATCCTTGGCCCATTTATATAATTTTGAAAAATTTTTGGTCTTTAAATAACCAAATCTACCAAAATTAGCCTTTTGAGTAAGTAAGGGTATCCTCACTCTAAAATTATAGGAAAATCTTCCCACATATTCCTCTAAAATTTCTATGATATATTTTTCACACTTAAGTACTTGTTCAACTTGGGAGTTTATACTGATGTGTAGTATGAAGCATTGCTCCAGCTTTATCTTTTATAGCTGACTGCCCCATAACCCAGTTATTCCATAGGCTTTCCATACTGTCCTATTGATCTACCCAAACACCACTACTATATTTTGGTAATTAAAGCATTATTCTATAGTAAAGAAAAGTTCTTCCTCAATAGTCTTCCTCCCTCTCCCTCATCTTCACTTTGTTAATATTTCCTGTTTGTTTTTACATATGAATTTTAGAATCCTTAGGATCCGTAGGATTGTTATTTTATCAATGTAGCATTTAAAGTTATAAAACAACTGTTTCCAAGTTTCTTCCACTAAGGTTTTCACATTTGAAAAACTTATCCCCAAGTATTTTATCTTTATCAATAACAATTTATTGTCTTTACTTCTATTATTTAACTATTTTTTGTTTCTACCTATAAAACTTACTAAATTCTGTTTATTTTTTTTAAAGTTTATTTTTATTTTTGAGACAGAGAGAGACAGAGCATGAATGGGGGAGGGGCAGAGAGAGAGGGAGACAGAGAATCTGAAACAGGCTCCAGGCTCTGAGCCATCAGCCCAGAGCCCTACGCGGGACGCGGGGCTCGAACTCACGGACCGCGAGATTGTGACCTGAGCTGAAGTCAGAGGCTTAACCGACTGAGCCACCCAGGCGCCCCAATTCTGTTTATTTTTTTAACCTTACAACTTCATTGAATTATAATTCATAGTATTTTTTTTTCAGTTGATTCTCTTGGTTTTCTAGATATGTAATCATTTTGTCTGAAAGTAGTGATCATTTTGCCCTCTTCTTTCCGATTCTTATGTCTTTAAGTTATTTATTTTATGAAATATTATTGGTTAAAATTGTAATACAATGTTAAATAGTATGGATGGTGGTGAGCATTTTTACCTTATTCCTAACTTTAGTGTGTCCCTATTAAGCATGATATTGGCTCTTCTTTTGAAATATACATGCTATATCCTACTGAGGAAAGATCAGTTAATCCTCCCTTCCTGTTGAGACGTTTAAAATCAAGAATGGGTGAAATTTAAAAAAAATCCCTTTTCATAATTGTAAGCCTACAATGAAATAAAATGCAATTTATTTCATTACATTGATTTATGTTATATTAATATATTTCCCAATGTTGACCCAATATTGTATTCCTGCTACAAAACACACTTGGTCCTGACATATTAGGTTTTTAATGACCTACTGAATTTTATTTGCTATTATGTTATATGTGATTGTTTTCATCAATACTTATAGTAAAATAAAACCATAATTTTCTTTTCTTGCACAGTCTTTGCCACAGTTTGGTAGTAAAGTAATGTTAACTTTAAAAATAATTTTTAAATTGCCTTTTTTTTCTGTATTGAGGACTATGCTCCAATCTGGTTACTATGGAAGGCGTAACATCATTGGAATCATCTGATCTTTAAACACGTGAAAAGAATTTCCCTTTGAAGTCATCAGGACTGTTTCTTTGTGGTGGGAGGGGAATATCTCTTATACTACTTTTGCTATTTTTTCCCTAGGAAAAATGTGTAAACACATTATTTTCTCATTCTAAAAGGTTTTGGTGGAGGGTTAGGGGGGAGAGAAAGGAGTCATTTGGCAAGTGACAATGAAACACTGGAGAAATGATTATTAATTACTAATTGAGGAAGAAGGGAGACGTTTTTAGGTGATCATAGAGTGCTATTCCTTACATTTAATTTTAACTAAAACTGAAATAGGCAAATGCTACCATCTCCATTTTATAGGTGAACAAAAGGAAGTTGTAAGAAGTTATAAAACTTTCTCAAGAACAGAAGCAGGAGAGCATCATTCAAACTCTTGCCTCTGCGACCACAAAGCCTAAATATTGTAGATTACACTATTTTTTCTCTCTCCTGCTTTCATAGATGTGATGATTAACGTATAAATCAGGAGATATAACTATCAGTTAGTTATTACGGTTTTTAATATCAAATAGATAATCAACAGCTTACATAATAACTCAAGTGGTTGTCATATCTGCATGCAGTCAGCTCAGCAAACAAAAGGAATAGGATGTAAATACCTCTAAGGCATTAAGGGGTCTGACTGAGTAGTGAGAATTGGAATTAGCTTTTGCTGGTAGTACTAGGACATGTTGGACAGAATCGTCCCATACTGAGTGGCTTATTAGTGTAATCATCCTGTCTCTTTTCTAGTGTCACATTGGGCCAATTCCTAAAGAACTACTGAAGTTTTAAAAAAAAAGTATTTTTATAACAAATGCAACCTATAGCCGTACTGACTTCCTTAAATAAATCTCAGACTCTTCTGGTAAAAAGAATTGTCGAACCGCTTTATCAATATCTTAGTGCTGAAGCTCATATGGGAATGGTAAAATATTAATCAAAAGTGTGAGAGCTTCCCCCAAATCCCAGCTTATTCACTCTGACAATAAACATGTATTCTCCAATCACTCTTCATTTGAAACTTTACTGTTTCTAATTCTAGAATTATCAGCCTGAAAACTTTTTCCTGTAAACTTATATCTTGAAATTTTGCACCACAGATTAAGCTATATAAATTTCAGGTTAATCTAGAAGCCCTCAATAGTGTGTTACCAAATTATAGAAATTCTAAATAGCAACTGAAATGAGATATAAAAATAAGGGAACTTAGCACAAATCACAGCACACGTGAGTTTCTTCCACATTCTAGGGTTGTCAAATATCTTAGACTCAACAACAAATTTGCTCATTAACTCCAATAATTTCATGAAACATGTATTCTTCTAAGACTTTGGAAGAAAATAAATCAATACCAATGGTTCTACTGAACTAATCTCTATTGTCTCCTCTTGTAATTGGTGGATGTCAGGGAAAAAAACAAAGCAAAATCAAATTACCTTGCTGATTTTTAATTAAATCCATATGCCTAACTAAATAACTAAATATGATAAATAACAGCTTCATATCAACACACACATAGATACCTACCCATATTCTGTTCAGAAGATGATATAATTGCATATTGTGACTGTTTCCAAGATCATTAATAAAAAGTGCACATTCAGGCCAAAGAGAGACCAGAAGTAAAATTATCAATACTTTAAGTTGTTAAAACTATGACTCTCATATAGATATAAAATGAACATATCTAAAAATAGATGAAGATGCCACTATAAACCTACAAGAAAGAGAAAAAATAGAAATAGAAAGACAAAAGGTGACAACATTAATTGCTGGTAAGGGTGTCACACAACAGGAACTCTCATTCATTGTGGTTAGGGACGCAAATGGTATGGCTGCTTTGGAAGACAGTTTGGTGGTTTCTTACAAAACTAAGCAGTTTTCCCATACCATCCAGGAATTGTGCTCCTATGTGTTTACCCAACTCATTTCAAAATTTGTGTCTACACAAAAGCCTACATGGAAATCTTCACAGTAATTTTACTACAGAATGGAGGCACTCAAGGTCTTCTTCAATAGGTAAATGAGTAAACTAGGACACAGCCACGCAATGGAATACTATTCATCAATAAAAAAGAATGAGCTAGCAAGTCATACTAGCTCTGCACCTTAAATGCATATTGCTAACTGAAATAAGCCAGTTTGAAAAGGTTACATACTGATCCATTCATATGACATTCTGAAAAAGCAAAACCATAGTGTAGCAGGATTCTTGCACAGAGTTGTGACACAGAGGCTTTTCTTTCCAGGAAGCAATGTTATTCATGCCGGCAAGTCTCAGTTGGGTTTGTACCCAAAGAACTGAGCCCCAAATGCCACGTGGCATAGTTTTTTATACATTGTCTACTTTGTCTCCCATATATGGTAACACACAAACATGCAGTCTGATTAAGTGCTCTCATGTTACAAGGTCATGAGGGATGTCACGCACACATATAGCCAGGTTGCCTTGAGTTTTGTTTTTGTTTTTGTTTTTTCATTCCTTAAGGAGGGGACCCTACCACAACTGATATTATAAATGGATCAGGAGTTTCCAGGAGTTCAGATCTGTTGGGGGTAGGAGGGGTGGAGGGTTGTTTAATAATATTAGAAGCACAAGGGAGTTTTTAGGATACTGAAACTATTCTGTATGATGCCATCACAGTGGGTATGTAACATTAAGAATTTGTCAAAATCCATAAAATTGAACAGCACAAAGAGTGAATGTTAATGTATATGACTTAAATTAAAAAAAAAAAAAACTATTTAGAAAGCTGAAGCTTCCCAGGGTGGATAGTAGACTGTGGCAAAGAGGGGGAAAAAAAGGCTAATTGGATTAGAAATATATGAAACAGCCTCACTGACAGGATAGGGGGTAAAAAGTGCTGAAATAAGTGGAGTCTGAACTCCTAAAGGCAAAAAGAAATGGTACATACACTCCATCCTTTAGTTGATAAAGTTGTCTCCCATAGAGATGTGGGTTAGCAATTGTGAAATCTCTGTCCCTGTATACTAGAATTGAATAATAAACTCTATAGATGGGAGTGAGTTTTCATAGTATTGAAGTGGGGTCTAGGAAGGTTTTTATAACAAGTAGTCTTTGAATAACATACAGAAGAATCTTAAACAACATATAGAAACTCACAACCAGAAAAAGAAGAAAGCACATTTCAATGAAAGGAAACAGCTTTAGCCAATTGTCCTTAAACCTTTAGGTCTCAAAAACCCTTTACCTTTAGAAAATTATTTAGCACCAAAAAGGACATTAAAAAATGTGCATATATCTATTGATATTCTTATATTATAAATTAAAACTGCTAAAAATTTAAAATGTGCATTTACTAATTTATTTTAAAAGAAAATAATAAACCCATTTTCTGGAAACCTAGTCTCCGGAAAACTCAACTTTACACTCATGTGAGAAAGAGATTGAAAAGACATGGACTATCTTAATATTAATATGATATAATCTTAGCCTTCGAGACCTTGCAGAATGTGTCTTGGGGACAGCGTAAAGTAGTATCACACACTTCGAGAACCACTGGCGTAAGAGGCACAGAAGAGAGAAAGCCTCCAGAACATTGAAGGGAAAGAAGGCAGAAGTTAGTAATAATATTATCATATTTGAACAGTGTAATAAAACGTAGCTAAATAAAGAATTAACTGAGGGGCACCTGGGTGGCTCAGTGGGTTAAGCATCCAATTTTGGCTCAGGTCATGATCTCATGGTTTGTGAGTTTGAGCCCCGCATCAGGGCCCGTGCTGACAGCTCGGAGCCTGGAACCTGCTTTGGATTCTGTGCCTCCCTCTCTCTCTCTGCCCTTACCCTGCTCATGCTCTGTCTCTCTCCCTC
The DNA here is from genome assembly GCF_018350195.1 of Panthera tigris. NCBI lineage: Eukaryota > Metazoa > Chordata > Mammalia > Carnivora > Felidae > Panthera > Panthera tigris. Next base: position 83,233,188 of record NC_056669.1, read on the forward strand.
TCAAAAATAAATAAACATTAAAAAAAAGAATTAACTGAAAATCAAATTGTCAGATATTGGAGGGGTTTGAATATTATTCAGAGTAGTTTGGTTTATTGGTTTATTTTCTAACAATCATGGAGAGCAGTCTCTTGTGAAGAGTAACAGTATTTATTTTTTTATTTAAGGAAATAATTTCTAATAGCAATGTAAAATATAACTTGGAGTATCAAAAGTTTGGAAGTCGGAGAATATCACCTAGGAAGTAATTTCACAGTACACATGAATTATAATGGGACCTAAGAATTTTTTAAAGGTGGTGAATTTTATAGCCAATATAAGAGTAGGATGAAGAGTACTGAGGTTAGTAAATATGTGGTTGAGGGAAGAGAGAAAGATATGAGGGACAGGGGAATTTGAGATATATTTGAAAGAAGCCCATATAACAATACATTTATATTCCCTGTACCTATGCCTTACAGAGGAAACTTGTAGTAGACTTTCCAAAGACAGTAATTTTTTTTTTCAGGGAAAGCCAAAACTATAAGGAGAACAATCTTAGCAATAGCATTCCTCTTAGGAAGATGGATGAATATCTTAGAAATATCTTTTGGAATTAGGTCTAAGACCATATGAAGGGCCCTCTTGGGAAATTATATATGGACTCTGTGTGTTTTTTAAAACAGGTCATTGTAGAAATCATGCAAGGATTCTTAAAACTTATCTTAATGAAAATGATGTTTGGTTAACTGATGGTTTTGTTTTGCTGAGTGGGATATAAAGACAAACATCCAGAGCTGGATTTCTTAATATAGGAAAATTTTGAAAGATGGTATTAAGGAGTGACTTGTGTCCTCCCGGAATTCATACATTAAAATACCAACACTTAGTGTCTAAGAACTGTAACTGTATTTGAAGATAAGCCTTTTAAAGAGGTAATTAAAGTTAAATGAGGCAATATGGATTAGTCTTAATCTAAGTAATTATATTTGGAGATAGGGCCTTCAAAAAGGTGATTAAGATAAAAGGAGGTCCAAAGGGTTGGGCTCAAATCCCACATGACTGGAGTACTTATAAAAAAGAGACCCCAGGAATGCACACATACAGAGAAAACACCATGTGAGGACACAGGGAGAGGGTGGCCGTCTGCAAGCCAAGGAGAGGAGACTTAGGAGATACCAAAGCTGCAGACACCTTGATCTTTGTTTCTAGTATCCAGGACTGTGAAAAATCAAATTTCTGTTGTCTCCTATTCTATGGTAGTTTGTATGACAGCCTTAGAAAACTAATACAAATGGTGAAGGAAAGAGAGATCAGAAAGATAAATTTGCTTAATGGAAAGGAATATTGGGGAATAAACACATACATTTAATGGGCATTTTGTTTACTTTATCTAGTAGCAAGCAGACTTCTCTTTACCTCCCAGAGCCTCATTAGTAAAACTACATTACTTCAGTATTTTGGAATTTGTTAGTTTTTTTTTTTTTTTCATTTTTTGGTGGACAAGACAAAACTTCAAGGCAGACTTGAGTTCAGTAGAGTTTGTACATGAAAACCCAGTTCATCTAAGTTAAATAAACAACTAGATTTATTCCAGTGTGAAATACTGACATGACTGGAGCCATTTTAAAATGGAACTGAAGTAGCCAAAACTGTTTTAGCTGTCTGTTTGAAATGAGCCAAAACCTCTGGACTGGGAAAAATGACAATTATTTTAAGCAATTATTTGAAAAGTCAGCAGGAGAATGGACATCCTGATCACAAGACTGATGGTTGTGGTCTTTCTGAAGATAGCATTGGTAGTCAGTCAATGTATAACCCAGAGTAGTTTTTCTTGTTAAAACCCACAGAAAACTTACTTTTTTTTCTTTTATTCAACTCAGGTAATTGCCCTCTTCCTTTCCTTTATAAAAACTCCTGTTTTTTGGTGCAGCCACTCTGGAAAGCAGTGTGGAGGTTCCTCAGAAAATTAAAAATAGACCTACCCTATGACCCAGCAATAGCACTGCTAGGAATTTATCCAAGGGATACAGGAGTACTGATGCATAGGGGCACTTGTACCCCAATGTTTATAGCAGCACTCTCAACAATAGCCAAATTATGGAAAGAGCCTAAATGTCCATCAACTGATGAATGGATAAAGAAATTGTGGTTTATATACACAACGGAATACTACGTGGCAATGAGAAAGAATGAAATATGGCCTTTTGTAGCAACGTGGATGGAACTGGAGAGTGTGATGCTAAGTGAAATAAGCCATACAGAGAAAGACAGATACCATATGGTTTCACTCTTATGTGGATCCTGAGAAACGTAACAGAAACCCATGGGGGAGGGGAAGAAAAAAAAAAAAAAAGAGGTTAGAGTGGGAGAGAGCCAAAGCATAAGAGACTGTTAAAAACTGAGAACAAACGGAGGGTTGATGGGGGGTGGGAGGGAGGGGAGGGTGGGGGATGGGTATTGAGGAGGGCACCTTTTGGGATGAGCACTGGGTGTTGTATGGAAACCAATCTGACAATAAATTTCATATATTGGAAAAAAATAAAAAATAAAAAATAAATAAATAAAAACTCCTGTTTTAGGGGCACCTGAGTGGCTCAGTCAGTTGAATGGCTGGTTCTTTGTTTTGGCTCAAGTCATGATCTCATGGTTCATGGGTTCGAGCCCTGCACTGGGCTCTGCACTGACAGTGTGGAGCCTGCTTGGGATTCTCTCTCTCCCTCTCTCTGCCCCTTCCCCATTCTCTCTCTCAAAACAAATAAAGTTAAGAAAATGTAAAAAAAAATGTACGAAACAAAAACAAAAAACAAACCCTTGCTTTCACCCTACAAGCAGGGCAGTATTTCAATTTCTACTTGAATCTGTATTCCCTGAATTGCAATTCTTTGACCCCAAGTAGATTCATTTGCCTCATTGCAGCTTTCTATTTTCAGGTTAACACGGTCTGACTTTGATTTATATGCTTCCCATACTCTATAATTCCTTTCATTAATCTAAAGACAGAAAATTGACTATTACCATCTAAGGGAAGTTTTTTATTTACTCTCTTATAAAGGTTTAGAACCTCATGTACACAATTTTCTGGATCTTCTGGAAACATTTTTTAAATAAAGGTTATCTTATTCTTGCATGTTCTGAAAACAAATTCCTCTTTAGATTGGTCTGCCCCAGATAACTGAATTCTTACAAAACAGGAGTGTCAGATAAATTCCAAGAAAAAGTGGTCCTCTTGCTTTACAGAAATGGCAATATAGGGGAAAAAATGGAGATTCAGGGTTATTTGCATGTGTTATTCAAGAGATAGACTTTTAACCCCATTTGGCAAAAAAATGAGACATTTATAATCATGCCAACCACTTTCCTAGTCTTTCCTCCAGCAAAAAAAAAAAAAAAAAAAAAAAGTCATGGGTATTCAAATTTAAAAAAAATAATAAAAAAATGACTATGCATAAATTTTACTTTTCTCTTTTCCTAAATGGATGGCTTGGATTAGTCATATATTCTCTGATTACATTTCCTATTTATACAATCAAGAAAACCATACCTTTTTAAGAAGATCATAGCAAATATTTTTTTTTAATTACAAAAAACAACTAGTCCAGTATTTGCCGTAATGGTGATTACATTTTCTTTCCTTCCTGTTTCCCCAAATAAAAGAACCACAATAGTTATTCTCAAAAGCTCCAGTTAAATAGAATTTTCCAAAAAAATGTCTCAAAATATATGCTATTTCCTTTGGATTGAACAGGTAGCTGAAAGTGGCTTCATCCATTTTGCATATCAAATATATCAGAGTGAAGGTTTCTGTGATTAATTTGGCAGTAAGAATCATTATCCACTTTCTGAGCGGCCAGAAGAGTCAGACTGGATGTATTATGTTTCATTTATTTAATAAATCTAGAGAAAGCTTTGGCTAAAGAAATGTGACCAATTTATTTACCTTTACCTTCAGTTGCTATGCTCTGGGCAATGATTATAGAAAATGCAAAAGACACAGCTGAAAGCTCCCAGAAGCTTCCAATTCCAAAGCCAAAGATAAACCTAGGTAAAATTCTTTCCTCCTTTGGTGAAAATAATCAGCAAGAAATGGCATGGTTTTAATTTTTATAAATTTTATTTATGTTTTCTAATATTTAATGCATGTATTGTTGTAAAGTTAGAAGACAAAGAACATGAAGAAAGTGGAATAAGAACCCACATAATCGCATGATAAAAATGAAATCCTTCTCTCTGATAATCAATTTTTGACAGGTGGGAAGATGTTAACTGATGTCTTCTCACTAGAAAACTAATATATTCGTGTTTATATTTAGTTATATTTAATAAATTCATAAACTAATATTAAATCAACAAACTAAGTGGGATAATCTTGCATATATTGATTTGTAACAATAAGTTTTTTAACTCAATATATCATAGATAAATTTCCAAGACTAATCATGGATCTTTTTATTTGAGTGGATAGCTATATCATGTCACATCTGATTCTGAAGGATATATATTCTTAGTTCTTTTTTTTTTTAATTTTTTAACGTTTATTTATTTTTGAGACAGAGAGTGACAGAGCATGAATGGGGGAGGGTCACGGAGAGAGGGAGACACAGAATCAGAAACAGGCTCCAGGCTCTGAGCTGTCAGCACACAGCCTGACGTGAGACTCCAACTCATGTACCACGAGATCATGACCTGAGCCGAAGTCTGACGCTTAACCTACTGAGCCACCCAGGTGCCCCTCCCTTAGTTCTAAACATTGCCACAATGGACCAGTTTGCTGGTATGTACTGTGTGTGTGTGTGTGTGTGTGTGTGTGTGTGTGTGTGTGTATTTTTTAAGTGAAACTCTAGAATTGGAGAACCTTAGCCAAAGGCTTTTAAACCTTAGGTCAAACTGTTTTCTGGAAACAGCAATTATTAATCTTAAATAAAACAAACTGTGAAAAGATTTCAATCTAAAATAGAATTGGAGGATATGAAATAGAGAATCTCACGTGTGCATCTCAGAAGAATGAAACTTCAGAACTAAGAGACTGATTTCCTGCGAATACCTAATTTACAGAACACCAAAACTTATCTCATGAGCAGTAAACATCTGCCAAGAATCCCTCCACACCTTCAAGCCAATGAACTTAACTGCTGGGATCCTGGGTGGACTTTCCCCTCTCTGCACTCCTTGCCTGTACACACAACCTGCCCAAACCCTCAAAGAACTCACCTACAGCTTGCTACAGCGTGTGTTTCCCAAATTGCAATTCCTCTACTATTCTTGAGCAAACTCAATTTCTGATAATCTGGGCTTGCCTCAGTTTACCTCTTTGTTTAAGTTGACAAACCAGGTAAAAAAGCGTTCATTCTCCAAAGCTTGTGAAAACACTAGATATTATCTATCTTTTAATATTCTGTATTTTGTCAGTCCTCATAACTCAAAATAACAAGAACACCAACAAAAACCAGTACTTAATGTTTTCTTTAAATGTTCATGATTTTAAATATAAAACTTTATGCTACTTAGCCAAAGAAAACAAAAATACTAATTCAAAAGTTATATCCAACCCTGTGTTTATTGCAGCATTATTTACAATGGCCAACATATGGAAGCAATGCAAGTGTCCATCCATAAAATAATGCATAAAGAAGACGTGGTTTATATATAGAATGGAATATTCCTCAGCCATAGAAAGGATGAGGTCTTGCCATCGGCAACAATATGGATGGATCTAGAGGGTAAAATACTAAGTGAAATATGTCAGAGAAAGAAAAATACCATATGATTTCATTCATATATGGAATTTAAGAAAGAACACTGATGAACATAAGGGAGGGGAAGGAAAAATAAGATAAAAACAGAGAAGGAAGCAAAACATAAGAGAGTCTTACTATAGAGAACAAACTGAGGGTTGCTGGAAGGGAAGTGGATGGGGGAATGGGCTAACTGGGTGATGGGCATTAAGGAAGGCACTTGTTGTGATGAGCACTGGGTGTTATATGTAAGTGATGAATATCTAAATTCTACTCCTGAAACCAATACACCACTATATTAAATTAACCTGTATTTAAATAAAATCATGGAAGAAAAAATAAAGAAAGAATAAACAATCACACTAAAGAGAGAAAGAGAGAGAGAGAGAGAGAGAGAGAGAGAGAGAGAAAGGGGGAGGAAAAACAAAACAAAACAAAATGCCAGACTTTGATATACAGAGAACAACCCGCTGGCTGTCAGAGGGAAGATGGGTGGGTAGAAGGTAAAATAAGGGGGATCAAGAGTATACTTATCTTGATGAGCACTGCGTAATGTATACAATTGTTGAATTATTATACTGTACACCTGAATTATAGCACTGTATGTTAATTATATCACAATTAAAAAAAAGTTAATGACCTCAAACAAAACTCTTTATTTCCATCACTCATATGTATTGTCTTTCAATTGCCTTTTCAAATTCTTTCTCCAATTGTCTTTCTGATCTTTCTCCTACATCTTATTGATTTTAAGATATATAACATATATATTATATATTATATGATATATATTTATATATGCTATAGATACACAATTCTATGTTTTATCTTCTATAAATATCTTCCTATTTTGCTATTTGTATTAATTTTGCTTGTTTTTCTTCTGGGGTGGTATATTCTGCTCCCCTTCACTTCAGTTACTATTAAGTAGTTTTTAATTTTTATTTAATATTTCATCATATCTTTTACCATGGTTTAGAAGTTTTCCTTGTACCACATTTCAATAACCCACTTTTTTATGTCTTCCACGTTGTTAAAATGATCACATATCTAATTCATTAGAGATTGAGTGTGATGTAAAGTATAAGAGATATAAATTTACATTTTTAATTATGTACAATTATTCTAGCACTGTTCACTATTTCTCACAATTCCTGGGTTCAAGCCCAGCCTCGGGCTCTGGGTTGACAGCTCAAAGCCTGGAGCCAGCTCCAGATTCTGTGTCTCCCTCTCTCTCTGCCCCTTCCCCACTAGTACTTTGTCTCTCTCAAAAATAGTGTTAAAAAATTAAAAAAATATTTCTTCCTATGTACTAGTCTTATATTGTTATTCTTAAGTTAATTGTTGTGTGTAGTGTGAAGTAGTAAACACATATATATATAAAAGATATACATAAAATATATATATATAAAGAAAGAAAGAATACACATAAAGAATTATCAGTTTTCAAGGTATCATTTATGGAGTAATCTTTCCTTCCTATGTTTATAATGCTCAGTCTACATAATATCAAATGTCTGTATATGCAGGGGTTTGTTTTTGACCTATTTTATTTTACGATTCTATTTTCTCTCCCTGTACCAATACTACAATATTTTTTAAACTATTATAGCTTTTCTTAAAGAAACTTTTTTTTAATGTTTATTTATTTTTCAGAGAGACAGAGACAATGCTAGTGGGTTGGGGCAGAGAGAGAGGGAGGCACAGAATCTGAAGCAGGCTCTAGGCTCTAAGCTGTCAGCACAGGGCCTGATGTGGGGCTCAAACTAACGAGGCAGGAGATCATGACTTGAGCCGAAGTCGGACGCTCAACCAACTGAGCCACCCAGGCACCGCAAAACTGTTATAGCTTTATAATGAGTCTTAATGTCTTATAGGTTGTATTCTCAGCTCCTCAATCATTGTCTTCTTCAGGTATGACTTGGATTATCTTCACTCTGCTTTCCACATGAATTTGGAATTAGCTTGAAGGATTTTTATTGGAATTGGAATTTTATAACTCATTACAATAGTGAATACAGTTTTACTATCCAGAAAATAGAATATTTATACTATTTTAGCATTATTTCAACTCTTTAAATTATATTTTTTAATTTCTCCTGAAAGAACTTGCACATATTTTGTTAGATTCTTAATTTCTTTATATATTTTTTACTAATGTAAATGGTATTTTTTTTAGAGCTGCTGGTGTTTTGTTTTTTCTTTTTTCTTTTTTTTTGCTATCATACAGGAATATCACTGGAGTTTTTATGCTTATCTAGTGTTTAGTATATTGATGAATTTGTGTTTGTTCTAAATGTTTATCTGTAGATTCTCTTGCATTTTCTATGTGGATTATCATATCTATCATCAGAAAATTACAATACTTTTTTTTCTCCTCAATTGATGTGATATTGTGATTCATAGTAAGAAATATATATTTGGTTTTCATCCCCTTTCGTGGCACAGAACTCTTAAAAACCTGGTGGAATTTTCTCTGTGATAAGAGCTTTAAAAGAGAAAAAGTCTTTTGTTATTCATAACAAGCCCCTTTCAAAGACACCCAAATTATTTTAAGGAAAAGGCTTTTGAAAAACCCATAAGGATGGGTGTTGTTGGCCAAAAGAACTGACCTTGACATTAGAGGGTTGGAACTTTCACTTCCTCCCCACACTTTCTGGGGAGGTTGAACTAATCACTGATGGTCAATGATTTAATCATCATAACAAGTAATGGAGCCTCCAAAAAAACCGGAATGGATGGGGTTCAGAGAGCCTCGAGGTTGGTGAATGCGCAGAAGTGCTAAAAATGGGACACCCTAGGGACAGCATGAAAGCTCTGGGCTCCTTTCTACAGGCCTTGCCCTATATATGGCTTCCATCTGGCTGTTCCTGAGTTATATTCTTTTATAATAAACCAGTAATCTATTAAGCAAACGCTCTCTGTCAGTTCTATGAGCCACTCAACAAATTAATTGCACCCAAGGAGGGGATTGTTGGTACCTCCAATTTATAGCTAGTCATTCAGAAGCACAGATAACAACATGGACTCTTGATTAGCATCTGAAGTTAGGAGCAGTCTGGTGGGACTGAACCCTTAACCTGTGATATCTGATGTTATCTTCAGTTAGTATCGGATTTTAGCTAAATTATAAAACACTCAGCTAGTGTTTGAGAATTTCGTGGTGGGAGGAAACCCTTACACACTTGGTGATCAGAAGTGTCAAAAGTGTTCAGGACAGTATTGAAAACGAAATGTTGTTTTATGAGTAGTAAAAGAAATTTTTATTCCTATACGATAGAATATTCTTAGTATTCCATTTTTTATTCTCTACTGGCTTATCTTTACCTCTTTTTGATTATTTTTAGCAGTAGCTTTAGGGTTAGCATGCTTAATTTATGCATGTATTAGGGTCAATATTTTACCATTTCACACTTCTTACACTCACTACTCAGTTCCCAAGTCACAATTCTCTCTTCCTACTTTCCTTATTATAGTTTACACTTCAAAATCTCCATTTCTGGAATGCTATAACTTACAATATTATCATTTAGTTTACCTATTTCTTTTCTTTTGCACTATTGTTGTTATTTATATTTCTGTATACGTTATTAACCCCACATTACAACTGTATTATTTTTAGTTTTAGTCATTTTAAGAGAATTTAAAAAGAACAAATACAAATACTACTATGTTTATCCATTTAATTACTATTTCTAGGGCTCTTCATTCCTTTCTGAAAGCATCTTTCCCTTCATCCTGAAAACATGTTGAAGCATTTCATGTAATTCAGTACAGCTAAAGACATACTTTCTCAGTTATTTAATTTGTCTATAAAGGTTTTTCACTTTTGTTTCTATCAGATAGTTTTGCTGAATAATAAATTCTAGATTGATAGATTTTTTTTCATTCAGAACTTTAAAGATATCATTTTATTATTTCTACCCTTCTCTCTCTTTATTTTCCCAATGAGAAGACAGATGTCATTCATCCTATTTCCTCTCATGTACTGTGTTTCTTTTCTCTTTTATTTCAAGATTTAAACTTTAACTTACAGAAATTTGGTTATGATTTGCTTTGGTGTGTGTGGGTTCTTTCATACTTATCTTGCTCAGGATTTGCTGAATTTATTAAATCTCTAGATCAAAGTTTTTAATAACATTTGAGAAATTTTATACCTAAATTTTTTTTCAAATATTTTTTTTCTACCCAGTAGTCACTTTCTTCTCCTTTCAGTCTCAAATTACATGTATGTTGGACCATTTGATATTATTTAGGAAAATTCTGGAACTCTTTTCATTTTTCTTTGAAGTCAATTTTTTGTTGATATAGCCTTGTATTCATTTCCTCTTTCTTCTGCCATGTGCAATACAGTGAAGCACATATAGTAATTTTTTAATTGCCTGAAGCATTTTTTAAGTTCTAGAATTTCTATGCTATTATATTTCATTATTTTCATTTTATGCTGGTATATTTGTTTGGTTATTCTTTAAGGTAATATTTTCCTTAGTTTCTGATTTTTAAAGTGTTAATGCTGTTTTAAGTCTTTGTCTACTCTTCCCAATGTTATGCCACCATTAGGTAAGTTTTTATGGATTGCTTAAAAAAATGGGGTCTATTTTCCTGCTTCTTTATACTTCTGACATTATTGATCATATATGGGGACATTGTGAATTACACTATGTAGATACTATAACTTCCATTGCCTTTCTCTGCAAAGTATTGATTTTGTTCTGTTACATGGGTTGCTAACTGGATGCTCACCTTGAACTTGTATAGAGTTGGTTTTACAATTTGGTAGGGCAGATCTGTGGAAAGCCCACAGTGTTCATCATGCTTCTCTAACCTGTTAGAACTTACCTTTCAAAGTCTTTGGTCCTATGTTAATATTGTAAGAGCTTATTTTAGTCTCTGTTCTTACTCTAGGACATAATCCTTACTACTAAGGCATCCTCTTCCTATATCTCAACTGGAATTGGATGGTAAAGACAATAATGAAGATTTAAGGTTTCTCCACTTTGGCTGGATCCCAATGTTTCCAGCACTGCTTAGCCTTTAATATCTTTTTTTGCAATCTCCATCCCATACTAGCCACTTTCTAAACCTGTGGTGGTCTCTTACCTATGTGTAGTACAGACTTCTGCCAAGGACTTGGATGAGACTTTCATACTGAACTCTGGGCTCTGCTTCTGTACAGATCTTTCCTTTATAGTGCTGCATCTAGCTGAATCCAATCATTTCAGCTCTGCCCTGAACTCAAAACTCTGCTTTCTACTAGGGCTCTGCTTCAGTCGTTGCACTGGATTCAGAATGCTGCAACTGAAATTAAGAAATTTTCCTTGGGCCAGGCTAACCCTGGGGATTACCTTGAGAATGTCCCTTCTCTTAGGGATTAAAATCTTGTATTGTCAGTTGTCCACAGCCTGGTAAAAGTTATCTTACATAGTTTGTACAATTTTACAGTTGAGTACAGCAGGAAGACTAGCCCAGTACCAATGCCTGCATCATAGCCAGAAGCAGAGATCTTTGCCCTAAAATATTTTAAGGTATTTCTTCAGCTCACTTTTCTTACGTAAATTTTAATATGATGCAAGTGTGATATATATAAATTTTTGAAACCTTCTATTCTTAACACTAGAAGTATTTTTCACCATTGCTTAAAATAACGATTAACCATCTGAAACACTTGATAGAAACAAATAGTGGGATTTGCAATAATTTTCTATAATTATAATTCAGAACTGTAAAAATCTTCTACTTTGTAACCATTCTTGTTTTATGCCATAACTATTGTTCTTTCAGACTTTTGTATTTAATCCTTGCTGTCAGTCACCCTGAGGCATAATATATACAGTTGTCTCATGAAGAACAACTGAATTACAAATCGATGCTTATAATCTGAAGTGGCAAACGTGATTTATCACTAGTAATGGCAAATATGACACTCATAAATAACAGTAGGTAATTGAAAGTGAAAAGGTATGTTGCAGATAAATGCGTATTCACCTCTACTCTTGTCCTTCATTTTATTGTATTTATAGCCTCCTTCATCCTTTATAAAATGTACTATCTCCATTAAGAATTTTGAGGGCTTTGTTGAATTAATAACAGACTTCAATATGATCTTTATATTGATATAGCTCATCTTTTCATTTCAGGTATTGGCAGCCCTTTTCCTCCCCTAATGACTATTTAAGCAGTCACATTTTTGAATGAAATTGAGGAAATTTCAGATTTCTTTTTTTAGTTTTTCCCCAGATTTAATAAATTGGAAGATATTTAAGGTGTACAATGTGATAACTTGATATAAGTATACACTATGAAAAGATTCCCATCATTGAGTGAATTAACACATCCATCAACTCACATGTTCACCTTTTTTTCTTTTTTTTCTTAGTAAATTCAATTATACAGCAATACAGTATTATGAGCTATAGTCACCATGTTATACATTAGATCCTCAGAACTAATTTATCTTATAACTAAACATTTGTACTGTTTTTGTGAATCCTCCCCATTCTCCCTAAAACCTTGGAAACTTCAAACCAATTTTCTACTTTCTGTTTCTAGGAGTTTGACTTTTTTTTTTAGATCCACATATGTGATACTATGCAGTATTTTTCTTTATTTCACTTAGCAAAATGTCCTCAAGGTTTTCCCATATTGTTACAAATGATAAGAATTCCTTCTTTTTAAAGGCTGAGTAAAAAACCACTGTGCTTTGTACATTCCAATATATATACATAGGTCTGTTTTTATACTAATACCATACTGTTTTAATTACTATAGATTTTTAATATAATTTAGAGTCAGGAAGTGTGTTGCTTCCTAGCTTTGTTCTTTTTCAAAATTGCTTTGGCTATTGAAGGTCTTTTGGGGTTCCAGATAAATTAGGATTGTTTTTTTTCTCTTTAAAAAGACCATGGAAATTCTGATAGAGATTGTGCTGAATCTGTTGATTGCTTTGGGTAGTATGGACATTTTAAGAATATTAATTCTTCTAATACATGAGCACAGAATAACTTCCCATTTATTTGTTACTTCTTTAATTCTTTTCATTAATGCTTTATAATTTTCAATGTACAGATCTTGCATTCCTTTGGTTAAATATATTACTAAGTATGTTATTCTTTTTGATGCTATTATAAATGAGATTGTTTACTTAATTTCTCTTTTTGATAGTTCATTGTGGGTACATCGCTAGCTTTTGAATGTAAGGATTAATATAGATTTTGGGGGGTTTTCAGAACCACAGTTTGTCTGTCTTTGTATGTTACACACACACTCAAATATACCCTGAAAGACACACATACACATTTCTTTCAGAAGTTCAAGCTTTCTCAAACCTTTTACTTAACTATGTAGAACTAAAACTAAGATGTACTGTAGAACAAAGTTTTTTGCTTCAGGTTGGCTATTTGGTATAATTTATTTAAATATACTAAAATATAAATGAAAACAAATATGATTAATAACTTAAAAATCATCTTGTTATTCTTAGGATTTCTCTGATCATCCTTATTATTCTGTCACCTTACTTTATTTTTTATCAAAACACTTATGACTACCTGATATTATTCATTGTTCCATTTATAACACCAGGAATGGTATGTAACCAACAATAAGGATGTATTGAATTAATAACCTTAGAAAACTTAATTAGCATTTAAATTCCTCAGTCCCCACCAAAAATTTCCACTAAAATCAATTTAAAAACAAATTAAAACATATTCTGAACTTTTCTCATGGAGATATCTAAGTGTCATAATATTATACAAAATAAGAAAGTTTCTGAGTTGCTACATGGATCCAAAGTTAATTTCATGTGCTCCATATAGACTACATTTTAGGTCACAACCTCTATATATAGTTAAAATCCATTTAGGGATTTAGCTTGCTGAATTAATAAATATAAAGACAGATCTAGCTAGATATACTTATGTTTATTTACATATATGATTGTAAAAAGCTTTTTCATTTATATTGAGATTTCTGGAAATTATTTTTAATGGTTACATATTTTACCACCAAAAAATGTAATTGTTCACATATTAGCTACACAAGTTTCTCAAGAACTGTATAAATAGGGCTATATTTGCATTACTTATTCAAATTTCACTGGTTCTTGACATCACCTCCCTATGTAAGTCCTCAAAGCCTGCAGAGATTCTAGAAAGTGTTTTTGGACAGTCCCCAAGTGGTCACATAATAGTATCTCACACTTCCTCATGAATGTGGAGCTGATCTGTAGCCATGTGATCACTGACATTCTTGGATACCCACCAGGCAGTTCTATGCCCTCTGACCACCACCATTCCTGCTAGGTTCCAAAATGTTGAGGAGGAATGGTGGACAAGTATTCCACATTTACTGGGAATCACAGTTGCTGGCAAATACTATAGCCTCAACTAAATGGTGTCCCTACTACTTTGGCCTCCGTCCAGGTACACACGTAGCATACAGGGGTCTACCACAGACTCCCAGGAGCCACCACAGACACTAGAGTAATGTTCCACAGTGTGGGAAAGACTGTCACTTCTCGTATTACACCGAAGTACTTTAAACTGTGCCCTGATACCATAGAGGTGAATTAGCTTTATTTAGCTGAGAGTCTTCTCAAATCATAGATTCAGAATCAGCCCTTTCCTTGTACCTACGACTTTACTATGTGACAACGCTGGATATACTTGGTTTGTTTTCTCCATAGGATTAGTTCTTTTCTAGCTTCATCCGTAGTCATTCGTTCAAATTGATTTCTGATAACTCTCCTTTCTTCAGCCACCTTTCCTATTAGTTTATGAAACATAAAAACAAACTAACTGCTACTGTATAACCATTCCTCTGTTGTTAAATGGTTGGTAGTTTATTTTTTTTTCTTTGAGAATCCAGGGATCCCAAAACAGTGGGTGGTTTAAAGTTTTCTTCCTATTGCTAGGAAAATCTTGAAGTTTAAAGCTCTTTTCAGGGTTAGAGGTCAATCAGTCAGCCATTTATCTATTTTTATTATTTTGGAGGCTCTTTATTTAAAATAGAAGATGGATCATTCGGGTAAAAGTTTTGAAAATTTTAATCTCAATATATATTTGAAAGTAGATACTCTTACCTGAGTTTTGCTTATAGATAATCCCTTTCCTAATCTCAAGAAAGAAATTTCCTCATTAAGCAATTCCTGTGGTGAAATAACTGTCATTCTTTAAAACACCATCACTTGCTATAAATACACCTAACTATACTAATAATGGATCACATTAAAACACCAAAACCTTCTAATTCTTAAAAAAAAAAAAATTCCTTCAGTGCTCTTGCTAGCAGAATATTATTCTCACAAAATTTTGCAATTTTTAAGCTTTCAAGTTTGAATGTCAAGGTTTAGGATCAGGCTTTGAAATCTTATACCCATAAATTTTGTGTGTGTTATATACAAAGAACAGCTCCTCCAGTCTACCGTGAGGTATTAGCAGCCTTGATAGTATGTCATCTCCTTGTCTTATCACTCACAGAGATTAAGTGAATGTCAACCTTCAAGAGCTTCCATAAATCCATGGAAAACAATGTTAATTATATCAGCTCTTCATGGCTCCAAACTAACCAATTCCTACCCTGTGACTCAGTGAGTTGTATACACCAATATTATGTTTTGTCCTTATCACCGTTAATGCGCCAGCTACTGACATTCAAAATTAGTTTTCTAATGTATTTATAATTGCTGACTAATTTTTAACCCTTTCATCCATTTTACTTTTCTTTCTCCTGCTTTTTACCAAAATGCAAAATAAAATATGTATAGTAGATAAAGCAGTGTGTATGTATAGATGAAAACACCCAGACTAACTTGCCAACAGATTTGGAAGGCACACTGATGTAAATGTTTAAAAAATTTATCTTCTAAGCCTGTCAAAACAACCTAAAAAATAAAGTCTTTTATAGGATTATGCGCATTGACTCTGCTGATTATAAAAGAAAATTATCATAATCCTCTTCATCATTATTCTCATTGTCCCAGATATTATTATTGAATGCCTACTAGGCCTCAGGTAATGTTTTAAGCCCTTTACTAATTTATTAGTTTTCTAGGGCTGCCATAATAAATTACATGAACTTGTTGACTTAAAACAACAGAAATTTATTCTCTCACAGCTCTGGAAGCCAAAAGTCTGAAAGCAAGCAGGGGTACATTCCTCCTAAGCATATAAGAAAGATTCCATTCCTTGCTTCTTCCAGCTTCTGGTGGCTCCATCTTCTTTGAGGTTGTGGCCACATATAGGACCCCCCTGAATAATCCAAATTAAGCTCATCTCAAGATCCTTAATTTAATTACGACTGCAAAGACCCTTTTTCTAAGTAAGAAAACATTCACAGGCTATGGAGATTAAGGCATGGACATATCTTTTTAGGAGACACGATGCTTACATGTTTTCTAATTGTTACAAATACAGAGATAAACTGAAAATGATAGCAGTTAGAAATTTTTTTAAAGTTTATTTATTTATTTTGAAAGAGAAAGCAGGAACGGGGGAGGGGCAGAGAGAGAGGGAAAGAGAATCCCAGGCAGGCTCCAACATTGTCAGCACAGAGCCTCACACAGGGATTGAACTCACGAACCGTGAGATCATGACGTGAGCCAAAATCAAGAGTCAGATGCTTAATGGATGCTTGCTTAACCAACTCAGCTACTCAGGTGCCCCAGAGGTTAGCAATTTTTTAAGGTTGCACAGATCATGAGTGGTAGGATTGCATAAGGAGAACCCATCCCACTACATTTTGTTGTGTTTGTTTCATTTTTATTGAGATATTATTGACATACAAACAAGTTGTACATATTTAATGTACACATCTTGATGAGTTTAAAGATAAGCACACAACTCTGAAACTGTCAACATTGCTCTTAACTTGTTCATGTATTCATTTGTATCACTCTTTGACTTAGGTTTCTTCACAGCTGAGATGCTCTTGTTCTCTATGTTCACCAAACCTTACATGCAGCCTTTAAGACAGAGTAGGCACTAAATAACAAATTACTGGATAAATACATGTATGAATTCTCACCAACAAGTCCTCTACTGATAACAAGCTAGGGCCAAGATCCATAACATAAAGTAAATGTATCTGTTGTTTTACAGGTGTTTTACCTAAAGGTTGTAAAAAATCACTAGCAAAGACTAACTTCTTTCTGAAGACATTTAGTATGAAAATTTAGTTCTTTAGACTTAGCTTCTCAAAGAACAAGATCCAAGATATAGCTCTATGAATAGGAATCAGCCATTGCTCACCTTCTTCCAGTTCTTTTTTTATTATATTTTGAAAACTCAGGGCTAACTGAAAGAAGATGACCTTGATAAATTACCTCTTTATCTGGTCTTTGGCACAGCCACTGCCACATATTGACTGGTGTGGAATTTGTACAGAGCAGCAGGATCCAATTTGTTACCTAGTTATTGCTGGTGACTGAAGATCGTCGTTGTTGTTGTTGTCGTTTTTCCTCAGACAAATCGAGTGATAATTGAGAATGGCTAAACATCACGTCAGAACTGCTCAGTCACTGTGGCAATTGTTTTGTGAATGAATCATTCAGACTGCCTTTCTCTCCTTGAGGGAATTTAGTCACACATTTCAAAAGGCAACTAAAATTTTGGTAACATAGAGGACTAGGATTGAAAATTCTAAGAGCTCATATATTTGATGAAAAATTTTCTCAAAGTTACATTTTTTTCCCCTGAGTGTTTCATTCTGGTCTTTCTTTGTCATTCATTCATTAACATTGTTATGCCAGGGCAAATACCATCAAGGTAAATCTTCATGTTTTATCATAGACTCCTTGCTTGGTTTAGACGTAATTTCTTCTTGGGTTTTTTCGACATTGGGATTCCTTATTTGTTTTCTAAACTACTCTGAGTTTGGCAAGGATGCTTTGGGCATTGCAAAGAAGAGTTCTATCTTAAATTCATATTTCTATCATAGCTCATTAAAAGGGAGTTGACATCAGATTTATAGATTTGAGAATGAAGAGATTTGAAGGAGTAGATTTCAGGGACACTGATATGTTAGTATTGAAATGTAATTGATTTGAAGTATACCATTGAAGCACCCTGATACAGAGGTACATTAAACCACAAGAAACTAACCCTTCCTGATATTTCTGATGTTGAAATTCTTAATTTATAAAATTCATATTATAAAATATTTCAATTAGGGTTCATATAAAAGTAGATTAGTAGTAGAGTGGTAGATGTTTAGCATCTAGTATAATGCCTGGAACATATTAGATGCTTGAGTATTATAACTTAAAAGAAGTGGAAGGAGGGCAGATAATTTCATACTTTTTCTATATTTTGAGGGGAAATTTTAACATGTAGTTATTAATTTATTACCTTTGTCAGTTTTCCAGTGCCCCGTGTTTACTCCTCAAGCATACTAGCTCAAGAAACTAAATTGAGACAGCAGATAAGTTTCTCAGAGAAAAATTTGCATTAACCAGATTTATGACACTGGCAGATAAAATCAGAATGCTAATTTCTAAGTTTCCTGGTTAAAACATAATTGTCATGCAGTTTGAAGTACTTGAGTCCTTATTATTTTATCTCTCTTGGCAGACTTCATGAGAAACCATATCATAATTAGAATGCTATGTGGAATCTGAATAAGAAACAGTAGATGAATAGAATTTTAATTACCATCAGGTTTATTCAGTTCAACAGATTAATCTCCACAACATGGGTGGTCTTGTTAACAACACTGGAATATTTGAATTTATTGTCTACTTTTTTATTTCCTTTGAGTGTTGGTTGGATGGATATAACATTTATTTGTTTCTATCACTGGAATTTATGTGCAACTTCCTGGCAGATCAATCTTTTTGTTTCCCTTCAGGAGTATTGATGTCCTCGGTCAAGAGTAGTCAGTCATTGCTTGACAAGAGCAAATCTCTTTATAAGACATTCTCATCTCTCAGCATTTTATTCATTGTGTGATTTTTATACTACAAATGTCAGAAAGCAATCTCATCTTTCTTCTTTCCACAATTCTTGGATCACCTCTAACTGAAGATGCTACTTAATTTTTTCTGATTTTAACAAATAAGAATTGACGTACTGCATTGTGTAAGCTTAAGGCATACAGCATGATAATTTGATTTACATATATTGTGAAGTGATTACTGCAATAGATTCAGTTAACATCCATCATCTCATATATATACAATAAAAAGAAGAAAACAAAATCTCCCTATGATAAGAACTCTTAGAATTAGCTCTCTTAACAACTCTCTTAGATCTCACACACCATTAGTATCCACAGTCATCACGTTGTACATTACATCCTTAGCCTTTAATTTATCTTAAAACTGGATATTTGTACTTTTAACTACCTATTTCCAAATATTCCTCCCCCCTACCCTCCTCTGGCAACTACAAGTCTGATTTATCTTTCTATGAGTTTGTTTAAAAAAATTTTTTTTAGATTCTACATATAAGTAAGATCATATAGTATTTATCTTTCTCTCTTTCTTACTTCTTCCATTTAGCATAATGTCTTCAAGGTCCATCCATGTTGTTGCAAATGTTAAGATTTTCTCATTTTTTAGGGCTGAATAATATTGCACTGTGTGTGTGTATGTGTGTATGTGTGTGTGTGTGTGTGTGTGTGTTTACCATAACTTCTTCATCCATTTGTCCATTGATGGACACTTAGTTTGTTACTATGTCTTGGCTATTGTATATTATGCTGCTTTGAACACATGGATGCATGTTTTAGTTAATGTTTTTGTTTCCTTTGGGGATATTCCCAGAAGTGGAATTGTTGGATAATCTGGCAGTTCTTTTTTTTTTTTTTAATTTTTTGAGGATCGTCTATAAAATTTTCCACAGTGACTATACCAATTTATAATCCCACCAATAGTGTACAAGTGTTCCCTTTTCTCCACCTTTATGCCAGCATTTGTTACCTTTTGCCTTTCTGACAATGGCCATATCTAACAGATATCTCATTGTGATTCTGATTTGCATTTCCCTAATGACTAGTGTTGTTGAGCATCTTTTCATGTACCTATTGGTATGTTTTATGTATCTTCTTTGGAAAAAATGTCTGTGTAGGTCCTTTGCCCATTTTTAAATTCAGTTATTTTGTTGTTGTTACTGAGTTGTATGACTTCTTCATATAATTTGGATATCAGTCCCTTATGAGATATATGGTTTGCAAATATCTTTTCTCATCCTGTGGGTTGTCTTTTTACTTTATTGGATTCTTTTGCTGTACAGAGGCTTTTTTAGTTTGATGTAGTTCCACTTGTTCATTTTTATTTTGTTACTTGCGTTTTAGGTGTCGTATCCAAAAAAAATCATTACCAAGGCCCACGTCAGGTCGCTTTGTTCTTATTTATTTTTTTAGGAGTTTCATAATTTCAGGTCTTACATTTAAATCTTTAATTCATTTCAAGTTAATTTTTGTGAGTGATGAAAGAAAGGGGTCCATTTTCATTCTTTTACATGTGAATATCCAATTATCCCAGAACCACTTATTGAAGAGACTGCCTTTTCTCCATTTAGTATTCTTAGCTTTCTTGTTAAATAATAGTGGGAAGTATATGCTTGGGATTATTTCTGGGGTCTTGATTCTGCCCCTTTGGTTTATTTGTCTGTTTTTATCCCAGCACCATACTGTTTGGATTACTATAGACTTATACTATGATCTGAGATCAGAGTGTGATGCCTTTAGCTATGCCCTTTCTCAAGATCGCTTTGGTATTTAGGGTATTCTGTGGTTGCATACAAATATTCATATTGTTTTTCCTAATGAAAAATGTTATTGGAATTTTTATAGAGATCACATGGAATTTGTAGATTGCTTTGGGTAGTAAAAGTATTTTAGCAATATTCATTCTTTTGATCCATGAACACAGGATATCTTTATATCTGTGTGTATCTTCTTCAAATTCTCTTATCAGAGTCTTGAAGTTTTCAGAGTTCAGAGCTTTCACCTTCTTGTTTAAATTTATTCCTATTTTATTGTTCTTGATGATATCATAAAGGGACAATTTCTTTATTTCTTACACAGAAAATTCATTAATAGTGTATGAAATGCTACTGATTTTTTATGTTAATGTTATATTCCACAGCTTTAGTGAATTCATTGGTTAGATCTAAGAGTTTTTAGGTTGAGTGCTACACATTTTCCTCACTTAAAAATGGAGATGAGAAACATATCTTCCTCATGTTGTTTTCTTTCATTTTGTGTTGTTTTCTTTTCAAGAGGTTTAATAAAATAATACTTTCAAAGGCCTTAACACAGTGCCTGCCATAAGTATGGACTCAGTAAATGTTTTTTAAAAACTCTCATTCCCCTTACATTTACTAACTTTTCCTGTGGCCTGACTTGTCACAGAAAGGGAACACTGACATAGGAAACTTTTAATAATACATATAGCCCACACTCTGTCTCTAACATTTTCCCCTGATCATGTGAAAGAGTAAAGACCACCTTTATGCTGACTAGCTGGAGAAAGATGTTGGAAATGCTTGAACTACATTTTCTAAGGGTAACCTGAACTTGGAGCTTTAGATCCCAATTTTGAAGAGGAGTCAGGCAAACTACATAGGATAATGCACATGAATGATCTTCAAAAATGGCAAAACATGTGGCATATAAAGAGGGTAATCACTATTCTTAGGAGAAGGATGATAACTTTGAAGATAACATGGGAGCAGTACATACAACAATGAGGCTTTCTGGAGTTGGGGAAGGGACAAATTCCACAAACTTTCATGCAATTCTTCTGATATAAAATCTTGAACAATCACTTGCTTCTTTAACAATAAAATTATCACAAGGCAATCTAACCACATAACAAGACAAAGTGCTCTGGTTGTTAACGCCTTCAGGTGACATCTCCAGAAAAAGAATCGCCCCTACAGAGATTACAAAATGGCATTATTCTTGCTTCACTATTTTCATGTGCAGCAAGAAGAAACTACAGGCTAATGAATCAACACGTCACTTATCCAGCCTCCTCCTCTCAGCAGCCTTGCTTTAAATAATTTCTTCTTTGAATTATTCAGTAATTTCACCAGAAGCACAGCAAGGATTATTAGTTGATCTTTCCTACACCAGGCATGGTTGAAAGGCTTAATAGTTTGAAACTTAACATTATTTCTTTGTTATGTAAATGTTTGTGATCTATCATTTGTTCATGAAATGTTTCATGAAATAGTGAAGCTAAAATAAAACTTTCACTTTGAAACAAGAAATCATTTACTATAATAAGAAGAGAGCAGTCACAGGTTTATCAAGTAGATAAAGTGGTCATGGGGCCTTTAGTCAGATACATACATATTAAAATATACAAACACTAGAATTCTTAGGAAGAAATGGATCCCAGTGCAGACTGCCTCTATATAAATTAGGCCACCTTTCAGCTAAAAACAGTCTATTGGAAAGTTTTGTCTTTAATCCATTCTTCCAATTCGAAACTCCAGAAATTTCTTTCTGACAATATCTCTGTGTAGAACAGTTGTCTCATGCTGGACATGCCTTGGTTGCTGCCATCTTGGGCAGAATCCATTTGATCTAGTTTGATCTAGATTAATGTAAGTTACTCTATTTGCCAATTTCTTTTGTTGCTCACATTATCAGATTGGACTAGAGCATGTGTTAGTAGTTTATGTCTTCAAAGATTGGGGTCTTTATGCTTATCTTCTTTGCCTTTGGTTGACTTGAACAATCTGTAGAAATTCTCTTTATTCTTTGGAATAATGGAATTATGTATGATCAGTCCATGCAAGTCTAATATGTCATGTCCTGACATTGTAGGGAAGGAGATGTAGGCTGAACCTAAGCAGAATCAGGAAGGACATAAGCAGTTCTTAGTAACCAAAGAGGCTTAGGCCAAATAATTAATTGAAAGTCATGCATTTCAATGCATATGTTTTCTTGTGGGGAGTTTTTCTAACAAAATATTTACTTAGCATCCCAAAGAGAAACAGTACCAGATATCTGAGAGATAACCTCAAAGCTGTTGGAGCACTGTCCATTGGTTTCAGGAGCTAAGTTGGCTTTTCTAAGCATGGCCATGTGCAGTAATATAGCAGAGCATCATTTGACTCCTCTTATATAGCTTACAGCCAACAGATGCTCAAACATGCTCATAATTAAATAGAAATGAAAGATGAGAAGTAAGAAATGAGGCATGAAAAACAACTACTCTCCATGCCTCCATTGTAGGCTTCTAAACCTGAACTAGGATAAACATAGGAGTGGTGGGGAAGCTTTAAATTTTGATTAAGTAATGGGGCGCCTGGGTGGCTCAGTCAGTTAAGCATCCAACTTCAGCTCAGGTCATGATCTCACAGTTCATGAGTTCAAGCTCCACATCAGGCTCTGTGCTGACAGCTTAGAGTCTGGAGCCTGCTTAGAATTCTGTGTCTCCCTCTCTCTCTGCTCCTCCTCCACTCATGCTCTGTCTCTCTCTCTCCTTCAAAAATAAATAAAAACATTTAACATTTTTTAAATTAAAAAATAATAATAATAAAATGAATTTGGATCAAGTAAGATTTGTTTGGACACTTGATTACCAAAGAGTCATTTATCACTGGAAAGGCTTTTGGATCTACCCAATTTTTTTTTTCTGTATACAGAGAAGAGCAAGTCCATAAAGTAAATTTACTAATTCATCTGTCAAATTCAGCCCATTCAATAAACCTGTTACACATATAGAAGCTATTGACTATAATAATGAATGGATAGATGAATTAATATATGAGTAAATAAATAAATAAAGACCTTAAAATACATGTGTTCCTTTCTTGGAAGTCAGGTCTGGGTTAGCATAGTCATAGGAAAAACCAATGCCATTTTAGGGACTGCTAGAATTAGAACTGGATCTACCATGCCTCTTTTTCTCCTCTTCTGGTCTCTCTCCCCGGGTAGTGGTTTTATTTATTCAGAATCTATATTCTTACAGTTCCACCTACAGGGAGGAAAAGAAACTTTGGGAAAAAATCCCAAAGGATGGCTCCATTGACTAGGTTTTTGTCATGTGCCTATAATTAGACAAATCACTGGGGGGGGGGGGGAAGGGGGAGTGGTACACGGTGACTGGTAAACCCACCAGGAAACACATGGGTGCAATGGAGAAGGAGTTGTTTGCCAAAGAAAATGGGGCATTTGTGGAAGCATTTTGGAAAGACAAAAATACTGAGGGTCTATTCCCTATGTCCTCCAGTTTTGTTCCTAAAAATAAATTGCTAAAGTGCTCCATTCACCGGTGAGAGGGATGACAAGGATTTATGAGCATTGAGATTCAACAGTTTCTGTCAGTGTTCATGATGACTTACTGACAGCCACAGTTACCAACAACTGTGGGGGGGGGGGGAGTAGCAAATGCTCTGAAAAAGGTAGTCAAGTAACACTTAACAATATTTCAGGTAAAGCAATGCTGCTCATTCCTCAGAAACTCTACTTCTGTATGAGTGAAAAATTCTTCAGGCAATTCCCAGGAGTGGTTTTGTTTATAAGAGCATCTCTATTAATTTTAATTTTGTCTTACCTATACAGAATAAGAACTAATGTATATTAACTGCATTTCAGAACACAGATGTTATCAAGCATTTTATATTTGTTTTCAGTTGATTTATTTGGATTTGCAGAGCTAGACTTCTATAGCCAGTTTCCACAGAAACATAGTTTTCCAATAATTTAAGTAAATTGTCACTATGTAAATACTGGTAAGTCTTCATGATACAAAAACTTATCTTACCATAAATGTACAAATAGTATTAGAACCATTTTACTTTTTTCATTATTGTAAAATGAGCTTATTTTTATAACAAACTTGAAAACATTAATTTCCAAACTTTTTAAACAATCCAAAAAATTAAGGAAAAAAGTTACTCATAGTTTTTAATGGTAATATTTTTTCCTAAATATTTTCTATATATTTAGAGAAATACAATTACCAATTGTAATTGTTTCATTAATTTAACCAACTTAACCCATTACCTCACACTTCTGGAGGTTTTTAAAAATCATTTTTAGTTAATACCATGGGCTTTGCAAGCATTTTATTGGAGTTTATATCTAACTTTTAATGGAATCCTGCATTTATTAATTTTTGGTTGTTATTTAATGGTGTGTTTAAAGCTGAATGTTTTCAACTGGATATTTATATATTCTTCCATAGGTGATTCCATTTTCTGGAAACTTATAGGATTCTTTTGATCTTGTTTTTTTTTTTTTTTATTTGAAGGTCAAAATCCTCAGGATGTATTTACACATTTTCTACACTTGCTTTATGCTTTTCTAAAAATCACTGAGTCTTTTTTATTTTCTACGTTTTTTCCTTTTTTTTTCATTTGGAAAACTTTGTTTTTAAATTTGGACATTTTTTATATTTTATTTTTTCTTTATATTTTAGCTCTCTATTGTATGTCCGGATTTTTTTTTTTTTTTTTTGCTTTTTTAAAAATTATGTGTATCTAGCCTGCCTAAAATCAAATTCCATTTTCTTTACTGCCATTTTTATATGTTGTTATTTCTAATTTAACTTAAAAATAGCATCATTAATTTTCTCTTAAATTTCTTAATTTCTTGGAATAATCTCGTACTAATTTTGTTCAATTTTATTCTTATCTCCTGACTATCTTATGCATGCTTTAGATTTTTCCTCTTTTCTTAATGGGTTTAATTCAACACTTTTGCCCTACAGATAAACAATTTAGGACCACAGAAATTGAATGACTTTCTAAAAGTCACAGTGAGATGGATTACTCTATATATCCCACCATGTTGTTTCTCCCTCTCTATTGCCAGTTCCAATAACAATGCCTTGGTCAGACTTTGGGCTATAAATTTTGTAAATTCAAAAAGAAAAACACAATTTAAACAGGGAATTGTTTATCTACCAGCTCCATAAATAAATATGGTCACGTTAAGAGTTAGTATAAAGTAAGTGAAATAAACCAGACCCAGAAAGATAAATACTGTATGATCTCACTTATATGTAGAATATAAAAAAAACGTCAAATTCATAGAATCTGAGAGTAGAATGATTGTTGCCAGGGGCTGATTGCTGGGGGTGGGGGAGATGGGGAATGTTGGTCAAAGGGTTACAAATTTTCAGTTCTAAGATGAATTAGTTCTAAAGATCTATTGTATGATATAGTGACTATAGTTAATAATACAGTATTGCATACTTGAAATTTGCTAGGAGAATAGATCTTAAGTGTTCTTACCACAGACAAGAAAAGGTAATGGTGAGGTGATGGATGTGTTAATTAACTTGATTGTAGTAAGCATTACACAATGTATACATACATTAAATCATCATGTTGTACATCTTACAAAAAAAAAAAAAAAAAGAGTTAGTAGAGCATAGTGGTTAAGAACAGAGATGCTGGAGCCATAGTCCCTGGCTTAGAATCCCAACTCCTCCATTTCTAGTTCTGTGCCTTTGTAAAAGCCACTTAACTTCCCTGAGCCCAAGTGTCTCCATCTGTAAAAAGGGATGATAATACCAGTACTTACCTGGTACAAAGGGTTGTTGTAAAGATTAATTGGGTTAATACATATAAAACTCTTAGAAATAGGGCGCCTGGGTGTTTCAGTTGGTTAAGCGTCCGACTTCAGCTCAAGTCATGATGTCGCAGTTGATGAGTTCTAGCCCCGCATCAGGCTCTGTGCTGACAGCTCAGAGCCTGGAGCCTGCTTTGGATTCTGTGTTTCCCTCTCTCTCTGCCCCTCCCCTGCTCACACTCTCCCTCTCCTCTCCTTTCCTCTCTCTCTCTCTCTCTCTCTCTCTCTCTCTCAAAAATAAATAAATGTTAAAATTACTTTTAATTAAAAAATAAAACCCTTAGAAGTATCTGGAAAATATACCACAGCTGTTATTCCATAGCATTGTTCTTATAGTATTGAACCATGGATCTTTGGGCCATGGAGATGAATCATCGTGATGTGGTGAGGGTGAAGGCTAGCATTCAAAGGAGTGCATGAAGACATCTGAAAGAAAAAGGGAAGACAGAAATATGCTGCCTCACTCATGTCCCTGACTGTCCTGAGCTTATTATGAAAATGATAATTTTTCTTTGTTTCTGTCAGTTCCATGCCTGTTATATAAGCACTTAAAAGACCCATATAATACATGGAATATAATTAGGCACATCGTAACAGTCAAAGCATTGGCAGGACCAAGATGGATCACTCCAAACAGATCATTGAAGAGAGAGGACTGTTTACAAAAGAGTGGTCAGGGTAAAGGAAATCAAACAAGGGTAACATCATCATGTATCCTCAGAGGAATAACATCTGGAAGTAACTATGACTCCTAGATGCAAGGAGAGGGAGTGTTTGCCAGAATAAAGTGAGACCTGCTGCTTTAAGGAAGGGTTGCTTCACTGAAGCTCTGTCCCTCATGAAGAAAGGCAGCTAATGCTAGCCTGGGCCAGGGCAAGAATAAGTACCCAGAATTTTCTATTTTCCCATTCTCCAATCTCCTACTTGTACCTCTCATTGACTAAATTCAATGATAAATCAAAGGACAAGGATCTCAGCCTCTAAGCCATGTCCTGCTGGTGTCGTCAACTGTTTAGATGCACGTTAATGACTATATTAGTTTTCACCTTTTGTCTGACATTCAAGCCATCAACCAAATAACTCCAAATTACCTTAGGGCTCTGGGGTGGATGATATGAACTGGCTCATTCAACCTCTATTCCCTCTGCCTTTCAGGGTTCCTCTACTGCACAGGCTGAAAGGCTATAAACCAAGTTTCCTAGACACATTGTTAACTACTGCTCTGGATACAAAACAGGTTCTACTGATGAGATGCACATGTGTGAAATTCAGAATGCAGATATAATGCCAAGGTTATCCTGCTGCCACTGGTCCTGCGTTCTCCCTCAAGAAGGTGGGAACTAAATGCCAAGAGGGAATTAGAGAGCACACGCTACACCATGCACTGTCTATTCACCAAATCTGGAAGGCTTAAAAGGCAGTGGTGGGTTGGTAGAAGCAGTGGTGGCAGCATTTTCAGATCACAGCTCTCCTGTGTGGTGTGCTCTTGAACTTTATCCTATTCAAGATTCCTGCTATTTCACAGCACTTTCAATAACTTTGTAAGTACATATTTATCTACATTAAATCCTTTGCTGCTTGAAAGAGCTGGAGTGTGCTTTGTTTCCTGCACTGAACTGTGTCTAATACAAACCCCACCACTCCTACTCTTCAGCACACACCATGCACTTCAGTGTCCTGGGTCGCTATTGGGCATCAAATGAAACTTGAGATTCTCTGATTCTAAGGTCTTTGCTTGAACTAACCTTCCTTTCTGAAAAACCTCACCTTTATGTAATGCACTTTTATTCATTATTCTGCTCCAGGTTCAATGCCAATGACAACTCTCTCATGTGACCCTTTTCCTCCCCTTGCCTCCCCTTCTCTTCCTCCTCCTCTGCCTCTTCCTCTTTTATTGTTCTTTCTGTCTCTCTCTTTCCCTCAGCCTGGCTCACTACATACCTCCAAATGTCTATAGCAATAAACTCCTCTTCTTCACTGATCAGATAATATTTACATCTGTCTCATATATTTACGTCCAATTCCCCTAAACATATAAGGACATACCTCATGCCTTTTTGCTTGCTCATTGGATTTTTATGTATGTATGACAAATTTACCAGGACTTATTCCAATGTCTTGGATATAGCTAAAATGTTTTCAGGTTAATTATGCATAACCAAAATTTTGTTTTCCACATGCAGACCTAGAGTTCATAGACTCGCACACAAAAGCCTATGACTTGCAAAATTAACACCCTAGAATTGCCATATGTCCTTGATATACTTTGGTATTCAAGCCAAAATAAAGTGTTTCAGAAATTGTCTATGACTTCTCGTGGAAGATGAATGTGTGCTTTTTAATCTTGAGGGCAGGAGAGAAACTAAGATAATTCAATCAACTTATGCATTGTTTTAAATCTGGCTCAAAAACCAGAAACTCACATATGCCATTACTTTATTCCCAGAGAAGCACTTGTTGACTCCTAGAAAAAGTTGTTCTTTTTATGTTTTTATATCATCTAAATATACACACAAACAGAGTTCCAGCTCTGTTTGAACATATATATTCAAACAACAAAGTTTTGGGCTTTTCAAAAGCATAATAAGAAATGAATATATATTAACATGGCTACAGAGAATGAACTATGCCAAGAAATAGAAATGGATGCATTGCAAATTAAAAATCACCATATAAATACAAAATACTTTAAGTGAAGATGCCTTTCTTAGTAAGGAAATTATAGGCTTTAGATCAAGCCTTGGTGCCATACTTAGCTATATAAACTTGGGCAGGTTGCTTATTCATTGAGTTTCATTTTGGTCACACATCAAATGGGAAAACTGAGTTTTAGCTTCTTGGTTCTCTTGAATTAAAGCACAACAACTTCTGAGAATGCTCCTGAATACAGACTAGATTTATAGCAGATGTTCGTCACATCTTGAAAACATGTCACAGGTGTGAAACATGGCATGACAGCCAAATAGGACAATTTTGGCTTTTATCTATCATCTTGGGTCTTTGGTAAAGTTAAACGGCAAAAAGGAATCTGCAATGTAGTACTTCTAGAAGACACTAGTTCCTAAGATAAGATGCCAAAACAGTTGCATGCTTAAGAAGCATCCACTTCCCTTGGTCACACAGATGTTTCGCATGAAACAGTCCAGGATTCAGATGTTCAACCACAGTTAGTACTGCATTTCCAGAAGTTAAAGCATGATATAGAATTGGCTCTAACACATTGTTTTCTCCTCAGTAATAGCTTTCATCTTTCTTTCTCTTTTATAGTTCTCAAGACTGAACATCTTCATGTTTTCAATCTGCAATGGATCATCTTAGGCTCATATTTTCTATCTAACCATAATAAACATAAGTTTGTAATCATAGTACTCATTTTAAGAAAAGTCGTGGTTTAATGGAAAAAAATAAAGCTTGAATGTTTTTGGCTTTAAAAATTATTTTCAATGATAGCAATTTTAATATAGCATTTTGAAGGAAATTACATTTGAATAAAGTCTAGATAAAAGCATTTACATGTGGGAACAGAGATTATCTACGAATTGATGAGTTATGTTTAAATTGATAACATGGCTTAACCCAGAATCCACTAGGTAGTATCCCAAAAATCATTTTAGGGCAGTCCCGATTAGGTTACAAATTGCAGAATATCCCCCCACCCCCAGTGAATACATTTCCTAAAAATGCTGCTTCATTACCATTCCATTATTCACACTGACGATTTCCATCTGGTACTAAGAACATTGCAATTTTTTGGTTATCAAATCTGTAGCTACTGATATATCTCAGGAAAGAAGCATAGACTATGTACAAATGATTGAATCTTCACCAATGTATTAAATCACCTTAACACCTTAACATGCTCCCCTCCCTCGTCTCTCTTCTGGTTTTTGTTTTTGTTTTTGTTTTGGTGAAAGTTTGAACAATCAGGTAATACCCTGCTGATAAGTTAATGGGTGCAGCTGGTTTTATAGCCCAAATTTTCCAGTGGTGCAAATAGAATAGAATACAGATCTGTGATAATGTAATTAGAGCTGCCACTATAGTATATTGGAAATATTATTGAATTGGGAATAAGGAAACTGAGATTGCAGTTCTGTTTTATTATGAACACAATACAAAATAAAGATGTTTGATTTATGCTTTTGAGTTTTATTTCCTTATATATCAATAAGGGGTAGAAGGAGGTTGTCTCTAATGTGCCCACTGCCAATTAGCCTCCTGTTACAAGTCTTGTGTCTTCCCTAGCATAAACAGGAAGTACTTGTATTTGCTTTATTACCTAAACATACATTTTTCTTTTTTTTAAATTTTTTTAATGTTTTTATTTATTTTTGAGACAGAGAGAGACAGAACACGAGCAGGGGAGGGTCAGAGAGAGAAGGAGACACAGAATCCGAAGCAGGCTCCAGGCTCTAAGCTGTCAGCACAGAGCCCGACGCGGGGCTCGAACTCACGGACTGTGAGATCATGACCTGAGCCAATGTCGGACGCTTAACCAACTGAGCCACCCAGGCGCCCCAACATACATTTTTCTTCTCACACCCACGATATATACTTTTTCGTCATTAGATATGGAACTACTATATAAATTCTTCAACGTTTTAAGAGAAAGTGACTAATGACAAGCATCCCCAAAACAATAATTCTCTAAAAATGAAGACTATATGGTCAGAGCCCAGAGACTAACATATTAAAACTCTACAAATGTGGAAAATCCAAATCAGCTGAATATTGATTGTGAATTTAACATTTTAGTTGTGCTTTAAAGAAGGCTGATAAATATCACTCTATATGAGGCTACTTATACATAAACAGCTTTTAAAAATTACATGATTTAAGTTACCTTTAAATAAATTTTAAGGTACTTTAAATTATAAAGTATGTATCTTTTTTATGTTTATTTATTTTTGAGAGAGAGAGACAGAGTGTGTGTGTGTGAGTTGGGGAGGGGCAGAGAGAAGAGGGAGACACAGAAGCTGAAGCAGGCTCCAGGCTCCGAGCTGTCAGCACAGGGCTCCACACGGAGCTCAAACTCATGGACTTTGAGATCATGACCTGAGATGAAGTAGGGTGCTTAACCGCCTGAGCCACCCAGAAGCCCCATATCTGTTTTTAAGTTTAGAAAAGAGTCCATTAGACAAATCCAATAAAACACGTTTTTAAATGACTTTTCATTTTTCATTTGTTAAGGAAGAGGGAAATACATGAAGGCAAAAGGAGTCTAATAAAGGTAAAGAGACTAGGGAAGAGTCAAATGAGGAAAATCAGTTAATTCTGCTGTGGCTTTGCATAAGGAAAATTGATATTTTCAAACACTCAAATATTAATTCACTGAGATAGTGAGTTTTACAGCATCACTGAATGTCATTGCCCTTTGAAATGTCAATTTACCAATATTCACAGTTCATTAGCTGAATTAATCCTTAACCTTTGGAGGCCTTCTCTTTAGAAGGCACAATTCAATAAAGAAAAATTGTCTTCTGGACAGGGAGCAGCCATGAAACTTCAGCTCCTATGAACCACAGTACATAAGAACATGGGAGAGTACACACACACAGGCGCACGCGCACACACACACACACACCTCATACACAAAGTAGACTATCTGAAAAGATAAATGAAAATATTTATAGAAGTTATCTTTGGATAGGAGATTATGGGTAATTTTTGCAAGATATTTATCTTTGTTTTAAAACTTTCTAAACCATGGGGTGCCTGGGGGACTCAGTCGGTTAAGAATCCAACTCTTGATTGCGATTCAGGTCATGATCTCACGGTTTGTGAGTTGGAGCCCCACATCAGGCTCTCTGCTGTCAGTGCAGAGCCTGCTTCAGAGCCTCTGTCTCCTTCTCCTTCTCTGCCGCTTCCACACTCACACTCTCCTCTCAAAAATAAATAATTAAAAAAATAATAAACCCAAAACTTTCTAAAACACATGAATCATTTAAAAAATAATTTATTAACCAATTAACTAATTAACATATAATATAGGTAGGAGTCATTTGAGTATTTCAGCTATTCCTTAAGCAAATGGACACTACCACTTGCAACAGTAATTATAGAATTGTACTACACATTGGAATCATCTAAGGAGTTTTAAAAAAATCCCATTGCCCAGGCTGTACTCTATGAAAATAAAATTAGCTCTGAGAATCAGACCTACACAACAGTATTTGTTTTCCTTTTTTTAATGCTTCATGATTTTGCATGCCATCCTTGCGCAGGGAGGGGCCATGCTAATCTTCTCTATATCACTCCAATTTTAGTATATGTGCTGCTGAAGTGAGCACTAGACATCAGTGTTTTTAACATAACCCCACCCGGTGAGTCCATTGTTCAACCAAATCTGAAAACCAGTGATATAGAAAACAGACATGTTATATATAAATTCAAGGATTTTGAATTCTGAAAAAATGGCATAACAATGCAATTGCCCAGTAATAAGTGTCCAGTGTTGGTATTCTTAATCAAACTCTTTCTGTGATCTTGTTTTGGCAGACTTCAAAATAACCCATCCTTCCTTGATTCATCGCCCTTTTCACACCTGGCTCACCAAGACTTCTGTCAGTTCTGTGAACTACTTGATATTCTTCTTATAAATTCTTTTATGACATAAGATACTCAGTTATTTAAAGCCTATACCCCTAAATGATATATTCTTAAAGCATTATTAATGTCATAAATAATTTGAACTAGGCAAAAAGAGAAATTAAACCTTTAAATAGATAAAATTAAATTGTACATTTTTAACAAAAAAAATTTGGACCAATACTATCTATAATAATTAGTATGATATATACTAATTATCATGTATATGACAGTATGTTTTACAAGTATTTTCTCACTTATGATCCTACCGATATCATTAGGTAATTACTGTAACTATACTCATGCCACAAATGAGTATTTATGGATAATGCTTATTTGTGGATATGGGTTGTTATGATGGTGAAAAGAATGTAGGGGGAAAAAGGAATTTGAAAGTGATTACAAAGCTGGAAGAGTCTTGAGCTACATGTTTTGTAAATGCATATTCCTTTCGCAAGGTTTTGGTACATTACTTCAATCATGTTGTGTTTAATTGTTAATAAAACACCCTAAGGTTCATTAAGTTTCTCTTATCCATGACTAAAGAATAAGGAGAAGCCTAAATCTCTGCGTATGTGGTAAAAAATATTATCTGTTTCAGCCTGATTGATAAGTTAATCATCCTATCATACAACCAGGGAATGAAATTCATGTCATATGAATGGTGGGATGATACAAACATCTTAAAATCAGGATCTGCTTTTGATACATCTTTGCATCCCTCATGACACCTAAATACTAGAGACTTTTTTTTCAGTTTTAAATAATTTACTGACATTGCCAAGCCAATAGACTCAAAGTTTTTCTATGTATTTATTATTTCAAAATGTATTTAATAGAAATCAGCTATATTTAGAAGATAGAGACACAAAATCAAAAGTAATGATCCTTTCCCTGAAAGGGTGTTCTCCAAAATGAGTTCAAATACTGGGGAAAAAAGGAGAAATAGTATTATTCTATTTCAGGTGATTATTAGGTGAGATAATAAATAACACTCTTCTTACTTCTATGGTTCAGGCAAGAAAACTATCAAAATTCTATCTCCATTTCTGATCTTTCCCCTAAATCTCAGAATCTTATATCCAACTGCTTAACTGGTATGTACATGTGGATGTTTACATCTAACAACAACAAAACCAAACTACTAGTTTCTGAACTTAAATCTGCTCTATCCCATACTTCCCTAGGTCAGTAAATGGCAATTTCATTCTTCTACAGGCACAGCCAAAGTAGCTTGGAATTACTCTTGCTTCATTTTTTAATCTTTCTGGCACACGTCAAACCAAAGTTTATCAGCCAAACCTGTCATCTTGATCTTCCAAATTCATGTAAAATCTGACCCCTTTTCTTACCACCCTCACTGCTACTACCTTAGCAATATATGACAAGCCCACAGCTAACACTATATTTAACAATGAAAGGTTGAAAGCTTTTTAAATTTTTTTTAAATAAAAAGAATATTTTAGGACTAGGAACAAGTCAAATATGCCCACTGTCACCATTCCTGTTCAACATAGTATTGGAAGTCCTACATAGACCAATCAGGCAATATAAAGAAATAAAAGGCATGCAAATTAAGACAAGAAATAAAATTGTATTTGTGAACCACATGATCTTACATTTAAAAAAATCCTACAGTCTCAACTATAGAACCGTTAAGTAATCAACAAATTCAGTTAAGTTGCAGTATATAAAATCGACATACAGTAATCAGTTGCACTTCCAAACATCAACAATAAAATATTTGAAAAGAAATAAATAAAATAGCCTCATTCAGGATAGCATCAAAACTATGCAAACTTAAGAACAAATTCAAATAGGGATACCAAAGATGTCTTCACTAAAAATTCTGACTCTGATGAGGGAAACTGAAGAAGATGCAAACAAATATAAAGATAGTCTATGTTCATGGATCAGAAGAATGAATGTTTTTAAAATGTCCACACTACCCAAAGCTATCTGTAGATTCAATGCAATCCTTATCAAAATTCCAACAGATTTCAAACTATACTACAAAGCTATAACAATCAGAACAATATGATAGTGGAATAAAAAATAGACATATAGAATAGAACAAACAGCCCAGAAATAAAACCCTGAATATATAGTCATATAATACTTGGTAAGAGAACCACGAATACTCAATGAGAAAAGGAAAGTCTCCTCAACAAATGTTGGGGAAAACATCTGTTTTCTGTGCTTATCTAAGCACATGCAGAAAACTGAAATTGGACCTTGATCTTAAATAAGTCATAAAATTAACTTGAAATGGATTAAAGATTTAAATGTAAGATATGAAAATGTAAAACTCTGAGTAGAGAACAAGGGGAAAGCTTGTCACAGGTACTGGCAATAATTTTTTATATATGACACCAAAATGACAAGCAACAAAGTGAAAAAAAATAAATGGGGCTACATCAAACGAAAATGATTCTGCTTAGCAAAGGAAAGTATCAACAAAATGCAAGAACAACCTACAGAATGGGAGAAAACATTTGCAAACCATATATTTGATAAGGGATTAATATCCAAAACATATAAAGAACTCATATAAAAAAAGCAGTTTGATTAAAAATGGGCAGATGAACTGAATAGACGTACAAATAGCCAACAGGTAGATGAAAAGATGCTCAACATCATTAATCCTTAGTTAAATGCAAAACAAAACAAGGAGATGTTACCTTACACCTATTCGAATGGCTATCAACAAAAAGAAAAGAAGTAAGAAATATAGGTGAAGGTATGGAGAAAAGGAACCCTTGTGCACTATTGAGAATGTAAATTAGTATACCCACTATGGGAAACAGTATGGAGGTTCCTCAAAAAATTTGAAATAGAATTACTTTATGATACAGCAATCCTACTTATGGGTATATATCCAAAGGAAACTGAAAACAGGATATCAAAAAGACATCTACATTCCCATGTTTATTGCAGAATTATTCACTATAGCCAAGATATGGAAACAATCTAAGTTTCTGTCAATGAAAGAATGGATAAATCAATTGTGTGTGTGTGTGTGTGTGTATAAATGATGGATTATATATTATTCTGTATATCATTTCCTATAATAGAATATATATTACATTATATATTATATAACACATATATTTTATACATAACATATACACCATGTATATCATACTATGTACTTGAAAATTGCTAACATTTTAAATGTTCTCACCACAAAATAGAAATGGTAATTATATGACTTGATAGAGATGTTAGATAACACTGTAGTGGTAATCATACTGTAGTATATAAACATATCAAATCAAACTTAACACATATTTTCTTTTTCTCTTCTTTCTTTTTTTTTTTTTTTTTGAGAGAGAGTGTGTGCAAGTGGGGGAGAGGGACAGAGGGAGAGAGACAGAGACAGAGACAGACAGACAGAAAGACAGAGAGAATCTTAAGCAGGCTCCACACTCAGTGTGGTGGGGCTGGATCCTAGGACCCTGGGACTATGACCTGAACCAAAATCAAGAGTTGGAGGGTCAACCGACTGAGCCACCCAGGTGCCTCAGACATAACACACTTTAAAGTTGTTGTACACTTTAAAGTTATATGTTATATATCAATTATATCTCAATAAAGTTTGGAGGAAAACAACTGAACTAAACTAAACAGAAATTCAGGTTAACATCAGACTCTTCAACATCAACACACAGAGCAAGACCACAGTGGAGCACTGTTTTTTTTTTTTTGTTTTTTTTTTTTTTTATTTTTTAATATATGAAATTTACTGTCAAATTGGTTTCCATACAACACCCAGTGCTCATCCCAAAAGGTGCCCTCCTCAATACCCATCACCCACCCTGCCCTCCCTCCCACCCTGCCCTCCCTCCCACCCCCCATCAACCCTCAGTTTGTTCTCAGTTTTTAACAGTCTCTAATGCTTTGTGGAGCACTGTTTTTAAGAAACTGAAAGAAAGACACTATGAGACAACTGTGTTACACTCAACTAAATGGTGATGTTAAGGAAAGTGATATATTTTAGAATATATATCAAAAGAAGTACTCAGATGAACTGCAAAACCTTAAAAAAATTATATAAGTAATAATGAGAAAATTAAAATGAACACCCAATAAGAACAAAATAAACCAAAGACAAGCATTATAAAGACACATTAATAACAGAAGTTAACATGTTAGGTAACAGAATAATAATGAGATGAACAAATAAATTAAAAGTTGGTTCTCTGGGAAATAATTTAAAAGAAAAAAAGAACAACAAAAAAATTGGCATATCAAGAATGACTGTTAACACTAGTTTCTTTAAAAAAATAAAGGAAATAAAATAAAGAATTCATTTTTTACCCTGTCTTTTCATGAGGAAATATAGTTCATTAACAGTTGAAAAGAGAACCTTTTTTAAAGAAACAGAATTATGACAGCTAATAAATATGTATGTTACTGTTTTGGACATCAAATACAATAATTGTGTCAGGAAAAGATCATCAGTGAATGCTAAAAAGAGGCAAAAATTGATGTAGACAGGATATTTGCATACTGCCAAAATATCACCACAGATTACTTTATAACTACAATGGAAAAAAAAAATTATAATGGAGTAGTTTGGTTGTCACTCCCTTAAAAAAGTGACCAACTTTAACATCAAGTAAATTACTTGACAATATGTTTCTCCTGATGTGATATAATATGAAGTAAATAACTCTTTAACATTTTTTTAATGTTTATTTATTTTTGAGAGAAAAAGAGACAGAGCACGAGTAAGGGAGGGGCAGAGAGAGAGGGAGACACAGAATCCACAGCAGGCTCCAGGCTATCAGCACAGAGCCTGACACAGGGCTCAAACTCACAAACCATGAGATCATGATCCAAGCTGAAGTCAGATACTGAACTAACAGCCACCCAGATGCCCCAGAAGTAATTAAGTCTTAAGAAATATTCCCAACAGAAAAAATACTTAACATGAATGTAATCAAGCTATCATTTCTAACTTTTAAAAAGAAATTCAACAATACACACAATTATCTAAAATGACCCTATGAGGGGAAAACAAACAAACAAACAAACAAACAAAAAACAGAGATCTAAAAGAAAATTGGCCTAGTATCTTGAAAAATTATTACTATTTTAAAAGGGGGGAGGAAAATTGTTCTAAATTAAAAGAAATGTGGTGCATATTTCAATCACATGCAAAGTGAAAACTTGGTTAAATGTTATCTTGAAAAGAACTTGATAACAAACTATAATTAGTTAAATCATTTTTAATTGATGTGGATATAATATGTTATCAAGGTTATTGAGGAGTATGTCTTTATGCAGCATTTTAGGGGTTAATTACCATGGTGTCTACAACTTTTTTTGAAATGGTCAATGAGGAAACTGAGATATCTATATACATATCTATATGTCTATCAATATCTGCCACATCTATATCTATCGAAATAGTGCAAAGCATTAACGAGTTTTGAATGTAGCTGTAATAGTGTATGTAGGTTGTTCATTGTCATAGTCTTTCATGGTTTGGAAATTTTAATGACAGGTGACAAATAGCCTGCTAATTAAAAAAAAAACTGAAGTGTAAAAAATGCAACATTTTACCTACTTCCTTATTCTCAACCTCAGTCAAAAAAGTTCTTTACGTCTAGGTAGACTTCATTTCTTCAGACAACCACCATCTGAGGTAAATACTACTAAAAAATTTATGGTTATTTTAGCAACTCCAAACTGAATTAATACAATTGAAAACTTTTTATAATTGTCACTTTTTAAAGAATCTGAAGTACTCACTAAAAAATTATGCCGCTAATCTTGTATCAATAAAATCCAAAAAACCAACCCTCGGCACAGGCAAATTATATTTTTGAAGTCCTGTACTTGACATTCACAAAGGCCAGAGGAATAATTCATTACTAATTGACTGAAGGAGAGAGGGTGGAGAAAATACTCTTGATTTTCACTTCCCTATGACTTCTGTTATCTATGATCGTTGTGTAGAGTCCATCATCTGTGGATTCAAATTAAATTAGTCAAGAAATTATATTTGGCAGAAGAGTTTACCTGTATGGTGGTTGGGACTGAAGAGCATCCAGCCAAACCTATTTTCTTCTTTCTCAGATAATGGCATTTGATGATTTGCAAGGATGGTAGTCTTCATTACTTGGATTACTTATTGTTGTGTCTTTTATTTTCTATCCATTTTATTCAAAGCTTAATAATTTTCATTTCCCTTAGAGTTCTGTGATCCTGACTCACCAGTGCTGCATTAGATGTGGGAAAACCCTAGCAATATCATGTGCTAAATGTTACCAGAGTTTACCAAAACTTTCCTTTCTAGGCACATGAATACTCTTTTCTTTTTTTTAAAAGTATTTTTAAATGTTTATTTTTTTTGAGAGAGAGAGAGAGAGAGAAAGGTGAGGGAGGGGCAGAGAGAGAGGAAGACACAGAATCCAAAGCAGGCTCCAGGCTCTAAGCTGTCAGCACAGAGCCAGATGCAGGGCTCGAACCCCCAAACCATGAGATCATGACCTGAGCCAAAGTCGGAGGCTGAACTGGCTGAGCCACCAGGCACCCCCACACTCTTGTAGTTAAGGAGAATCATGTGACTAGATCTGGCCAATAAAATGTGAACAATGGAAAGTGATGTGAGACTTTCCTAGTCTGAAACAGTGAAAAATCACTGAGAGAAACAAGAGCAGCTCTGCTTGCTTCATTGAGCAACATTACCCATGTGGGAAACAGAGCCTCTTCCACTGTATATTAATATAAACTAAGTCTTTTTATTTTTAGGCACTGAGATGCAAGAGTTAATTTGTTAGCACAGCATAACCTAGCCTATCCTAATACACATGGCTTCTTCCTTCCCCTATGAGTGAGGATATTTGCTTGGTTGCTATATTGCCACTGACACGGCCATTTAATTTGGGATTGTTATGCCTGTGAAACTAGCTCAGTAGGAAATCTTAGCATCAGTTCTACATTTGTTTCAGCTAGAGAATCACGCTTCACAGATTATTGGGCCAAAACTGTAGTTGCTCCTGAAATCTGTATTTTCGTCACCTCCTGAAGAGTAATACATCTGGCATGTACCCCCAAAGATACTTACTTTACTTGCTTACCCCAGCTATTGATGATATGTGCCTCAAGTAGCATTAGTTCTGCCGTATTTCTTTTGGCAATACTGGGATCTATTCTATTCCTTTCAGGGAGATCCTACTTAAATTTTAGTAGTTTGATATGCCTGTTCATTTAGTTCCATTCCTTTTCAAATATACCTAGAATTCACATTTGTTTACTGGAATTCAGTGCCCTTTTAGATTTTAGTTTTAGTTTGCCCTTGGTTTTTGGATCAGAAGTTTGTTTTTTAAATAATCCCTTAGATTTTGAAATCTCTAGTCTCTCACAGTAAGATATGCGAAATCAGTGAATTCTGTTCAAACAAATCATGCCATTCTTCATCTCCCCATTTTGGATAACACTATCCTGATGAATTCCCACACCAACTCTAAAACTGGACTCACTAGATCTACTTTGATATATTTCCAATGTGTTGTGAACTTTCCTTAATGTCCTCATTCTGTAACTTTCTTGAGTGTGTTGCCTAAAGGGAGAGACAATTGCTAAATTTCAATCTATAATAACCATGTTATATAGAATCCCATCTAATATTGATTTGATTGTTCACACTAATAATATTTTGGTCTTCCCTTTTCATGTCTGAACACATTTTCTTTTTCCTTCCTTCTCAATGTCTATCTATTCTGGACTATAGGATTCATATTTCCCTTTCATATATCATTAGCTTGGTTTCTAACATCTCAAATTTTAAGGAATTCTCCTTTTCCTTTGTCAGTTGGTTTTTCTTTATTTTACTTTCCATCATACAGTGCTTTTACTCTAAAATAAAATTAATCCAAGTTTTCCAATATCCTACATATTGTCTGTTAAAAGCCCTGAGAAAATATGATTCCCAGAGACAGCTTTGTAGGCACAACCATTTTTGGCCACCTACTTTGGGCATTTAGCTCTAGGTATACACTTTATAATAGGGGCTTCCATTCCTCCTTTTCCATTAAGTAAATCAATTGAATTATCATCTCAGTGCCACACATGCTTGCTAAGTGTGAGTTTCTAGGCACAATTGCTAACAGTTCAAAGACACACACACACACACACACACACACACACACACACACACACACACCACATGAACTCATCAAGAATAAGACCCCCTTACAGTTCCCTACCCAGTCCTGAAGGCTTCTCCAAATTGCAGATAGGAAGAACAAAATTTGGATCAAGTAATCTAGAAAGGCCTGCTTATGTTTCATATTAAATAATTTGTGCTAGAAGTTCATACTAATTCTGTTATCAGAGACAGAATGTAGCTGTCTCTTCAGCATAACATCTTAGCCTACAGTTCTGTCTGATAAACATAATAAATGCAAGAAAAAAATATTCAGTCCATTAATGCCATAACATCTCTTAGACCCTAATGGTTTTCTAAAGCTCAATGAATTCAAGTTGCCCCTAACTTCATTTTCAAGATTCTCCAACAAGGTCAGATTTTACAAAAACAGCATACTGTGGAAAGAAGATGAGTAGGCTCTCCAGTGAAGACACAGAAAGGGTGTAGCCACTAATTTATTTTTCCATTTCATTAATTTCAGATTTTCTTTCTAACAATTAATTATTTTTACTTAGCTCTGGTTTATAATGCTGTCATTTTCAAGTTTCTTAAAAGAGCACTAAAGTCATTTATTTTTAGACTTTCATATTTAATAACGGTAGGCATTTACTGCTATAAATTTTCTAGGTGACAAATTTCACCTTTTCATAGGATTTTTTTTATTAAGCATGTACTTTTCATTAGTTTCAAGATAGCTTATAATTTGTTTTGATTTTATCTTTGATCCTATGCCATTTAAGAATGTTTCTTATATTCTAATTAGTAACTACTTTTGCTACAATTTTATTATCTTCTTAAGATGAGAAACTGGCCTGCACAATCTGCCTTTTAACACTTTCTGCATGTTATTGGCAACCAACACATGCCAAGTTTTACAAATTTTAAAGTTACTCATCAAAATATGTAAAATAAATACAATTTTACCTGTTGTTTTTATTAGATCTATGTGTTCTGAAAGAGGTTTATTTAAAATGTACCTCATAATGTTAATTTCATCAATTTCTTCTTGAATTCCATTGTTTTGTATTATAGATTTGTTTGATATATAGAGTAATAGGACTATAATCCTTTCCTAGTTAATTGTGGCTTTGATTATTATGTACAATTCCTCCTTACTCATACCTTGCCACTTTTTATGCTTTTAAACTTTGATTTTTGTTAACTAATATTTATGTTGATTTTTCCATTTATATTTTTGTTTGGATTTTAGGGTCTCTTTTAGTACACCACTGTGTAATCAAATGCAATTTTATATAAAGTTTATTTTTTAACAATTGAAATAAGCTTTGGGGGATAGCATATAACAGTGTTTTTTGATGTGTGTCTTTGTTTGTTTGGTAACCCACTCAACAGTGTCCCATTTATGGTTGGAGAATTTGCTCCAATCACATTTCCTGTATAAAAACATTTCAGCTTATTTCTCCTACCTTCAATTATATCTATTATGAATTTTACTTTCCTCTTTTCTCCTTTCCAATTCTCTTTTTCTGGTTAGAATGAGTTACTAATGATCTTCCTCTTTCCCCTGTCAATGTGGGGATTTCATACCACTTCATTCTATTATTGCTTACCCACTGTTCGCAAATTCGATAATCACACATGTGGTTCTATTCTATGTAAAGAAATATTATATAAAGAAATATTTCAATTATTTCTTTGAACTAAATACTCTATATTTCCTTACTACCCTGTCCCCAAAATGAAACTTTTAAAACAACTTTCTCACCTTTTCACATCTATCACTGTGAGATTTTTAGATGCTTTTCTTCCACCTCATCATCCCAATCCTCAGTCACAAATTCCTAGAACATGCTAGTAACATCTACTTTAGCCTGTTAGGATTTCCCTACAGTGTGTTCTGCTATGTTAACAGATTGCTTATTTAACACCTAAATTACGTAGTCACAGTCACTCTTCAGCATCTTTTTATATTTAACTATACTTTTTAAGATTTGTTCTTATCACCATTTCCTCTCCTTTTAGAGTCCTCCTATCTAGAGGTCACTATTTCGATTTTTTTTTCTTTTTCTAGAGTTTTATCTCAAGGAAACCACAGATTGGAAATGTTAGTGATACATTCTCTCATTCTTGCAGTGCCTCAAATGTCTCTCAGTCTCCCTAATAGATAAATTATACCCTGGCTTACTGCAGTATTCTTTGATTGTAGCCTCACTACTCTGTACTCTGCAGGTGTTATTACAAATTCATTGACTTACAAGGTGGTAGAAGAGAAGTCTGTAATTGGTCTGATTATTTTTGTTTACTAAGGAACCTGTCTCTAAGTCTGCAAAATTATATACTTAACAACAACAACGAAAAAGTTATCCTTGGCATTTAGCAATGTTATGAGAATATGCCCAGGCAAGGACACTTTTTTATCAATGTTAAAAGGAACTTAGTGATTATTTGCAATCTGAAGCCTCAAGAGAAGAAAGTTTCCCTTAGTATTCGTTTATTTTTTTCCTGTCTTTCATCTATTCATGTTTCCCATCTGAAATACATCTACAAGGACTCCTGAACATATCCTCTTGTCTCCTATCTTTTCTTTCTTTCTTTCCATTGTTCTGCAGTTTTACTCTGTATTTTGCTTTTTTTTTAAATATGTAATTTTTTAGGAGGCTAATTTTGGTCTCATCAGTGTC
The DNA here is from genome assembly GCF_018350195.1 of Panthera tigris. NCBI lineage: Eukaryota > Metazoa > Chordata > Mammalia > Carnivora > Felidae > Panthera > Panthera tigris. The sequence continues at coordinate 83,276,831 of NC_056669.1, forward strand.
CATAATTCTTAGTCTATTTGCTGACTCTTTCAGTTTTAAAATTATTCAACTAATTGACAAAATGGCTTTTGTTTCAAATCAACTCCTATTAAATGAGTATATTATTAGATTGCTACTCTATTGCTTAATGTGTTGCCCATGTCCCCTTATGTCTGATTATCTAGGAGCTGCCCATTTTCTACTTTCTATTTCTCTTTGCAAGCCATGTTACTTTTTTTTTTTTTTTTTTTTACTACTACTCTGAGACTTAGTTATAATTTCTGGGAGATGTTATAGAGTGGAAGTTCCATAAATTGTAGGAGATAAAACATTATCTGACCCTCTGCTTTTACAGGTTGGCACTCTCTCCTGAGGCACCAGGAGAAAGATACTCATCTCTCAGATTTCTTTTACCCCAGTAAGCCACAGATTACCTGCATGAACCTTTAGACCAACAAAGCCAGGATTATTGTTTGTTGCAAGGAGGAATGCCACACACACAAAAGAACTGTTAGGTCTGACCAAACAAAAGAAAACTAGAGTGATTATAGAATTCGGCAGAAAGAGGAGTTACAGGGACATTTAAAGGAAGCAGTGTTTTGATAGGCTTATAGCAAAGAAGGACTATATGCAAAGAGGTCAATGTCAGTGAATAAGGGAACCTGTGGGTCTTCCCCTGAGAACAGTCATCAAATCCAGCCTTGCCCTTCCCATCTGGATATATGAATCTCTGCAGGCCACCTCTTCTCCATATTTTTAATATTCTGATCTTTGTACTTTACTGCTGATTCCCAGGCTCTGTCAATTTTTTTTCTTCCTAGTTTTCTTCCTGGAACTCACAGACTTTGAGGACCCTCTTGTACCTTCAGGACTGGCTTTCCTGCTGGCCTTAGCAGATTCTCAACTCAGAAAAGATAGCTATTGTTGCTCCTGGATGGCTCAGTCACTTAAGCATCTGACTTCAGCTCAGGTCATGATCTCGCAGTCAGTGAGTTCAAGCCCTATGTCAGGCTCTGTGCTGACATTTCAGAGCCTGGAGCCTGCTTCAGATTCTGTGTCTTCCTCTCTCTCTTCCTGTCCCCCGCTCATGCTCCCTCTCAAAAATGAATAAACATTAAAATTTTTTTTAAAGAAAAGATAGCTATTAATTGATTTTGCATTGGAGAGGGAATCTTGAAAAAAAGTCAAGCCACTCTCTTCCTAGAATCTTCTAGCAACTCCCATTTTAACTGTGTACCCCATGATATGTATTTTATGCATATTATTTCAAATATTCCTTGCCAGAAAGCCAATTAGGCAATGGTGTTCTTCTTATTTTATGGATGACAAAACAGAAGTTTGAAGAAATTCAGCAATTTTCCCCCAATTTTACAGATAGTCAATGTTGGCCCCAGACTGTGGACGTGGACACTTCAGTTTCGCCATTCGCTTTCTACCATATGTCATGAATATGTGTTGTGTAGCTGTGTTAAAATCTGACAGAGACACTATCTTAAGATGGACGTGGAGCCTAAGGAGGTTCTTAGCACTGATACCTATCTCGGTATGCATGTGCTTTTGCTAGCAATCACCTTATTGAGGGATTAGAGCCTAAACTTCAGCTTTAATGGTAAGAAGAGAGATGCTGTCTCTTCCTCCTCTAGCTACCCATAAGGCCCACTTCCCATAGGCATTGGGAAGATATTGCTGAGAGCCTAGTTAAACACTTGGCAAATACTTCTCAAGAAACAGATAAGAAAATCTGAACTCCCAGGCCTTATAGTAGATTTTTCTACAATGTAGGAAACCTAAAAATGGATATTTAGAAAATTAGTGGGAAACTTTTGCCAGGAAGAATCCAAAGATTCAGAAAATATTTACTCCCTTATTTTCTGCTGTGAAGCACTTATAGTTCACCTTAGTTTTAGTCTCAGAAATACCCAACAGCATGCAGCAGCCTTTGATGTTTTATTAAAGAAGCAAGTGCTTTGATGATCTACTCATGGGCTCAGGGATTATACCTCTGCTGGTCAACCTTCCCACCACCCCCCCCCCCGCCGTTGCCAACCACCTCCACTAGAAGCTGATGCTATGGCATAGGTTTGGCTTTGTGGTTTTGTTTTTATTTCTTTGCTTTTTTTAAAACTAGCTCATTATTCAAAATTTGAAAAATAGTCCATGATGAAAACCATAGAAATATTTACTAGATAGTAAGTAAGAAAAGTTTAGGCAAGAAAGAAAGAAAGAAAGAAAGAAGAAAGAAGGAAAGAAAGAGAAAGAAAGAAAGAAAGAAAGAAAAGAAAGAAAGAAAGAGAAAGAAAGAAAAGAAAAAAGAAAGAAAGAAAGAAAGAAAGAAAGAAAGAAAGAAAGAAAGAAAGAAAGAAAGAAAGAAGTTTAGATATTACCTTTAAAAAAATGTTTTAGTGTATGTTTATGAGTCTGTGTAAAAGCAAATGTTTTTCTAAAATCATTAGCAATGCTTTACTCTTAGAATAATTAGTATAGGCTAGATATTTTCCGTTTGCTCCTCTGGATCAGTCTCCATCCACCTTTCTTCATCCTGCTCTGCCCCTCAAGATACTGACTTCTTACTTCTGTTGATTGTATAAAAGGACTCCTTAGCTCATTGGTATCCTAGAGTTAGTTGAGTTATATGAACAGAAGTCAGTAAATGGAGAGCACAAGAAGGGAGGCTGAAACACAGTAAAGTTGGAGTATTTGTTCTTTCTGTTCCCTTCTTTCTAAGCACCATAAGTTGGATTTTTCCTTTTACCAAAGACTCAGCTCCTGTTTGATGGCCCTCTTCATACAGCTACCCACTTCTGGTAGTAGTAACTGCTTTCTTTCCTTGCATTTTCAGATTTAGTGGTTGTAGTAACTTTCTGCTAGTAGTCAGGAAGTTGCTAGTACTGGGGAATTTACTATTTTTTCCTCATCCCTGATGAAAAATCTTTCCAAATAGTTCCTTTATTAAGCTCTCTCAAATAACCTAGGATGGGCAATGCCATGTGCTTCTTCCTGGAACCTGACTGATATACAGTGTAAAAAAGTATTCATTTGTGGATGGTATAATGTTAACAAAGGAAAACCTAAGGATTAATCATTAGCTGAAGTCAAAATACTTGGTCTTAATTTAAAATCTGATATCTCTCTCTCAGTTTCTAGAAGTTTTAGAAAGGTTCATTGACCTATGTAACATCAGATTTCTCAAGGATGAAATACTTTCTCATATTTTTTATTCTTTTAAGTTTATTTAGTCATTTTGAAAGACAGAAGGGGTAGAGACAGAAAGAGAGGGAGACAGAGAGAATCCTTAAGCATGCTCCATGGTCAGTGCAGAGCCTGATGCCTGGGGCTCCATCTCACAAACCATGAGGTCATGACCTGAGCCAAAATCAACAGACACTTAACCGATGAAGCCACCCAGGCACCCCTCTCATGGGAGTATTTAAATGGGATAAAAATTGGTACAGTGCCCGGAAAACATGGTAGTGAATAAATATGTGTCATAACAGTTTTTTAATAGCATCTACATAGCTAAGCTAGAATTATGTTTCCTAGAATCCTTGCCTGTATAGTTCTATACTGTTGACTCTAAGAGAAATGTGCAGAAGTAAAGCAGAAGCCATTTACTTGAGGCATGAGGCAGCATCAGGACCCACATCCCCTCCAGTTTCCATTAGGACTCTCTTTCAGTTTTTCTGAGTCCTGGGCCAGAGGAAAGAGTGCCAGTGTCTTTTGCAAGTTGCCCACATCATTAAGACTGAAAGCCTTGAGAGGCAGATGCTAGTTCAATTCATCCTCACAAATTCCAATGTGTCCCCACTTTCCCCAATTTTATGTCCATGTTGTCTTCCCAACAACTGATTTTGTGGATTTGTGGCGTCTTTAGTTTCCCACCAGACAAAGAGGCAATTTCCACAAGTTTAAAAAAAAACCTGCCACAACTGTAGTTGGCCTAATCCTTATCATAGTCTTTTATTCTACATTACTCAAAGGGGCTCTGTTCACCTGATTGAATTCAGCCAATACACTGGTCCTCATCTATTCTTCCCCTATTATTGACATGATCACAAACATGACTGAGCAGATCACAAAGAATATCAGAATCTGTTATCCAATAAAAATGGGGAGACTAACATAACGTAATAAGTATTTTACCAGGTGGATCATGAAGTTAAAGAAATACAAAAATAAAAATAGAAATAAAAACACAATACTAAACTCTAGAAGTCTTTATTTCAGAAATTAAACCCACCTCTTAACATTAGTCCCAGATTTCAAGAGTAGTCTGGAGTTCAAGTCTTTTTGGCTTTCTTTTTCTCCATTCTACAGGCACAATACAAAAGCTCTGTTCAGTGTTTGGGAAAGGAGATAGAGAGACAATTACTGATTATTAATTTTCACTGGGGTTATTGAGCAAACCCTTGGCTGCTTTTTTTCTCCTCAGATTCCTGTCATTGTCTAGTCAAGTTTAACTTCCAAGGCTTTGCTCCCAGATAAAATTTCATGCTCATTTAGCACATGATACCTTTAGAGCTGACAGAAGTGATCCACCTGGAACAGCCCAGCAACCCTATGCTTGGTCCCAGAAAGTGACAGAAATAGTCTTCTTTGTCTCCTGGATTCTCTATGGGTCATTTAATAGCAACAGTTCCTCTTTATTCTTTTCCTTTTTGAATGGTGCTTTTGTGAGTTGGAGTCTTGATGTAGCTGTCACAAACCTTCCACTTCAGAGGTTAAACTACAAGATCTAATGAGGGGAAATTATTTTTAGCTTAGCCTCTGGCACTATAAATTCCAGAAAATTTTTGAATTAAGCTTTATGACTTTATAGGAAAAAAATAGCAGGCCGCCAAACTGTTTTAACTCTTTCTCCCTCTGCCTTCTTCTAAGCAAAACCTAACTAGGTGGTTTTGTTTTTCAATAGTGTTTTAAATGACCTTTGGTAGCATGGCAGTATAATTCAACAAAAATTATTTTTTATGTGTTTGTTTTCTAATTGGAACTTTATCTCTGACAACTACTGTTAGACTGGCAAAGACTCTGCCCACAATCAATGATATGTGAACAAGGATTCTGTTGTCTTCATGTCACAGTGGAAAATAGAATTTACCTGTGTGGATGAATATTGAGGTTGAAAGAAAAATATAAATACTACCACTTTATCCTTAAAAGTTGAAGTATTTCTAAGGTAGAATTCCATCCTAACTCAGAGTCAATAAATAAAATGGAATCTGAGTCATATTGGAAAGAAGCCCAGTTGTGAATTGGGCTTTCTTCTCTGCATTATGTCTTATCCAAGCTCTAAGCCACTGTACTCTGAATCCTGGCTTTGGGCATTTCATTTATTATTAACAACTTCACTGGAGAGAAAGGACTGGAAGAGATGGAAAGTAAAAGTAAAGAAAGCCCTTGTTTTCAGGCTGATGATCATGAAAAGAAAATATTTATTGTACAACTATTATCTGCCAGATAATGGGGGGGTTGTGGGGATATCACTTTTATTACAGACTGGCTGCGTAGAAAGCTACAAATTACAAATATAAAGTTAAGTAGCACAACTTTCTAAAAATGTTACAACATAAGCTTTTGTTCTCAAGAAATTTTAAATATCATTAGTGGGAACTGTTGGGCCTCATGACTGACTGACGGAAACTATTACTATTCTCTAATACCAGGGAAGGGTACATTTCAGGCAAAACCTGCAGGAGGTTGGAAACTCTCCTCTTTAAAGTGGTTATGCATAGTGTAAAAGCCATTTAAGGGCAGAGGTGTGCTAAGAAACAAAGGAAGACAATCTGATATAAACAAGATAGAGATCTTGGAGTCTTAGTCTGAATACTAAAAAGAGAGGCCCTTAAATTATTCCAACTATGGTAAAACTAGACTATCAGTCATGATGATAAGGGAACATTTATTGTTTTCTATGGCCCAGGAATTGTGCTAAATCCTTTATATATACCATCATATTTTTAAAAAATTTACTTTAGAGAGAGAAGGGCAAGGGGAGAGAGAGAGAATCTTTTTGTTTTTTTTTTAATGCTTATTTATTTTTGAGAGAGAGAGAGAGTATGGGTTGGGGAGGTGCAGAGAAAGAAGGGGGCAAAGGATCTGAAATGGGCTCCATGCTGACAGCAGAGTCCGATGTGGGGCTTGAATCCATTAACTGTGTGTGTGATCATGACCTGATGTTTATCCAAATGAGGCATCCATTAAGAGATAGAATCTTAAGTAGGCTCCTCGCTCAGCAAAGAGCCAAGTTGGGATCATGACCTGAGCTGAAATCAATAGTCTGACAGTGAACCGAGACACCCAGGTACCCCAATACATCAACACACGTATTCTCAAATAAGTATTACTACCACCATTTTACAAAAGAGGGAACAGAGGATTTAAAAGTCCATGTTCACACAGTAGTGAGTCAAAGTACTTAGACTCAAACTTGAAGTCAATTTTATTCCACAGCTCTTGATTTAAATGTTAAAGATAAATAGAATGGCTCAGACAACAAAGAAAAATTGTGCCATTGTGAGTTTAGGTAGATGAAATATTATGCAGTCTGAAAAGGTAAAATTTGAATTGAGCCGGCAGGACAGAAGAAGCTAAGTGAGAATACAGAATGTTCTTCGAAAATTAGTTGCATGAACACAGTTATATAGACAAATAAAAAAGGAGTGTTTGGAATCAGTGAGTCACTAGTCTGAAGTTTTCAAAAGGCTTATGGGTTAGGGGCGCTTGGGTGGCTCAATTGTTTGAGTATCTGTTGATCCCAGCTCAGATCAAGATTTCACATTTTGTAAGATCAAGCCCCACATAGGGCTTTGGGCTGACAATGTGAAGCCTGCTTGGGATTCTCTCTCTATCTTCCTCTTTTTCAGCCCCTCCCCCAGCTAACTTACTTTTGTTCTCTCTCTCCCTCAAAATAAATAAATAATCATAAAAAAAGTTTTGTGTGTTAATAATATCCATCATTCATGGATCCACGAAAATTTACAATTGCAACATTTCCCCAAAATGATATCTAAATGTGTAAACATTTGGTATAGAAAATTATCTTCTTGGAGATTCCAAGGGGAAGATGGGGGCATAGGAGGACGCTGGACTCACCGCGTCCTACTGATCACTTAGATTCTACCTACACCTGATTAAATAACCCAGAAAACTGCCAGAAGACTAGAAGAACGGATTCTCTGGAGCCACACACAGATGAGAGGCCCACAGAAGAGGGTAGGAAGGGCAGAGTGGCGGTGCGCGCTACACAGACTGGCAGGAGGGAGCCGGGGCGGAGGGGCAGCCCGCCGGCCGAGCAGAGACCCCCCAGTCTGCCTTGCAGAAGCAGAGGGGCCGGAGGGAGTGTGTTCTGGCAGCAAGTGGGACTTAATATCTGGAAAGTTATAAGTTAACAGCTCTGCTCAGAGAGCGGGAGGGCTGGAGGACAACAGGAGGGAGAGTTGTTGAACCCCAGACAACAGAGCTCAGCTTGGCGGGGAACAAAGGCGCTCACCAGTGCCATCTCCCTCACCCATCTTCCAGCCAAAATCCCAAAGGGAACGAGTTCCTACCAGGGAACTTGCTTGCACCGCGCAAACACCCAATGCTGTGCTTATGCAGATCCATCCCTCCAGTGAGTCTGACTCCCTCCCTCTGCCACAGGGCCCCTCCTGAAGGGGATCTCTGAAGGAAAAGCAAGCCGAGCCTACCACTCCCGACCCTGTGCACCTTGCCGATCCACCCCAGCTAATACGCCAGATCTCCAGCACCACAAGCCTGGCAATGTGCAAGTAGCCCAGACGGGCCACACCACCCCACAGTGAATCCCGCCCCAGGAGAGGGGAAGAGAAGGTACACACCAGTCTGACTGTGGCCCCAGCAGTGGACTGGGGGCAGACATCAGGTCTGACTGCGCCCCGCCCACCAATGCAAGTTTTTCAAGACAGCACAGGGGAAGTGCCCCTCAGTTCCATACCACTCCAGGGACTATCCAAAATGACCAAACGGAAAAATTCCCCTCAAAACCACTACCAGGAAATAACAACAGCTAACGAATTGATCACAAAGATTTAAACAATATAACAGAAAGAGAATTTAGAATAATAGTCATAAAATTAATCACTGGGCTTGAAAACAATATAGAAGACAGCAGAGAATCTATTGCTACAGAGATCAAGGGACTAAGGAACAGTCAGGAGGAGCTAAAAAATGCTATAAATGAACTGCAAAATAAAATGGAGATGACCATGGCTCAGATTGAAGAGGCAGAGGAGATAATAGGTGAACTAGAAGATAAAATTATGGAAAAAGAGGAAGCTGAGAATAAGAGAGATAAAAAAAATACAGGAGTATAAGGGGAAAATTAGAGAACTAAGTGATGCACTAAAGAGAAATAATCTACGCATAATTGGCATTCCAGAGGAGGAAGAGAGAGGGAAAGGTGCTGAAGGTGTACTTGAAGAAATCATAGCTGAGAACTTCCCTGAACTGGGGAAGGAAAAAGGCATTGAAATCCAAGAGGCACAGGGAACTCCCTTCAGACGTAACTTGAATCGATCTTCTGCACGACATATCATAGTGAAAATGGCAAAATACAAGGATAAAGAGAAAATTCTGAAAGCAGCTAGAGATAAACGTGCTCTCACATATAAAGGGAGACCTATAAGACTCGTGACCGATATCTTTACTGAAACTTGGCAGGCCAGAAAGGAATGGAAGGATATCTTCAATGTGATGAACAGAAAAAATATGCAGCCAAGAAACCTTTATCCAGCAAGTCTGTCATTTAGAATAGAAGGGAGATAAAGGTCTTCCCAAACAAACAAAAACTGAAGGAATTTGTCACCACGAAACCAGCCCTACAAGAGATCCTAAGGGGTATCCTGTGGGACAAAGTACCAGAGACATCGCTACAAGCATGAAACCTACGGACATCACAATGCCTCTAAACCCATATCTTTCTATAATAACACTGAACGTAAATGGACTAAATATTCCAACCAAAAGACATAGAGTATCAGAATGGATAAAAAAAACAAGACCCATCTATTTGCTGTCTACAAGAGACTCATTTTATACCTGAGGACACCTTCAGATTGAAAGTCAGGGGATGGAGAAATATTTATCATGCTACTGGAAGTCAAAAGAAAGCTGGAGTAGCCATACTTATATCAGACAAACTAGACTTTAAATTAAAGACTGTAACAAGAGATGAAGAAGGGCATTATATAATAATTATAGGGTCTATCCATCAAGAAGTACTAACAATTATAAATGTCTATGCGTCAAATACAGGACCCCCCAATATATAAAACAATTACTCACAAACATAAGCAACCTTATTGATAAGAATGTGGTAATTGAGGGGACTTTAACACTCCACTCACAGAAATGGATAGATCATCTGACACACAGTCAATAAAGAAACAAGGGCCCTGAATGATACATTGGATCAGATGGACTTGGCAGATATATTTAGAATTCTGCATCCCAAAGCAACAGAATATACTTTCTTCTCGAGTGCACATGGAACATTCTCCAACATAGATCACGTACTGGGTCACAAAACAGCCCTTCATAATTATACAAGAATTGAAATCATACCATGCATACTTTCAGACCACAATGCTATGAAGCTTGAAATCAACCACAGGAAAAAGTCTGGAAAACCTCCAAAAGCATGGAAGTTAAAGAACACCCTACTAACGAATGAGTGGGTCAACCAGCCAATTCGAGAAGAAATTAAAAAATATATGGAAACAAACGAAAATGAAAATACAACAATCCAAACGCTTTGGGATGTAGCGAAAGCAGCCCTGAGAAGAAAATACATTGCAATTCAGGCCTATCTCAAGAAACAAGAAAAATCCCAAATACAAAATCTAACAGCGCACCTAAAGGAAATAGAAGCAGAACAGCAAAGACAGCCTAAACCCAGCAGAAGAAGAGAAATAATAAAGATCAGAGCTGAAATGAACAATATAGAATCTAAAAAAACTGTAGAGCAGATCAATGAAACCAAGAGTTGGTTTTTTGAAAACATAAACAAAATTGATAAACCTCTAGCCAGGCTTCTCAAAAAGAAAAGGGAGATGACCCAAATAGATAAAATCATGAATGAAAATGGAATGATTACAACCAATCCCTCAGACATACAACCAATTATCAGGGAATACTATGAAAAATTATATGCCAACAAACCGAAACCTGGAAGAAATGAACAAATTCCTAAACACCTACACACTTCCAAACATATGAGTCCAGGACCAGATGGTTTCCCAGGGAAGTTCTACCAGACGTTTAAAGCAGAGATAATACCTATTCTTCTCAAGCTATTTCAAAAATAGAAAGGGAAGGAAAACTTCCAGACTCATTCTATGAAGCCAGTATTACTTTGACTCCTAAACCAGACAGAGACTCAGTAAAAAAAAGAGAACTACAGGCCAATATCCCTGATGAATATGGATGCAAAAATTCTCATTAAGATACTAGCAAATCGAATTCAACAGCATACAAAAAGAATTATTCACCATGATCAAGTGGGATTCATTCCTGGGATGCAGGGCTGGTTTACATCCCCAAATCAATCAACGTGATACATCACATTAATAAAAGAAAAGATAAGAACCATATGAGCCTGTCAATCGATGCAGAAAAGTCATTTGACAAAATTCAGCGTTTCTTAATAAAAACCCTCAAGAAAGTCGGAATAGAAGGAACATACCTAAACATAATAAAAGCCATTTATGAAAAGCCCACAGCTAACATCATCCTCAATGGGGAAAAACTGAAAGCTTTTTCCGAGATCAGGAACACGACAGGGATGTCCACTCTCACTGCTGTTGCTTAACATAGTGATGGAAGTTCTAGCATCAGCAATCAGACAACAAAAGGAAATCAAAGGCATCAAAACTGGCAAAGATGAAGTTAAGCTTTCACTTTTTGACATGATCTTATGCATGGAAAATCCGTTAGACTCCACCAAAAGTCTGCTAGAAATGATACATGAATTCAGCAAAGTTGCAGGATACAAAATCAATGCACAGAAATCAGTTGCATTTTTATACACTAATAATGAAGCAACAGAAAGACAAATAAAGAAACTGATCCCATTCACAATTGCACCAAGAAGCATAAAATACCTAGGAATAAATCTAACCAAAGATGTAAAAGATCTGTATGCTGAAAACTATAGAAAGCTTATGAAGGAAATTGAAGAAGATATAAAGAAATGGAAAAACATTCCGTGCTCATGGATTGGAAGAATAAATATTACAAAATGTCAATACTACCCAAAGCTATCTACACATTCAATGCAATCCCATTCAAAATTGCACCAGCATTCTTCTCGAAACTAGAACAAGCAATCCTAAAATTCATATGGAACCACAAAAGGCCCCAAATAGCCAAAGTAATTTTGAAGAAGACCAAAGCAGGAGGCATCACAATCCCAGACTTTAGCCTCTACTACAAAGCTATAATCATAAAGACAGCATGGTATTGGCACAACAACAGACACATAGACCAATGGAATAGAAGAGAAACCCCAGAACTAGACCCACAAACGTATGGCCAACTAATCTTTGACAAAGCAGGAAAGAATATCCAATGGAAAAAAGACAGTCTCTTTAACAAATGGTGCTGGGAGAACTGGACAGCAACATGCAGAAGACTGAAACTAGACCGCTTTCTCACACCATTCACAAAAATAAACTCAAAATGGATAAAGGACCTGAATGGGAGACAGGAAACCATCAAAACCCTAGAGGAGAAAGCAGGAAAAGACCTCTCTGACCTCAGCCATAGCAATCTCTTACTTGACATATCCCCAAAGGCAAGGGAATTAAAAGCAAAAACGAACGACTGGGACCTTATGAAGATAAAAAACTTCTGCACAGCAAAGGAAACAACCAACAAAACAGAACCAATGGAATGGGAAAAGATATTTGCAAATGACATATTGGACAAAGCGCTAGTATCCAAAATCTATAAAGAGCTCGCCAAACCTCCACACCCGAAAAACAAATAGCCCAGTGAAGAAATGGGCAGAAAACATGAATAGACACTTCTCTAAAGAAGACATCTGGATGGCCAACAGGCACATGAAAAGATGCTCAATGTCGCTCCTCATCAGGGAAATACAAATCAAAACCACACTCAGATATCACCTCATGCCAGTCAGAGTGGCCAAAATGAACCAATCAGGAGACTATAGATGCTGGAGAGGATGTGGAGAAATGGGAACCCTCTTGCACTGTTGGTGGGAATGCAAATTGGTGCAGCCACTCTGGAAAACAGTGTGGAGGTTCCTCAAAAAATTAAAAATAGATCTACCCTATGACCCAGCAATAGCACTGCTGGGAATTTACCCAAGGGATACAGGAGTACTGATGCATAGGGGCACTTGTACCCCAATGTTTATAGCAGCTCTCTCAACAATAGCCAAATTATGGAAAGAGCCTAAATGTCTATCGACTGATGAATGGATAAAGAAATTGTGGTTTACTTGAGAAAGTCGGGATAGAAGGAACATACTTAAAGATCATAAAGGCCATTTATGAAAAGCCCACAGCTAACATCATCCTCAACGGGGAAAAACTGAGAGCTTTTTCCCTGAGATCAGGAACACGACAGGGATGCCCACTCTCACCGCTGTTGTTTAATATAGTGCTGGAAGTTCTAGCATCAGCAATCAGACAACAAAAGGAAATCAAAGGCATCAAAATTGGCAAAGATGAAGTCAAGCTTTCGCTTTTTGCAGATGACATGATATTATACATGGAAAATCCGATAGACTCCACCAAAAGTCTGCTAGAACTGATACATGAATTCAGCAAAGTTGCAGGATACAACATCAATGTGCAGAAATCAGTTGCATTCTTATACACTAACAATGAAGCAACAGAAAGACAAATGAAGAAACTGATCCCATTCACAATTGCACCAAGAAGCATAAAATACCTAGGAATAAATCTAACCAAAGATGTAAAAGATCTGTATGCTGAAAACTATAGAAAGCTTATGCAGGTAATTGAAGAAGATATAAAGAAATGGAAAGACATTCCCTGCTCATGGATTGGAAGAATAAATATTGTCAAAATGTCAATACTACCCAAAGCTATCTACACATTCAATGCAATCCCAATCAAAATTGCACCAGCATTCTTCTCGAAACTAGAACAAGCAATCCTAAAATTCATATGGAACCACAAAAGGCCCCGAATAGCCAAAGTAATTTTGAAGAAGAAGACCAAAGCAGGAGGCATCACAATCCCAGACTTTAGCCTCTACTACAAAGCTGTCATCATCAAGACAGCATGGTATTGGCATAAAAACAGACACATAGACCAATGGAATAGAATAGAAACCCCAGAACTAGACCCACAAACGTATGGCCAACTCATCTTTGACAAAGCAGGAAAGAACATCCAATGGAAAAAAGACAGTCTCTTTAACAAATGGTGCTGGGAGAACTGGACAGCAACATGCAGAAGGTTGAAACTAGACCACTTTCTCACACCATTCACAAAAATAAACTCAAAATGGATAAAGGACCTGAATGTGAGACAGGAAACCATCAAAACCTTAGAGGAGAAAGCAGGAAAAGACCTCTCTGACCTCAGCCGTAGCAATCTCTTACTCGACACATCCCCAGAGGCAAGGGAATTAAAAGCAAAAGTGAATTACTGGGACCTTATGAAGATAAAAAGCTTCTGCACAGCAAAGGAAACAACCAACAAAACTAAAAGGCAACCAACGGAATGGGAAAAGATATTTGCAAATGACACATCGGACAAAGGGCTAGTATCCAAAATCTATAAAGAGCTCATCAAACTCCACACCAGAAAAACAAATAACCCAGTGAAGAAATGGGCAGAAAACATGAATAGACACTTCTCTAAAGAAGACATCCGGATGGCCAACAGGCACATGAAAAGTGTTCAACGTCGCTCCTTATCAGGGAAATACAAATCAAAACCACACTCAGATACCACCTCACGCCAGTCAGAGTGGCCAAAATGAAGAAATCAGGAGACTATAGATGCTGGAGAGGATGTGGAGAAACAGGAACCCTCTTGCACTGTTGGTGGGAATGCAAATTGGTGCAGCCGCTCTGGAAAACAGTATGGAGGTTCCTCAGAAAATTAAAAATAGACCTACCCTATGACCCAGCAATAGCACTGCTAGGAATTTATCCAAGGGATACAGGAGTACTGATGCATAGGGGCACCTGTACCCCAATGTTTATAGCGGCACTCTCAACAATAGCCAAATTATGGAAAGAGCCTAAATGTCCATCAACTGATGAATGGATAAAGAAATTGTGGTTTATATACACAATGGAATACTACGTGGCAATGAGAAAAAATGAAATATGGCCTTTTGTAGCAACATGGATGGAACTGGAGAGTGTGATGCTAAGTGAAATAAGCCATACAGAGAAAGACAGATACCATATGGTTTCACTCTTATGTGGATCCTGAGAAACATAACAGAAACCCATGGGGGAGGGGAAGGAAAAAAAAAAAAAAAGAGGTTAGAGTGGGAGAGAGCCAAAGCATTAGAGACTGTTAAAAACTGAGAACAAACTGAGGGTTGATGGGGGGTGGGAGGGAGGGCAGGGTGGGTGATGGGTATTGAGGAGGGCACCTTTTGGGATGAGCACTGGGTGTTGTATGGAAACCAATTTGACAGTAAATTTCATATATTAAAAAATAAAAAAAAAATTATGCTGTGGAAAAAAAAAAAAAAAAAAAGAAATTGTGGTTTATATACACAATGGAGTACTACGTGGCAATGAGAAGAATGAAATATGGCCCTTTGTAGCAACATGGATGGAACTGGAGAGTGTGATGCTAAGTGAAATAAGGCATACAGAGAAAGACAGATACCATATGGTTTCACTCTTAGGTGGATCCGGAGAAACTTAACAGAAACTCATGGGGGAGGGGAAGGAAAAAAATAAAAGAGGTTAGAGTGGGAGAGAGCCAAAGCATAAGAGACTGTTAAAAACTGAGAACAAACTGAGGGTTGATGGGGGGTGGAAGGGAGGGGAGGGGGGTTGATGGGTATTGAGGAGGGCACCTTTTGGGATGAGCACTGGATGTTGTATGGAAACCAATTTGACAATAAATTTCAATCAATCAATAAATAAATAAAAGAAAATTATCTTCTTTATTAAGTTGAAAGTTTATGAAAGATAGAAAAAAAAACATCTGACAGCTTATTAGAAATTTCTATTTGAGACATCTAGTTGTGTCAATGAAGTAATATAAATGTCAGATAAATGTGAAATACGCATTTTTTTAATAAAATAAAATCCCCAGAACTTATCCAAAATAGGGCCAAGTCTCCATTTCCAAATATTTACAAGACCATTTTGGAATGACAAAATCAGAATGAACTTAGAACCAAATTATATTCTACTTTTTAGTTTATTCAATTTTTTGAAACATTTTTGTCTCCAGCAGAAACTCCTCATGCATGTCAACAGAGCCATACAAACACAAAACTTTGTTTTGAGAAAAATATTTTAGGAAATTTTGACAGCGGCTTCATTGAGCAAGAGCTCACACTGGAGAAAGAGAAGCAAAAAAGTGATGAGGGACCATAAGGCAAGTTGAGGGCCAAGTACAAGGTAGTGCAATCCCCCACTCCCCAGAAAACAAATGGTTACTCTGATAGTCTTCATCAGTTTACAAATATCTTAGTAATATTATAAGAAAGGGATAATCTTACCAATACATTCATCTCCAGGAACTCCCTACTATCTTAATGATAATGTTTTGCAAGAGGAAAAATCAACCTTAGCTTGACAATACCCAGGTCTCTAGTAATCTGTAAATCCTCTTTAGTGTATGGAAATCCTTTTAAGAAACTTCCTCTTGACTTTACCTCCCCCAACTCCACAGTATAAGCAGCCACTCTGCACAACCCCAGTTCAGCTCTTCCTGCTCAGGGTCCTGTCCCAGTGCTTTAATAAAACTGCCTTTTTGTACCAAAGATGTCTTCAAGAATTCTTTCTTGGTTGTTGGCTCCAAACCCCCACCAACACCCCAAAAACCTATTAAAAAGTATTAACTTTATTCTATCAATTACCCTTAGCAACATGTATATAGTACTCTAGGAAAAGTGGGTCTGAAGTAGACTGAAGGTATGGAGGTCACACCTGTACAGGCTAAGTGAATCACAACCTCAATGTTTCTGATTCCAAATGTCTGCCAGTGTTACTTGTTAACATCAAAAAGATGTTAGGGATTAGATCTAGGGATGAGAATGATGCCATGGCAATATTTCCAGTGAATCTTTGGATCTTTGAATTAACCTTAAATTCTACAATACAAATTGCAGAAAACCTTGTTTCTTTATATAAATCAACCTTTGCCACATATTATCAAGAATTTGCAGTAGTCCTTTGACCCAGATAAACATTAGCAGGGTCTTCTTTTCCAATGATTTAGGGATTATTGATTATCAAATTTTCCTAGTAAAAAACTGTGATTGTAGATGAAACTGCATTTTATTTATTTTGAAAGAGTAATTTTCTGGTATGTGATTGAGAGGTGAAGATGGTTTCATAGCATGAAAGACAAAGCACAGTATGCTAGACTGTGTTTTGTTTTTGTTTTTTTTTTCCTGATGCAGATTTTTCCCTTAAATGGAAGATTTCCATGCAAGTCAAAAGTCAGGATAGGCATGGAAGGGGCAAAAAGCCAGCTTTAGCATTACTGTAGCTCAGAGGACAAGTGCAAGTCTGGCAAAAATAGCAGGTTACAGGAGAAGGTTGACACTGGGTCAGAAAGAATTTAAATCCAAGAGGCTTTATCATTAAAGCCTAGGTATATTTCTTTGTTTCTAAATATCCTGGAGACTCATCTTCTTTTATTCTAGATACATTATCTTTGGAATTCAGGTATCATCTTCATTTTACCATATTTTCTGGGTTTACTAGAGGTCCCATAAGGGAATCATGCTATAAGAATACAATTACACTCTCCTAGCATGAAAGGAGTATCTTTAGAACAAAAAACCTTAATACCTTAACTTTTCTATCCATCCCATCTCCCAGAATCCACACAGCTGAGAAATCACATGTAAATCCATTGGTAGCAGTGTTTCAAAAGTAGCAGTTCTTCTAACAGGGATGGTAGGGGGAGGAGAGTTACTCATCTTTACCTGTGTGCATCAGGGTTTCAGCAAGACATGAGTAGACTGAAAAAGCACTCCAACTATCCTATACATCTTAGAGAAATGAACATCATCCTCTCCTTCTCTAAGCTCCCTGTTGAGAATCTTTCGTGTGGAAACTGTATAGGCCCAGCCTGGTATGGTACTATCTTATCAATAGCCAGACTAACCATAAGTTTAGGCCAATGACAACCATGGACACAACTAGAAAGGAAAGAAATTAAGTATTCAGTGTTTGATAACTAAAAGGAAGGAAGGAAGGAAGGAAGGAAGGAAGGAAGGAAGGAAGGAAGGAAGGAGAAAGATAAAGAAAGGTCTCAACATAGTTAATTATTAAAAAATTAGAACCCCAATGTTCTCCAGGATAGATCACATGTCAGGCTACAAAACAATTTGCAATAAATTTAAGATTGAAATCATGTTATGCATCCTTTCTAACCATGATAGTATGAAGCAAGAAATCAATAAAAAAACTGGAAAAATTACAAACACGTAGAGGGTAAACAACATGCTACTAAACAGTCATTGGGTTAATGAAGAAATCAAAGAGGAAATTAAAGAATACATGGAGACAAATGAAAATGAAAATACAAGAACCCCAAATCTTTGGGACACAATGAAAGCAGTTATAAGAGTAAAATTTATAGCAATACAGATCCATCTAAAGAAACAAACAAAAAATCTCAAAAACAAAAACGATCCAAACTTATATCTAGAGGAATTAGAAAAAGAACAAACAGAGTCCAAGGTGAATAGAAGGAAGAAAATCATAGAGATCAGAGCAAAAAAACTGAAATAGAGACTAAAAAGTCAATAGAAAAGATCAATGAAACCAGTAGATGGTTCTATGAAAAGATAGGATAAACTTTTAGCCAGATGCATCAGGAAAAAGAGAGAAGACTCGAATAAATAAGATCAGAAATGAAATAATGAAGTAACAGCTGACAGCACAGAAATACAAAGGATCATATGAAAATTATATACCAATAAATTGGAAAACCTAGAAACAAATAGATAAATTCCTAAAAACATACAACCTTCCAAAACTAAATCAGAAAGAAACAAAAAAAATCTGAACAGACCAATTGTAGTAATGAAATTAAATCAGTAATCGAAAAGCTCCCAACAAACAAAAGTCCAGGACCAGATGGATTCACTAAACATTTTATTCTACTAAACATTTAAAGAAGGATTAATATCTATTTTTCTCAAACTATTCCAAACAATAGAAGAAGGAAAGCTTCCAAATACATTCTACAAGGCCAGTATCACCCTGATACCAAAACCAGACAAAGATACTACATAAAAAGAAAACTACAGGCCAATATCCTTGATGAACATAGATGAAAAAATCCTTGACAAATATCAGCAAACTATATTCAACACTACATTCAAAGGGTTATCATTCAAGATCAAGTGAGATTTATTCCAGGGATGCAAGGATGGTTCAATAGTCACATTTCAATGTGATATACCACATCAACAAAATGTAGGATAAAAATCTCATAATCATATCAATAGATGCAGAAAAAGCATTTGACAAAATGCAACACCGATTCATGATAAAAACTCTCAACAAAGTGGGTTTAGAGGGAATATACCTTAACATAATAAAGGTCATATATGAAAAGTCCACAGCTAATATTATACTCAATGGTGAAAAACTAAGAGGTTTTCCTTGACAGTCAGGAACAAGACTAAAATGTCAACTCTCACCATGATTATTCAAAATGGTACTAGAATCCTAGCCACAGCAACCAGACAAAACAAAAGTAAAAGACATCCAAATAGGTAAGGAAGAGGTTAAACTGTCGCTATTTGTAACAGACATGATACTACACATAGTAAACTCTAAACATTCCACCAAAAAATTATTAGTATTAATTCAGTTAAGTTGAAGGATAAACAAAATTTTATGCAGGAATTGGTTGTGTTTCTATACACTAATAATGAAGTAGCAGAAAGAGAAATTAAGAAAAGAATCATATTTACAATTGTGCAAAAAAGAATAAAATACCTAGGAATAAACTTAACCAAGGAGGTGAAAAAACTGTACTCTGAAAACTATAATACATTGATGGAAGAAATTGAAGATGACACAAACAAATGGAAAGATATTCCATGCTCATTGATTGGAAAAATATTGTTAAAATATCCATACTATTCAAATCAGTCTACAGATTTAATGCAATCCCTATGAAAATACCAACAACATTTTTCATAAAACTAGAACAAATATTCCTAAAATGTGTATGGAACCACAAAAGACTCCTAGTAGCCAAAACAATCTTAAGAACAAAGCTGGAGGCATCACAATCCCACACTTCAAGACATACTACAAAGCTGTAATAATCAAAACAATATGAAACTGGCACAAAAATGAGCATACAGATTAATGGAAGAGCACAGAGAACTCAGAAATAAAGCTACACTTTTATGATAAATTAATTTATGACAAAGGAGGCAAGAGTATACAATTGGGAAAAAAATAGTCTCTTCAATAATCAGTGCTGGGAAAACAGGACAGGTGCATGTAAAAAAATGAAACTGGACTACTTTCTTACACCATACACAAAAATAAACTAAAAATGGATTAAAGATTTAAATGCAAGACCATAAAACTATTAAAAGAAAACATAAATAGTAATTTTTTCGACATTGGCCTCAGCAAAATTTCTCTAGATATGTCTCCTCAGACAAGGGAAACAAAAGCAAAAATAAACTATTGGGACTATATTAAAATAAAAAACTTTTTCACAGTAAAGGAAACAATCAACCAAACAAAAAGGCAACCCATGAATGGAAGAACATAAAGGTAAATGACAAATCCAGTAAGAGTTAATTTCCAAAATATATAAACAACTTCTAAAACCCAACACCAAAATCATCATCATCATCACCATCATCATCATCATCATCATCATCATCATCTGATTAAAAATGGCCAGAGGATTTGAATAGGTATTTTTCTAAAGAAGACATATAGATGGCATCAACCTCACTAATCATCAGGAAAATGCAAATCAAACCACAATGAGATATCATCTTATCCTCTCATAATAGCTAGAATCAAAGACAAGAAATAACAACTATTGCCATGGATGTGGAAAAAAAGGAAGACTTGTACACTGTTGATGGGAATGTAAATTGGTATAGCCCACTGTGGAAAACAGTATGGAGAGTCCCCCAAAAATTAAAAACTTAAAATACCATAAGATCCAGTAATTCCACTACTGGATATTACCCAAAGAAAACAAAACACTAATTCAAAAAGACATATGCACCCCTATGCTTATTGCTGCATTATTTACAATGGCCATGATATAGAAGCAATCCAAGTGTCCATATACAGATGAATAGATAAAGAGGGAATGGCATATTTATGCTCATACACACACACACACACACACACACACACACACACACACACACACACACACTGGAATATTACTTAACCATAAAAAAGATGAGATCATGGGTATGTCAAAACATGAACAGATCTAGAGGGTACTAAGCTCAGCAAAATAAGTTAGAGAATGACAAATACCATATGATTTCACTTATATGTGGAATCCAAAAAATGAATAAATGAACAAAGAGCCAAAACAGACCCATAAATACAGAGAACAAACTGATGGTTGCCAGATGGGCAAAACAGGTGAAGAGGAGTGAGAGATACAGGCTTCCAGGTATGGAATGAGTAAGTCATGGGAATAAAAGTTTCAGCGTAAGGAATATAGTCAGTGGTATTGTAATAGCACTGTATGGTGACAGATGGTAGCCACACTTGTGGTGAACATAGCATAACATATGGACCTATTGAATCACTACACTGTATACCTGAAACTAATGGAACACTGTGTCAACTACACTGCAATAAAGAAAAATAAAATTCTGCTCACTGCTTTATGCATATTTTACAGTATGACACTGTCTTTATTTTGAAATGTACTACATGGGGACATAGTGTCAGGAGACATTTATGGCTTTAATGTTAAAAGTGATAAAGTTCTGGGGTGCCTGGCTGACTCAGTCAGAAGAACATGTGACTCTTGATCTCAGGGTTGTAAGTTCGAGCTCCACGTTGGGTGTAGAGATTCATAAAAAACAAACTTTAAAAAAATAAAAATAAAGTGGTAAAGTTCTTAATCTTATTCTAGTTTAGGATCAGAGACTCAGCCATGATAGACTCTGTTGAGATAGTCTCTGTGTATTAGTATTATGATAATTCTGGGGTCCCTCAAAAGCAGACAGGCACCCAGACACATACTCCTCTAAACATGTTGGCATACTGAGGCTTCAGATAGAAAGCCATGAGTCAACCTTTCCCAGTTTGCACTATGTAATGATAATAGGGTGGCTCCTAGAAACCAGCACACAAAATAAGTGAATGGTAAAATATCATTTGAGGGGACTGGACATCATATTCTCCCTCAGGTGATACACCTTCCAACTCTGTCATGACTCATGGGTCACCATGATGTGGCAGGCTGAAGAGCAATCAGTTCTTAGATCCAGCTTGCTTTTAATAGGCCTTAATCTGAGAGTAGGTTCTCTTTCTTGCTGTCATATATAAATAGAATCTGAAGAAAGGCAGTTATTAAGGGGGCTGGGCAATGATCTCACCCTTCCTATTACACCAGACATTGGTATATATATATATTTTTTTTTTTTCTCCTTCACTTCTGGGTACCATATTTCAGTATTTGCAAATGCTCAGTGAGGCTGAAACTCAAGTTTCAAGCACCTCAAGTAAAAGAGCAATGTTCTTTTCTGAGAGACTTTAATATTATTTTAATCTGTTCTCTTTGTTGTTGTTATTGTAACATATTTGCTTTCAAATAATTTCAGAAAAGCTTATGGAAAAGCTGTAAGAATAGTACAAAAAACTGTATAGTACTCTTGTCCAGACTCTGAAGTTGTTAACATTTTATAATACTTGCTTCATCATCATGTGTAATATTTTTTCTGAATAATTTGGCAAAATGTTGTAGTCAAAATGCTGCATATTCTAAGAATAAGAATATTCCCTTACATAACCACAGCACAATTATCAAAATAATGAAACCAATAATAGCACAGTCTACTATCTAATCAACAGATCTTATTCAAATTCCACTAATTGCCAGAACTAATGTATTTATTGCTATTCCAGGGTCCAATCTGGATCGGGCATTGTTTGTCAGGCTTTGTCTTCTATGATAT
This sequence comes from Panthera tigris, assembly GCF_018350195.1. Taxonomy (NCBI): domain Eukaryota; kingdom Metazoa; phylum Chordata; class Mammalia; order Carnivora; family Felidae; genus Panthera; species Panthera tigris. The sequence continues at coordinate 83,299,175 of NC_056669.1, forward strand.
TAACATTTTTGAAAAGTATAGGATAGTCATATTTTAGAGTGTCTCTCAGTTTGGGCTTGGCTGATGTTGCCTTGTGATCAGATTAGTTGATTCATTTTTAGTAGAAATATTACACCACTGATAAAATGACCTTAGTGCATTGTATCTGGAGATGATGTTGATTTATCCCCTTCATGGTAATAAATTTGATTGCCTGGCTAAGGTTATGTCTGCCAGATCTCCATGGCAGAGTGATTGTATTTCCTCTTGCAATTGATAAGTACCTATAAAGAAGATACTTTGGAACTATGTAAATATCCTTTTCTCAGCAAATTTTACTCAGTAGTTTGATGATTTTTGCCTAAGTCAATTATTACTGTTTGCCAAAGTGTAATTTTCTAACTCAATTACTTGTTGTCAGTTGGCATTTTACCATAAAGAGGAACTCTTTTTCTCCCATTTACATGTTTATAATTAAGAAACCCAGATCTGGGCCCAAGATAGGCTCACTGCTACTGAGGAGTCATATTTCTAGAACTTTTGGGGGGACAGAGCTAGAAAACAAATATAATGTGCACACACACACACACAAATACACAAATATCTATCTCTATCTCTTCTATCTCTGTCCCTATCTATTATCTATATCTATCTGTCCTAGACATCTTAAAAACCATGAATTTATACTGACACCTTCAATGCAAATCCAACACCATATGTTTAATTTTCATCTTCTCTCCCTCCATATGCTTAGAATTCTTTTTTACTTATTTGCTCAATACTAGAATATAGAAAGAGTAGTTTCAGAAACATAAACCCACACTGCTTCTACAAACAAATTTAGCAACTAGTGTTCATTATTTGCTTACAGTTTTTTAAATCTTTAGTCTGAGGGTATAGAGAGAAGACACAATGTTCAAAGGTTCCCTTTTGAATTTGTTATTATACCCTCATTAAGTGTGTTATTCGTTTGAAACAAAATTCAGTCTATGAGTTTATTTGTATTCTAATATTTCCCCTCCACATACACCTTTGTTGATTTATTTACTTTTAATTTTTTGAATATATAAAGTATTAACATGGATCTGAAGTCAGAAATATACAAACAAATACACAGAAAAGTACTAGGCCTTTGGTCTAAATCCTTCTACTTGACTTTCAAATACTTTCTAAATATAATAAAAAACTAGTTTCTGGTTTATATTTCATATATGTGCTTGTGGCATTATTTTTTTGTTTTTGAAAAATAAATACATATAGTTTTATTTTTTAATTTTTTAAATATTTATTTATTTTTGAGAAGGAGAGAGAGAGAGCCAGTGTGAGTGGGGAAAGGAAGAGAAGAGAGGGAACACAGAATCTGAGGCAGGCTTCAGGCTCTGAGCTGCCAGCACACAGCCCAACGTGGGCTTGAACCCATGAATTGCGAGATCATGACTTGAGTTGAAGTCGGACACTCAACCAACTGAGGCACGCAGGTGCCCCTATAAATATATTTTTCATTATTTCCTTACCTTTCTTACAACATAGCTAAAATTAAATATATGTTTCATTTAATACTTTGCTTTTGCTTTTAACAATATATATTAAAATCATATCATTTCATTTCTCATGATTTGTTGTGGCTTCATAGTCATCCATTGTGTGGGAGGACCATAGTTTATTTAACCAAATTCCTAGATATGAGCATGTAGGTTACTTCTGATATTTTATAATTCCAGCCCATAGTGCAGTTAATTACCATATAGATATTTTTCATATTGTTATATAATATGAAATATTAATATATTAATAATATATTAGAATTATAATATACATTATATATTTATATATACATAATATTGTTATATATAAATATAATTACCATATATAATATTATACGTATGTGAATATAATTGCCATATATATATATTTCATATTATTGGCAGTGTGTACAGGGTAAATGATTAGAAGTTGAATTTCCAGGTCAAACACATATATAGTTCTGATAGATTTGCCAAAGTTCCCTCCATAAAACGTTGTGCCAATTTGCATTCCCACCTGCAGTGCTTGTTTCCCCACAGCCTTGCCAACAGAAGGTGTTGTTAAGCTTTATTTTTTGCAGTCTAAAAAGTGAAAATGATATCTTGGTATGGTTTAAATTTACATTTCTCTTATTATGAGTGAAGTTGAACATCTTCCCAACTTTAGGAGTCAGTTTGGATTTTTTTATGGATTATCTGTTCATTTCTTTGGCCAATTATTATATCATGCTTAGGTCTTTTCCTTCTAAATTTTAAAGAAAGAACTATATATAGTTCTATATATATATACACATACACACATGGATATATATATACACATATATACACATATATATGTATATATATATTCAATATTCCATATATACTGGTTCATAATGGAATAATATATGAAATATTGCTATGCTTTTATATTCCTCAGTTTTGCTCTGAATCATAATGTCATGGAAAGAGGGGATAGCAGAATCCTGAACTTCTTCTCTTTTCTCTGTAACCACACACTTTCTTTTCTTCTTTTCTTCCTAACCTAACTCTGTCTACACTCTCTTGTATCTCACTTCTCCACAAAGAGTTGTCTCTTGCCTACTCTTTAGACAATTTGTCCTTAGGCCTACTGCCTGGGAAAAAGGCCCCCAATGCCTCTGTAGATGAGTTTAGGTTAATTTGAATATGAAATTTCAGAGTGCAGTGTTCCCAGCATGGTTAAAAAGGAGTAACATGGGTTTGGTGTTCCAAGTACATGTGGTCTTATGAAATTCTTGTCTCATGGAGAGAGGCATGACTAAAAAAGCACCAGAGTGGTCCTATAAAATAGCTTTTCTATTTTCTGTCCTTGTTGAGTCTAAAGACAGTAATGTTAAAGAGTAAAGCAAAAATGTTTTTGCCTATCAAATTTGTATGGTGTGTGTGTGTGTGTGTGTGTGTGTGTGTGTGTGTGTGTGTGTGTTATGAGGTACTAATGACAGTGTGGATAATGAGATTTCCATTTCATTACTAGTAGTAAAACTCTTTGAAAAGCAGTTTGATTACATGTACATATTAACCTAGTAATTACACATTTGGGAATCTAATTTTAGGAAATAATGCCAAGAATCTAAAATCTTTAGTTTTGATTACCATCACTGTAGAATTACAGTTGGTGGTCTAAAATAGGAAACAATAGATATTGCTAATACTAAGAGATTAGCTAAGCAAACTATGATGATTTCACCAAGTAGAATATTATTTAGGCTTTAAAATTGTTACTTGAAAAACTGTATAATCCCACAGGAAAATGTTTCTGGCAAAATTAAGTGAAAAATAATATAAAAATTATATATAATTGTATACACAATTTGACTTAAAGTGGGTTAAGATAATCTCACAGAAATGGAGGAAAGGATAAAAATTCTTCAGAGTATATCAGTGTATCAGTAGTTTAAGGCATAAAATTGTTTTCAAACTTCTCGAAAAAAAATTCTGTGCAATATATCGATGTTTGTTTTGGGGTGTTAAGTCTAAGGGTGAATTATATTTCCTGGTTTGCTTTTCTGAGTTTTCACATTTTTCTGTCTTTGAATTTATTACTCCTATAATTAACAGAATTATGGTAAGGAGGGCACCCAGTTATCTCTAAGGTCCTTTCCAAATTCAGCATGGAAATATTTTTACCCATAATCAAGAGCTTGCTGTGTTCTTTGCTGTTCCTTCTGTTTCTGTTGCATGTGTATTAATCCAGGATTTATAGTTGATGTCTGTCTTGAAATACATGAACATTAACTAAGCTCTCAAATAGATCCTGAAATTTTGAGGCAGATGCCTGTGCTGTACAGCCAATTTCCTCATAGTCAGTGTTCATTAAATGTGTCTATGATAAACTTGGAGTATAAGTAGACTAGACCAAGACCTTTATCATTAAGGTAAATTTGCATTCCCCACATTGCCAGACATTTTGTTCCAGCTCAGAAACATATCAGAGGCAATGGAATTATCTGTTAGAAATTGCCTCACTGGCATTTTTTTTGTTTGCACCAGTTCCTCCTAGTACTAGTACTATGAAAAAAAAATCTTTAGAAACTTTAGTTTCATGATAAATTTTCATGATAGATTTAAAAACCTACTCTTAGCTAAAATTCTGTCTATAGCTTAGATCTAGACCAGAATTTGATATTTCTTTTTTTTTCTTTTTTTTTTCAATATATGAAATTTATTGTCAAATTGGTTTCCATACAACACCCAGTGCTCATCCCAAAAGGTGCCCTCCTCAATACCCATCACCCACCCTCCCCTCCCTCCCACCCCCCATCAACCCTCAGTTTGTTCTCAGTTTTCAACAGTCTCCCCAAAGGCAAGGGAATTAAAAGCAAAAGTGAATTACTGGGACCTTATGAAGATAAAAAGCTTCTGCACAGCAAAGGAAACAACCAACATAATTTGATATTTCTAAAACAAAGAGGGGGTGACACATCGTTGCAGAAATACATTGCTTGATTCTGAGAACCAAAGGCAGCGTTGGACCCAGCATGGACTTCAAAGTCAGTCCAAAATGTGTTCAAATGAAAGCTTCATCGGTTTCTATCTGCCCAACTCTCTACTATTTATTTAACTCTTTTGAATTTCAGATTATACTTCTGTAAAATGTCAATAACCTTAGTTAACTTACAGGCTTGATGCAATATTAAATGATGTAATTTTAGGCAATATACAGTAGTTAAATAAATAAAAATTTTAGTATCCTCATAATTGTACAATGATATGAATTCCAAGAATGTAACATAAAGAGTCATTAAATGTTAATTCTTTTCTTTCTGCTGTGTAAATATTACACTAATAGAGTCCACTAATGGGGGGAACACTTGTCCAAGTATGGATTCTTGCAGTGACTCGTGAGCTGAAATCTCAAATATTAAGAAAGGCTAAACTAGAGAAAAGACGAATTTTGGGGCTTCAAAATTGTAACACTATCATCAAGGCTGAAATAAGGAAAAAGATACTTCATAGGATAAATGATAAGAAATTAGATATAGGAAGTTATATTCAAGAACCATTTTATTAATAAACTATTATTGGTTAATATGAGATATTACTTATAGTAATATATACATATATATTTAATTTTTTAATATTTATTTAGTTTTGAGAGAGAGAGAGGGAGGGAGGGAGGGGGAGGGGGAAGGGCAGAGAAAAAAGGAAACACAGAATCCAAAGCAGGATCCAGGCTCTGAGCTCTCAGTACAGAGCCTGACATGGGGCTTGAACTCACTGTGAGATCATGCCCTGAGCTGAAGTCAACGCGTAACTGACTGAGCCACCCAGGCACTCCTATTATAGTTATATATTTAGACTTCCATTTTAGGTTATGGTAGAATTTTGTCCTTGTTAATCCTAAAATTGACTTACTTGTACAAAATAATCACCTTTTTGGTTTGATTTTCATATTATAAAATGTATACAAAAATAACTTCTCATAATTTTATTATGAACATTAAATAAAATGATGCCTTTAAAGCACCTAGCCATATGCTTGGCATTTGTGGATGCTCAATTATCATAGTCTCTCTATAACATTCACAGCTACTCTAGAATAAAATTCCATCCCTGAAGGTAGACATTGAATGCTATAACTAATAGCTCAATATACTAGGCAGTGAGAAAAATCTAAGCCAAGAAATTCAGTTTCTGACTCCAGTCTTTTTTCTATCCTGGCCTAAACATGGCTTCCTACAGCTCTGATATACATCAGGTGGGGCTGTGATAAAATGGATCATCTCCCAGCTGCATTTTCATCCTGGAGATATGTTCAGATTCAGATAGTACTGGGTGTTGCATAATTAGGAAGGTGTGGAGCAAAAGCAATTTGGCCTTGCTTTAACCAAAGCTTATCAGACTCTTCCAGATCTTCAGATACAGAAACATAGACCCATCTATGAGATCATGGATCTCTAGTTGCCTATCTATACATTAACACCACTTTAAGGAGCTTCCTGGGAATCCCGTTGAGTGGCCTTAGAACACACAGTGTGTGATCTGAAACAAAGAGCAGCTGTGGCCCATATTAGCTCTATATCTTTACATAGTTTCCCCCAAATCTCCATAGTTTCCTTCATTTAGTTTACCCAAGTCTCATTTGGAAAACTTGGAACAAAATTTCTTGTCCTGCCTACAATAGGGTCATATGAGGGTCAAATGGGGTAATGGATCTAAAAACACTGTGGAGAAAAAAAAAATGTAACATTCTTTATAACATAAACTAGGATTATTATTATCTTCAGAGATTAAAAAATTAAAGTCTTTTAAACAATGTTAAAAAATATTGCTTTATAAATATAAGGAATAGCATACTTGTAGGGGCAGAGATTGAAGCTGCTAAGACTGACAAGGAGGTAATTGACAACTTTTGGAAATCACAAGCTCTGTTGGGGATCTTCCTCTGCTGGCATCCATTCTCTTGTTCCTGGTGTTGTTAGGATTTAGCTACTGGAGCCCTGAATTTGTTTTCTTAACTGATGTTTTATCCTATGAGTGCCTCTAACTTTATCTAGCCAGAAGAAAAGCAATGAATAGTGAACATGAAAAAGAAGCAAGATGAGAGAAGTAAAAGACTGGACAGAGAGAGTTCTTCTGCACAGTGCTCCAAGACAAGTCTACTCTCACCTTACCGCCTCCTGTAGTTTAGATGTTAGGAACTAATGACCACCAAATCAAACATCATGGCTCCCATCGTGAGTGTGCTGGTATTCTCTCTGCTCTGTGGTATATTTACGTGTTTACTGATTATTCCAAGATGATATTTTTCACTCTCTGAAAGTTTCAAGGGCAAAAAAATGCACTAGAAATTTGGGAAACACTCAAGAAGCTATAAAATATTACCTCTTGATAGCAAGACATTTTATAATGATATTGTGTCTGGTGGGCAGGGCTGTCAGTGTAACATGAAGATTAAATCCTCACTGGCAGTGGATTTTTATCTATTGCCAAGGACAGAAATGTAAAAGGTCATTTTAAGGAAAGCAGCCTGTGCAGAAAGTGATGGGGCATAATGCTTGTGGAAGGCTAGAGAAGCCAAATACAAGGGGATTTCTGCAAGGTAAAAGGTCACAGATGCTGCTACAGGAATGACTCAAGAAGATGACAACCTACATTGGCAGCCTACATTCACAAGAAGGTATCCAGATGAAAAGAAAGTGAATTCTTAGAATTGCCATGAGAGCTCTTGCCCTTGATTGTGACACAGTTCTGACAATTCTGAGATCACTATTAACTCACTACCAGTACTGGGAAACAGATAACTTCACAGGAGTTTAATCTTCTCTTACAAATGCATGATGTCAATATGCTAAGGTCCATTGCAACAGACCATGATTAAAAAAGTATTTTCCCAAAGTACAGGTGAAGAAACTTAAGGTTTAGAGATCTCACAGAGCAAGCAAGTATTGAAGCAAGCTAGTGTGCAAATCCAAAACACTTCAGCTTCAAAGTCAATTCTGTTAATCAGCTTATTATATGTGTATAGGTCCTATTCATAACAAAGTATGAAACTGCAAGGAGGAACAGAAGATTGAGGAACACCGGATTTTCTGGATGTTAGTTTCTTTAATCGTTAAGGGAATTAGTGACAATACCTAAGGTATGATAACATTCAATAATGAAGGCAAAAAAATTACCGGTTTTAGCCTTATCTAAATATTAGTGAATAATTTATTTCCGGTGCCTGAAACATTGTACACATGCGATAAGTTTTACTAACATAATTTAATCAAGTGTCTCCAAATTCCTGTTTTTAGGTATGAGTAGGTTAATTCCAAACAAGTTAGGCACCACCCTAAGAATTGGCAAAAAGCAAAACAAACAAAAAACCAAAAACATGGTATATTGGAAGAGAAATACAATGGGGATTGTAGTGGAGACAGGGAACATATATCCCCACATTCCATAATCACTCTCAACACTGAATTTTGATATCTTAGAGGAAATAAATTAAAACCATCAGAAATGATTTAGTGCCTTAAGGCTGTCAAAGATAAATGAATCACCTGTGTAAAATATCAATAAAATAAGTGTTACATTGTCCAACAAGTATAAAAAAGAATCACAGTTTTGTTCATATATATGTCTTCAGCTAATTTTATTTATGTTTATTTGTTAGAAATTATGCTAGAAACATGTTAGAAATTATGTTAGTAACAAAGGTGAATAAGATAAATGTGATTCCTCTCCTAATTGAGCTTACATTCTAATGGAAGATATAGAAAGAAAATAAGTACAAATTTTACAATTTAAGGTACTGTAAAGTGCTATGAAGTAGGCAAAAAGAATTTAGGACAGCATTGGTTATTCAGATAGGATGTTTACAGGCTGATTTTTTGGACATGAGACCAGATGGCTATAGTATTAAAAGGATCATCGCTAATTATTGGCTACATTTAGATTCCTGGTATGAAAAGGTAACCCAACATCCTTATCTTCTTTTGAGAAAGTTCAACTTTTGTTCTTAGGATAACAGAAAGGATTTATTTTCTTAAGAGTCAGTTATTTTTAGTGCTAAAGAGTTCAAATGTAGTTCAAAATGCCAACCTGATACATTGACTGGGAAAATATGGCAAAGCATAATTTCTAAGAATTAATTATATCATCTGATACATGACAGCAGGTTTTGCTGGTCTAAGAATTGTATCTAAAAGAATATACACCACAAATATAAAATGAAAAGACCAGGTTATGTTTAATAAGTACACTTATAGCAAAGAGAAGGCAACTATAGTGAAATGGAGAAATTTGGAAATACCCCTAAAAATATAAGCAAATCAGCTTATCTCATTAAGTCTATTTTTTTCCTATCTGAAACAGAAATGTGGGTAATAAATTTGGGGAGGAAATGTTTCTTTTCTACTTCTGATGTTTCTTTCCAGGTGAAGGAAAAACAGTTTGGGTAACAATTCTGGCTTCTCTCTGCCCCTTTATTTGTTCTGTTCCAGAAAAGAAAAAAAAAACAAAAAAAAAAAAACAAAAAAAAAAACAAAAAAAAACTAGATGACTTCCTTGAAATGGTAAATTTATGAATAACCTGGGCCAGTTAAACATCTCTCTCTCCTTTTTGGGAAGGAGCTATGAAAGAGGCAGGCTCACCCATAGGGAGGATGCAATGGAGAGCCAACTGGCAGGTAGATAAATCAGTCAGTGTTAAGATACTTGATGATATTCTTCAAGGTCAAAAATCAAGATAATAAGGCAATAATGTGCAGATATCCTTAGGATTTTTATTTTTCAATATGTCATATTCTGGTGTGGAAGACAAATTCTATTCAAACTCTCAACAATAATAATTTGTGATTTACAATTCAGTTGTGGCATTAAAATATAATGACAAATCTGAAATTGTTGCAAAAAATTCACTGCATAGAAACATGTACATTTTTTTATTCTAGCAGTATACTTCATAACTAAAGCTCAATCTTCAAAACTAGAAATAATAGTGAAAGCATAGGATTGAGGCCCAGAAATTTTTAAGCAACCAAGAGACACTTCCAGGATACCTCAGCTTTAGGTGAAGGATGCTGTGTTCTATTGATCAATAAAGGACTCATTCCTGTCTGCTAGGTAATGGTCTCTGTTATAAGTTGGATTGGGTCCCCACCCCAGAAAATCTCCATTGATGTATTAACTCTTGGTACCTGTGAATGTGATCTTTTTTTTTGAAAATAGTCTTTGCATATGTAATCAAGTTATGATGAAGTCATACTGGAGTAGGGTGGGCCCTCAATCTAAAATGAGTGATGTCCTCATAAGAGAGGAGGAAAGACCCAGACACAGGTACACAGGGTAAGAAGACAGCCATGTGATGATGGAAGTAGAGATTAAAGTGATGCATCTATAAGGCAAGGAACACCAAGGATTGTTAGCAAATATCAGAAGTTAGAAAAAGCAAGGAGGGGTTCTCCCCAACAGAGATCAGAGTATGACCTTTTAAATACCTTAATTTCAGACTTGTAGTCTCCAGAATGGTGAGACAATAAATTACTATTGTTTTAAGCCACCTGGTTGTAGAATTTGGTTATGGAAACCCTAAGAAACTAATACAGTCTGCACACCTAGTTACAAGAAAACCCAGGCATCACTTCCTGCTCCACTGGAAAGATCATATATCATTATGTAAGACTTATGTTGTATAGCCTGGTACTCCTCGAACTTGGAGAACACAACCAAAGCCATGCCCCAGTTGAGTGTGCTTTCTCAGACGCTGTTGAACTCAGTTCTACTTCCAAGAACTTGCCCAGACCAGTGTTGGTAAAGTAGTGTTGTGCCAAGGGGCTGTGTAAATGGAGAAGTCATGGAGGTTGAGAGGATGGCCAAGTGGACTAAGAGTGAGCTGACTCTCAAATTCAGGAGAGACTCAGAGTCTCCTACTAATACGGTAATCATCTGTGATTTACCAAAGTAACCCTGTGTATTTGAGTCTAGATTTAAGGGTCCGATACCTGAAAAATCACAGAATATAGTAGCTAAGGGATTTACCATCTCTCCCTATTGATCTGCTTCTAACCTTTCACCTTTGCTTCCAGGGTTTCATCATTCTAATACCTTGGACCCCATTCCTCTCAGCTACACATATTTGTTCCTTTTATTATGTTTAGTCTCTTGCCTCTAATATCCTGCATATTTTTGTCTCCATATTTATAGCTGATGATGTTTCTCCAATCTAAAGATTCTCCTTGTTCCTCTTTGTCCATCCAAATGCAACCTTTAAGGCTCAAGTTATATAATCTACTTTCTCTATGAAAACTCTGCCAGTCATTGTAATCACAATCAACTACCTTGTGTGATCTTATTATGCAGTTCTTGTTCCTAAGTTATTTTATAATCCTACTTGATGCTATTACATTTATGGTGTTTGGTGGGGGAGGTGGGGAGTGAAGACAAGGTGGTAGCCTTATCTTTCAAGAGGATGCTTGGCTCATTTAGGGTAGGTGTAAATTAAATCGGTTGTACAATTTTAATATTCTCTCTAGTACATAGCAAAGTGAGGACTATAGCAGGTGGTCAATAAAAATTGACTGGGTAATGAAGAAATCTAGTGCTATTATAAATGAGAAAAAATACAGCTAAAGTGTAAATGTAGAATCTGGGTCAATCATGAGATTCCATTATTCTAAAAACTATGCAAATCTTGATTGGTCCCCGATGAAAGTAGAAAATAAAGGAAAAAAAATTTATTGAACCGCTGTACTATGTCTCAGGTACTGCACCAAGCAACTTACATGTATAATCCTCCTAATCCTCTTTAAGATCATGATCATTATTCCCAATCTAAATATCAGAAAATTGAGAATCAAAGAGCTTCTTGAAGAACCAATATTGAGCAGAAGATCCTTGCATGATACTATGCTCCCCTTCTCTTTCAAAGTCATGTTTTAAAACATTTTGAGGAGCAGAGCAAAAGAATGCCTTTGGACTCTGTATGGGAATTCAAAGGGTCACATTAAAAATAAATTGATTGACAGCAACTACATGTGTATGACAGGGCAATCTTGGTTCTTGGTGACATATGGGGCATTGTCCTCCCAAGAGATAAATGTCAACCAGAGGTTTTCTTGATGGAAAACATTATAAAAGAACTTCTTTGAAGGAAAAAAATCTACTATTAAAGTCATTTCAGAGACATTGAAAATGTTCTTTATTCTCTTAGACTGTAGTGAAAAAAAGCATTTAACCTATCAGCCTGCAAATTGACCTTGTGGTCTTAGAAAAGACAGGCTAATTATTTTAAAAGGTTACACTTCCTCCCACTTCCAGAAAAGAAGAATGAGGCTCAGCAATATGGAATGACTAGAAGAATTATGGATGTTCCTCTTCAAAGTTGATGATTCCCGAGGCTCAGTAACAGCTCCAGGCACGGACATAGTAGGTGGGTGACAGATTCAAAATAGGTTCTTTTTCAATGTAGTATAACATAGTGATTAGGAAGCATATCTAAAAATGTACAAAGAGATATGCAAATATCTCATTTTTAAGTGCAGCCAAGTATAGTGATTAAGAATAGAAATGCTAGAGTCAAGCCAATATTTTCAAATTTTGGCTCTACGTCTTAAAAGCTATGTAACTTAGGTCACGTTATTACACATTTCTGTTTCTTCATCTATATGAAGGTAATTATACTGCCTAATTTATAGAGCAGTTAGGATTAAATAAGCTCATATTTATAAAGTGCTTATAACAGTGGTAAAGAGTTATAACAATGTTTTTATGTAAAGTACTATTAATCCCTGACATTATTTGTAGAATCATAAAAATATAAATTATTTTCTTCAAAATCTTTGAATCTAAATGTACATTTTTTTTTTTATTTGAAGAAAACTCTTGCCCAGATTACACAGTGAAGTATGAGCAGAATGAAATCTTCCAACTCTTAGCGACTATTCCGGATCTTTCCCCAGTTCATGTGGCACTTTCAATATTGTCAGCCATGAAAAGATGCCATTAGCTCTTCTGTTTCCTTCCTCTTATGCTGGGAGCTTCCCAGTTCTAGAACCCAGTTTGGGAACCTACAAGCAGGCTCCTGGGGCTTCAAAGCCTTCCTACTCACAGAAATTGAGAACCAGGAGGACACTATCCTCCAGAACTTGTGAGTTAGTAAATGATTTCCTGAAGGCTGTGATCAAAATGTAAACTATTCAATACACGGGGACACTAATGAATTTATCTGAAAGAAAAATGATTGATGGAGAATGGGACAAGGACAAGTAGATTGTTAGGAGATAATCAGTTTTTGGAAAATGTCATGGGTAGTAAATGACTTAGGAATTGGAGGTGGGGAATATGAGCAGGGTTCACAGAGAAAGAAAACACTAGAAGCCAGGCAACCCACACATTAAGAGAAAGAGTTAGCAATGCACATGGTGTCTGCATATCATTTAAATGTAGCTTTCCCTTCTTCCAGAATTTAATTAATTGGACAGAGAAGAGTAGTGATAAAAGAACAAAAAGGACAAAGAAAAGATGGAAGGCAGGTCTGCTGCTACCGTGTGCAGATACTGTGTTACATTTTCATCACAATAACCCTATGAGGTAGGTTGTTTGCAACCCCACCTTCCGATGAGGAAACTCTGTTTAAAATAGGTTTTAAAACTTGCTTATTCAGCTAATAACAGGCAGAACTGGAATTTAAAGATAAGGTCATTCTGTGGTGTCCAAATGCCTGGCTCACTCTCTATTGTAAAAATCCCTTTTCTTTTCTCCCCCTTGCTGAACCCAATTGAATGGGTTCTCACTTTGAAGCACTTCTTTTCTTACCACTGTGCCTGCCAAAAACTCATCACCCTGTATTAGAAGGCACTTGACTGCACGTCAAAGAGAGAAGAGAAACTGCTCTTCTCTAGTTAACTATTTTTAGCACAAATGAACTGACCCACTGGTTTATCTTAAACGATGCTGGCAGTATTCTCGGGGCCTGGGCTAAGGCTGAGAACACACTACTGATCGTGCTTACAGCTGCAACTTGCACCTCACTCTCATTGAAAGGCAGACTGGGCCTGGTTCCACATAAATTTGCATGAACTGGATAATTGTCTTAACTTCTCAGCCTGATCATCATGCTCTTTGCTACATTTGACATTATTTACTTCCCTAAATAACTCAGTTGCTGAAAATTCATCACACGCCTGTTTATTGGAAACAGAGAAAGAGGTCACTAAGAATAATATTAGAATGGATTTTGGAGGCTCCCTCATACTGAAAAAAATCCTGTGGAAACCAGTTCAGAATTATATGTATAAAAAAAACATGGCGAGTGAAAGGAAATATGATTCTTCTACTTCACACGCTCCACATGACCCAGGTAACTCCAAAGAGAACACAAACGATAAAGGTCAGTTTGTGGCTGAAGAGGAAGACATTCCCATTCATAGTGAAAATTTTTATGACCAAATGAACATCATCAATAGAGGTAGTTAGAACATGAATACCAGTGTTGGGTCATAGATTTTTAATACACAGAACCATGAAATTTTCCTCCAACCTTCCCTGGCTGCCAGATACTTTTCTGAATGATAGTGGTTAGGGATTCTTTAAAGTGCATGTCATGGCCTTGTAAATAATGTTCTGTTTTGCTTTTGCAGGTTTATGAATAATGTTGTATTTTGTTTTTGTGTAATTAAAAAAAACCTCTTCCTCTATTTTCTATAATTGCTGTCTCTTCTCTGAGGCACCAGAAGATGATATTTATTAATTGACAGTAATTAGTGCTGAATATGTACACAGTACGGTGAAAGCTACAAGAAAAAGAAACATAATGTAAGAAAGATTCAATGTTAGCTTGCACATCAGTTCTGGCTCTGTCACTTGTGGGTGAATGAATGACTTGCAGAGAGTAATCTATATCTATAAGCAGCAGCTTCCTTAACTAACTCATAAGAAGATAAATAAAAAAGAGGAAATCCATTGCATTCTTATGTGAAAGGAGATTTGGGAGGAGAAAATGACATAACGCTGGTAAGTTGTTCAACACAGTGCTAGCCACATAACAATGCTCCTGTGAGGGGAGCACCCTTACTTACTGTGAGGGGCACCCAGGTGACTCAGTTAAGCATCTGACTTCTGCTCAGGTAATGATCTTGTAGTTCTTGAGTTTGAGCCCCACATCTCCCTCTCTCTCTCTCTCCTCTCTCTCTCTCTCTTTCTCTGTTCCTCCCCTCTCACGCTCACACACACTCTCTCTCAAAAATAAACATTTAATAAAAGTACTTACTATGAGCAATAGTAAAATGGGTAATTTCTAATTTCATATCATCTTATTGTTTTCTGTAAAACAAGTGACTGGTTATATAAGTAAACATTTTCTTTCAGTTAGAGTAGCTTTTGATAGATTGCTTTAATTTTTTGCTATATATTGTTTTGTTTATATACCTACACTTATTTTGTTTATTACATTTTGCTTCCTGCCTTTTGAATGTATTATTATGTCATAAACACATTTACATATTATTCTCTATTCTGTGGCTAGACTGTATCCCATGAAGTATAGATACTGTATCACGTTTTGGTCATAGATGAAGTCATGAAATTTAGAAATCGTAATGCTTCATTCATTCCTTGCCCAACACTCAGGTCTATCTTTTGAATCTGTCCACTTATCTATCCTTACTATTGTAGCCCTCATTTGGACCATTTCACCTCCTTTATATTTCACCTGAAGATTATAACAGCTGCTTTATTGAACTTCCTGTCTCAGATCTTGTCCCTTTTATTTCAATCATCCCTCACTCTGTAAACAAAATAGAATCTTTTAGTGTCAAATTTCTTCTGTTTCTCAGAGCCTTTTCATTTGGAGTCTCAATAAATGCATTTAAACTCATTGAACTCAACAACAACAAAAAATCCTAACTCCTTGAGGTTTTTACAAGGCCCTTTAAGATCTGACTGTCTTCTAAATGTATTGCTTCCAAATGTAGATAAATGCAATTTTGCACAGAATTTATTTTTTTAATAAATAGGTTAAAATAATTCAAATTTAACATGGAAAGGCAAACATCCTCAAATATCTATTTAAAAAATACTAAAACACCATTTTAAAAATACCGAAGAAAGATACGCATTTTTGATACTACATGAACTAGATTATGGTCTTAAAATTGTTTATTTTTTTAAATGTTTGTTTATGTTCGAGAGAGAGAGAGAGAGAGAGAGAGAGAGAGAGAAAGAATGTGAGTGGGGGAGGGGCAGAGTGAGAGAGAGAGACAGAATTCGAAGTAGGCTCCAGGCTCTGGGTTATCAGCACAGAGCCCAATGCAGGGCTCAAACCCACGAACTGTGAGATCATGACCTGAGCCAAAGTTGGAGTCTTAACCGACTGAGCCACTGAGGAGCCCCTATGATGGTCTTAAACGTAAAGACATTTTATATGGACTCAGAAGTAGCTTAAGATTATAGTGACAGAATCAGAATTAATAAATTGAATAAAGTAGATATGAAAATTTAATATGTAGCAAAAATGGCAGTTTAAATCACAGGAAGAGGAAGATTTATTTTAAAATTTTGCTAGAATAAAGGACCTCTCATTGGAAAGAAAATAAATCTAGATTTTTAATTCATATATATATATACATAATGTTAAATTATATATAAATATATATATAAATATATATATAAATTATATAAATTTATATATATAATTATATATATTATATATATATATAAATTTAATTCGTATATATATATAATGTTAAAACCACATACATGGATCATTAGATATGAAAATAAATAATTAAAATATTTCAAGAAAAAAACGGAAGTTAATTTTTAGTCTATAGAAAATAGCTTCTCATAGAATACATGGGTGGGAGGCCTTTTTTGACTAAGACAGTACCTCAGAATCCAGACGTATATAGATGTTTATAAATAGGTTGTTAGTGTGGAAAAGGCACCTTCTAAAAATTGTAAGAAAAATAATAGCATTGGATTTTATGACAAAGTATGTGACAAAAAAGTTATTATATTTACTATTTTAAAAACTTCCTCTAATGATTAAAACAAATCAGAAAACCTTATAATAAAGTTGTCACTGAATACAAACAGGCAACTCACAGAAGAGGAAATCAAAATGCCCAAAAAACGTGCAAAGGTGCTCAATCTAACCTGTGGTAAAGAAAATTTAAAAGAAAGCAACAACTAAATACATCTTCATCAGGCTGGCAACAATTATAAAGGGCAGTACCATCCACTACTGGTAGTGATGTGGATAAGTACCCAATATGTTCATGTTGGGAATGTGAATTGAAACGGTATTTTGTCAAAGCAGTCTGTTTATGGCTGGTCCGATTAATATTACAGATAACAAATAACAATCAAATTTGTGGAATGTTCTCCAATAGTACATGGGCAAAAGCAATGAGAAATTGTATATATAGTACATAATAAGCACATGTATATTATGTATTATATATGTACATAATCACATATATTTGCATATATTTACACACATGCTTATAGTTGAAAAAAGTAAAGACAATATGGATAATGTGAATGCATATTGTACATTTGTAGGAGAAAACAGTTGAATCAATAAGTATTCATTTTATGGATATATTAAGAAGCATAAACTAAGATTTTGGACAAGATAGCTAATTTAGAGTGTGTGTTTTTTGCTCTTCTTGTCAAGGCTCAACTAAATAATAATAAAGAGATAACTACATAATAAAGGGATAAGACAGATATAAATAAAAAGAGATAGGAGGGATCTTTAAAAATCTTAAGCAAATTTCCACAAGACAGAAAGCAGATGGAAGATAGGCATCTGGTAAAGGAGATCGGAGAAAGCTGTAGCATAAAATAGAGGTAAAAAGGGACTTTATAACCAAGGAGAAAAATAAATTGCCTCAAAAATGCTAGCAAAGTCCAGGATTTAGGAATCTCGGGTACAATGATGGGTAGGATTGATACTATAAATAATAGGTAGGTTACTTTAAAACCTATATAAAGAATAGACAATCATCCTGTCCCTGCATGAAAAATACACAGATGTTGAATGTCCTATTTTGAGGCATGAGAGAGAAAAAGCAAGAGATTGGGAGAAAAAAAATTCTTTTGATAAAGCTATTGAACAAATCAATGAAAAATATACATAAGTATCAGGGTACAATGAATTAGTTTGTCCATGCTTTATGTATTTTCTTGTGATTTTACTTTTTGCTCAATATTACAATTTAATATTATCTTGTTGCAGCTCTAAAAATATGAAGCATCAGTTGATATACATAAGATTCATTCTAGATGTTTAAGTCTAACATTCTTTCATTTATTATTCACCAAAAAAGTTATTGAGCATCCACTATCCTGGGCAGTGAAGAACTTGACACAACTAAAATTAAAAACTTAGAAATGGATAAATATCCAGAATAATCTTAATTACCAAAACTGAATCAAGGAAAAATGAGAGACCTGACTCATTTAATAAATATATTGGTAGTGAAAGGTCTTTCTCACAAACACAAAACCCACCATAAACAGATGGTTGCAGGTGAGTTCCCCAAATATTTGAAGAATGAACCCTTCCAATAAAGACTTCTAATAAATACTTCACAAAAAAGAAACATTTTCCAAATCATTTTATAAGTATTTATATAAGAGATACCAACTTTATACAAATATCTCATTTTCGGAATGAGGAATCTCAAGCCCAGAGAAAAGTCATACTATTTTCTAAATTTGTTCATAAATTTTTAATGTGACAAAACCACTATGTCATGTACTTCTTTCCCCATAAGGGATAAAACTTGTCATAAATAATATAAGTTTAACTTAAAGATATTTGAAAATCTGTCATCAATTATGCATGACGCTTTTTCTATCATTTAGTTGAGGTTTATCTAAGTCAACAGGCTTGGAAATTACCATAAATTGAATAGAAATTGTTTATATAATCAATCAACCAACAAAATATTTCAACTCTACGCAGGCCAAATCCAATATAATAGATGAATAAAAACAGGATTCTTGCTACTCTATTCCTCAAGAATTAAAAAAAATATATATGTAGACAAGTAAACTACTGAAAATATAGTAAACAATACCACACAATGATGATGCAAATAGGAACCAGGGTGAGGAAAAATTCCGGTGGGTTGACAGGGACAATTTGGTCTCCAAGGAAGAGGAGACGGATTGTTAGGTAAACAAAGTCTACATACATAATGTGGAAAATGATTTAAAGGCCAACCTAGCACTCAAGTTGTCATTCATGGTATCCATTTCTTTTTCTTCCTTCTTTTTAATTCTGATAAGAACACTTAACAGTAAGACTTATCCTCTTAACAAACACTGAAGTCCACAAAAGAGTATCATTACCTATAGGCATAATGTTATACATCAGATCTCTAGAAGTTATTCATCTTGCATAACTGAAACATAATACCCACTTCCCCCTCTTCTATCCCCTGGCAACCTCCATTCTGCTGTTTCTATGAGTTTGACTATTTTAGATGCATCACATAAGTGGAATCATGCAATATTTGTTCTTCTGTGACTGGTTATTTCATTGAACACAATGATATGAAGATTCATTTACATAAAGTGACAGGATTCCCTTCTTTATTAAGGCTGAATAATGTATTATTTGTATATGCCGCATTTTCTTTATTCATCTGCCAATGAATACTTAGGTTGTTTCCATGTCTTGGCTACTGTGAATAATTCTATAATTTATATGAGATTGCAAACATCCTCTCAAGATCCTGATTTCAATTATTTTGGAGAAGTACCCAGAAGCGAAATTCCTGGATCATATGGTAGTTCCATTTTTAACTTTTGAGGAATCTCCATACTAATTTCCATAATGGCTGTATCATTTTACGTTCCCACCAACAGTAGACAGTATAATTTCTCCACATCTTCTCCAACACTTATCTTTTGTTTTTATTTTTGATAACACCCCTCCTAATAGGTGTGGGGTGATATTGTGGTATTGACTTGCATTCCTTCAGTGATAAGTGATGTTGAGCATCTTTTCATATATCGGCCATTTGTGTGTTTTCTTTAGGGAAAGGTCAATCTAAGTCTTTTTCCCATTTTTTAATATTGGTTTGTCTTTTTGCTGATAAATTATGGGAGTTCTTTATGTATTTTTGATATTAACCCATTAGATAAATAATTTGTCAGTATTTTCACCCACTCTATAGGTTGCCTTTTCATTTTATTGATTCCTTTGCTGTACAGAAGCTTTTTGTTCAAGGTAGTCCCACTTGTCTATTTTTGCTTTTGTTGCCTGAGCTTCTGATGTAGCATTCAAGAAATCATTGCAACAATGTCATGAAGATTGTCCTCTATGTTTATTTTTCAAGAATTTTACAGTTTCAGGTCATGGTATCCATGTCTAAATGAATATATTCACAAAGATTTTCGCATAGTAGGCACTGTGAACATGGTTACCCTTGATGATTTATTATCCAATTTTAAGAGCTCAGAAATTTTTAAGAAAGATGAGGATTTCAAAGTGCTTACAGAAACATTAATACAGAAATACAAGTAAGCACAACTGAGGGAGATTAAGTCTGAGATAAAATCCTAAGCTTAAAGAAAAGTCCCATTTTTTCCAAGGAACTGAGAGTGGAGAAATCAGCATCCTATAAAAATGAAAATTACAACTACAAAATCCGCTTTGGGGAAAAATATAATTTGTCAGTACACATTCATAACCACTTATTTGATAATATATTTTCTTTTTCTCGTTTAGAATGAATGTGCACAAATATTTATGTTGCTTTATTTTTCCAAATCTATTTTCCCAAATATAGCTCTGTGTCCCTGTGTGCATCTATAGCAGTCATTCTTAGTGAACACTTCTCCCTTTCCAGGATTGTCCAAGCAATTGGCTTTACATTGTATTTGGGGGTAAACTCTGGTCTTCAGTCAGTCACACTCGCTGATAACAGGCCCAAGCTCACATAGACCATTCAAATACCTGATACCCACCTCTCTCCCTGGCAATCTTAGGAATCAAGAACTTTCATACTAAGCACCAGACTTCCTCCTTCACCTTTCTCTCCAATTGTACTGATTTTTTTTCTTTGAGACTGGAGCACAAAATATTTTGTTCCCCTCTCCTATATGCACACACACATGCTCGGACTTTAGAAATATACTACTGTCTTCCCTTTGCTATAATATAGGAGTTTAAAAATATGAGGTTTAAAATAAAGAAGTCTATTTTCTCCTGGTGACTTCACAGCATACGTTTGTGTGTGCACAAAACACAGTGTATTTTATTTTCCTTGTAAGTTCAGCTTCTGGCATATTTTAACAATCTATGTTTCCAATGAATTATTTGAGCATCATCTTATAAAAATGGAAATTTAAGATGATTCAACATTTTAAAAATCTGAACTTTTTTAGTCCTGATCTTGTTTATTGGTTTGTTAAATTACAATTGTCAAAGAGTATCTGCATGGCTCTCCAGAAGGCTGGTTTCACTTTTTTCCAGGCAAACGTGGACATGGGTAGAAGGGACTCTGGATTTAGGCTGAGAGGGGAGAGGGGAAAACATTATCAAGTCAAATGGCAATATAATCAGTGTGTCTTTTTACTAAAACTACTTGGGAAAAGCACTCTAGGAAATCCTTGGCTCTTTGAGGATTTCATACTGGGCACCTTTTGTTTATAACTAAGGTGATAAAAGGATTTAAAAGGGGAAGGTCTTAGTTGTACTCCATCTACAGCTTTCAAGGAGAAAATGCCACTTTTATGTTGAATAAAATTTGCACCATAGCACCGATTTGTATATAAATTGATTATTCTCCTTATTCCACCTCAGAAAAGATGGTAGGAGAAGGGATAACCTGAAGGAAATCTCCGCTGTGGGGGGAAATGAGATGTAAAAAAGTGGTTACCTGGAACAATAAAGAGGCATCCCACAAGAAGGGTATAACTGGAATTGTTGCCATTTGCTCCCACTTTGGGCAAAGACAATTTCATCTAAGTCTAAACCAGAGCAACAACTGCCAATAAATGGTGTCAAACCCCAACTAAGACAAAGAATTTGAATGGTATAACTCAACCCCTAGTCCTACCATCCAGTTAGCTTGTCCAGTTTCCCTGTTCATTTCATTAACCTCATAGTAACTTAGAACCATATTTTACTTGCATGAATTGTTTGGATTGGAAACTGGTATGAATCTTAGTAGGCAAGACAACATAATTTCTATTTTAAACTCATATTTATCAGACCAGCAGAAAAGAGTATCGATCAAATTGGAACTTCTATTTTGTATTGGATTGTGTCTAAGAGGCTTATCCAGTTCTCAGGCAAGGTATATGGGTGAAAGGAAGGAAATAGGAGAAATAGCCCTTGATATGTCCATCAATCCAAATGATCATCAATCACTGATTTCAAGGTCACTTTTGTCTTTCTATTGGCCTGTGTGGGTCTGGAAGATCTTCTCTGCTATGTCCATAACACAGATGGTAGTCTATCTACAGACAGACCTATATAGATAGTCCTACAGATATATCCACAGCTTATCTAAGAATTCATCTGTTTGGCCCCCAATGGGCCTCACAGCTATGTACTGTGTGAGGGCATATCACCTCTCTGGACTCTGCTTGGGGAAAGGCACAAAACCTTACTCTCTGGATCAAGCCTCCTTCCATCTTTCTTACTCCAATCTGGGAAAGTCTTTTTTTTTTTTTTTTTTTTTTCTAGTTGCCACAGAGATCCCACTTTCTTTCATAAATAAAACTTGGTTCCCATGGAACTTTATTCTGGTACCATTTTTTTTAATGGTTCAAGGTTCTAGGTCTCTCCTGACTGTGAACTTATCTCAAAATCAGTCACTAAATGTAGAATGGCTTAATTTTAGATCCTATTGGTAAGGTTTGTCTGTATGCTTCAACATTGCAGGTATGCATGTTTATATAAACTATAGTCTCAGGCAGAAGCCATAACTTTCTTTTGATCACATTTCATAGGCTAGTGAGCTCTGCACCTGCCCCAGGTTTCATGCAATTAACTTGACTCTGATCTCTTGCCATTCACATTGAGCTTTGAATCCCATTACTCTGCAGGAGGCAAATCCTAGCTGCATCCAGACCCAGAGCCCAGTAGGCCCTGGCTCTAGTCCTTGATTACTAACTTACCATTTTTCTATTTCCTTTCTAGTCCATGGAGATATTTTGCTTATTTTGAGTTTACCATACCTTAATTATTTTCTTGTTCTTTAAAAATTTTATATCCTTGCCATGTTTAGAGTTGATTGAAAAGTTGAAGACTAAACTCCTAGTATTATCCTGATCGTTGGTCCCAACTTTTAAGTTTCAGCTTATCCAGCTATAAGAGTGTCATTGTGCACATTAAAACCCAAGCAGATAGGCAAGTCAGCAATCCATCCTGTCCACAGTCCATCTGATGAGTGAGACTGGGTCCATTATCTTGCATGAAAAAGGAGCCTCTACCTACCTGATGGCTATTTCTGTATCACTTATTGTAAATAGATCATTTTCAAAGTAGTGGCTGTTGCATGTTTTCACTATCTTTACCATCATATAAAGAATTATGCATACAATAATATTGAAAAATTGTTTCTTGCAATGGGTTGAATTTACCATTTTATCTCAGATAAAACCTAATTTTAATCTTTGGTCTCAACGCTGGCATTGTGCATAGCAAGACAGCAAGACCAAGAAACTCAGAAACCTAAATACCAGCAGTATTCTTTCTGAAATTCTGTTGAGTGCAATGCAAAGCTAATCTTGAACTTTGTGACTATTGTTACCAATTTGTTAAACGTTTTAATGAAAATTTTAAGACAGCAAAATTTCATCATTTTCTCCTGTGTTTTAATCAATGACATTTGATATGCAGGCTACTGCCTTGTGGACAATATTGCATTCTATAGCACACCATTTTTTACATTGTGAAGAACTTTTGTCTCCACTGTGGAATATCTAAATAGTTTCTAAATAAAGGAAAGTATCTGTTTGAGTAAAGTGTCTTTATGTTACAGTTGAAGGACCCAACCCATAGAGTGTCTTTTAATTAGCATTCAGCTAAAAATTTATAGAACAGCACTTGAACCCCGAAGTTCTGACTCCAAGTTGAATGCTTTTTATCCTATACTATGCTTCCATTTATTATAGTAGTTCATCAGCCAAAAAGGAAGTTTCTGCCTGCCACTGAGCTGACAAATTTAATTAATTATTTGCATGTTCATTAAAAAAATATATTTGTTGAGTTTCTCTTGTAGTTTAATGTTAAATAAAACCACGCAGGGGCAAAATACCTGAAATCTGAAATTATATGAAGAATTACTTAGTTAAAATTTTAATAAATTATTTAAACAAAGATATAGGTGGCATGAGTATATGGAAAGAGGAGGTTAAGTTGGTTTAGGAAAATAAGACTCCTCAACGAACATTTAAGTTAAGACCTTAATGACAAGTAGGTGCCTTGAGGAAATTGAGATTGCTTTGGACATAACATTTGAGTCCAGAATTCATATGTTGAAATCCTAACTCCCAATGTAATGGTATTAGGAAGTGTTGCCTCTGGGAGGGGATTATGTCATAGGAGTGGAGCCTTCATGAAGGGAATGGTGCCCTTAGAAAAGAACCCCCAGAGAACTATCTCATCCTTTCTGCCACGTGAGGATACAGCAAAAACATGGCTGTTTAGAACCAGGAAGCTCGCCTTCATCAGATGCCAAATCTGCCAGCACCTTGATTTTGGATTTCCTAGCCTCCAGAACTATGTGAAATAAACTTTTGTTGTTTATAAGCAAACCAGTCTATGGTATTTTGTTATTCAGCCCATAATGATTAAGACACAGATGGACAGAATCTTTTCAGCAAGAAAAATAAGTTCATATAAGATCCTCATACATGAGGAAATCTTTGTACATTAGAAAAGAAAATGAAGTCCAATGCTAGTGAAATATAATGAGTGATGGGGCAGGACATGCTCATAGATAAAAAAAGTTTGTCCCACATGCAACTTCCAAAAAGCACTCTCTTTATTGCTGCATGATGTAAATCTGCTCCCAAGTACCCAGGAGCAGTGATTACCTAGGATAGCTATTTCCCCTCGGTGCAGAGGCATTTTAAATTTCAATATATGATTCACAACTTGCCATTGCAAATGTTCCTGTATGGATGCCTATTGTGGTACCTAGAGATGGAGAAATGGGAACAGATAAATAACCTAGCTGTAGAGTTTTGGAACATGGTGTAAGACTTAATTTCCTCTGGATTTCCATAGAGAGAAAATTCAAAAAAGGAATAAACATGCAGCTACAGTCCAAAAGAAGAAAAAAAAAGAGATACACACTTTAAATTAGAATGTTTTTAAACTATTCACTTTATAACCTGGCCATGCACTAAAGTCCCAGCAATTTTCATTATCAGAGAATTGAAAAGGTTCCAGCTGCTGAAGGGAATTTTTTTTCTCTTATTTTCTCTTACAGTGAAACTATGGGCCTTAGTTTTAATGCCTCATTCTCCCTGTTAGTTTCCTCTGTATTTGGGGACCAGAAATTTTTTATCCTAATTAATTGATTTTTTATTGATACTACCTGTTCTCTGAACTCTAAAGTTTATGAATTTTGTAAGTGTTGCATTCATTCTTTTCAATATTAGGAATACTAGAAAGACTATTTTTGCCCAAGGATAACATTTCTTAGATATTTCTTACCAGTTATCTTCCTTTTATTTTGTTTAGGACTACTTTCTATGAAAGAATTATATGTATATATTCGTATACCTTTAAACTTTAATCATCATCCTAATTTCACAAAAGAACTATTTATAACCTAATTATGCAAAATTATTGGAGATGCAAATGTCAGCTCAGCAAAAGATAGTGTTTGACAAATGATTACATAGTCACTTAGTAATTGGATGAGAAAGTGGCGAATGCTACCACCTATTAACAGTACATCCTAATCCCTATCAGTACCATACATATTAAGGACTTATCCTGAAATAGAAAAACACTCTGAAATAACTTATGAGTGCTGCATATCATATAGCTATCTGGCACATTGGAAAGCAACACAAAGCTAGAGAGAGCTGATAATGTCATTTCAGTATACGGCATCCATGTTCCCTAAACAATATCAAAGTCCAAGCTAAAGGATAAGAGATTAGTTCCCACAGAATGCAAGAAAACGCAATCATGCCCACAAAACCCATGTGCATAGACTGATCCTTCCATTGTCATGCTAGCTTTTGTAATTTATGAATGTCTTGGCTGACTCACTATATTGACATTAATCCTGACCTAGATTTTCCAATGTCAGGGGTAGTTCTGAACATACCTATGTACAACCACTTCCTACTATCTGTCAAAATAACCTATCATTTATTGAACACTAACTATGTGCTAGATACTTCATTCCCAATGTGGTACTCTTACCTCATATATTATACTATTTGATTTTAGTTTCACATATCTATAACTTAAAAATAAATGTATAAATGACTTACCTTAATGTATATAGAAAATATAGCTGGCCTTCTAAATTCAGGATATAATGCTATGATAACTAAAATCTCAGAACATAAGTTAAATAAAAACACTAAATAAGAGTGTAAGTGATAGGTATTCAGCAATGATTGTGGTGGTGTGTTTTTTCATTGGGAGGGATAGAATGAATGTTTGGATCACTTTTAGTTAGGTTAGAAGCTATGTATCTTCAATGCCTATATTTGTTAATTCAAAAAAGCTTTCTTATAGTTTTTCATACTTGCTGTGATCCCTTTCTTTGATTTGCTTCTTCATGGAGTCCCATTAGCCATACATAAAATCTTCATTGCCTATCTTTAATACTTGTCATTGTCATTTCTTTTTTAATCTCTTTTTTAATGTTTCACCTCTTATAACAGGTAGCTCTCAATGATTCCCGCCTCTGGATATTCTCGTGTATCCCTGAAATGTAGGCTGGATATAGGGACTTCTAATAAATGGAATACAACAATAACAATTAGATGCCACTTCTGGGATTAGGTTATAAAAGACTATCGTTTCCACCTTCTTTGCCCTTCCTTCACTCTCTCATTTGTTCAGTTGGAGAGGCATACCTAGCAAGGAATTAATGTCTAGCCAATGACCAGAAAGGACGTGAGGCCTGCAAGAGATACAGGAATAAGCCTGAAAACTGACTTTCTCCTATTAAACCTTGAGATGACTACTCAGGATGATGTCTTGATTTCAGCCTCGTGAGAGACCCTGAGCTAGAAACAGCCAGTAAACTGTACACAATTTCTGTCTTGCACATACTGTGAAATAAATGTGGGGTTTTTTTTGTTTCATTTTGGGGTGATCTACTAAGCATCAATAAATAATAGGCATTATTTTTGTCTTATGTGTCTTTACATTTCACTTCTAAAATTATTTTTTCTTTTATTTCTAGTTCTTTTTCCATGTTCAACTATCTCATACCAGAGTTTTTGAAACAATTTATATTGTTCTTTCATGTATTCATCATTTTCTTAATGTCTTTTAGTAACTTTGGAGGTTACAGTTTTAATGTTTTTTAGTCATGACTGTATTTAGTGCTACCTGTAAAAACATTTTGCTCCTCATTCTCTCTCTTTTTTTTTCAATGTTCATATTTGAGAGAGAGAGAGAGAGCACACAAGTAGGGGAGGGGCAGAGACAGATGGAGACAGACTCTGAAGCAGGCTCCAGTCTCTGAGCTGTCAGCACAGAGCTCAGTGAGGGGCCTGAAACCATGAACTGTGAGATCATAACCTGAGCTGAAGCTGGACCCTTAACCAACTGAGCAACCCAGGCACCCCTCTCTTTTTATAATAAACTTATATAGAATTTGACCTTGATATTCACTGAGTGCTCATTTTTATATAAAGTTAGTTTTCATGAACTTTCTGAAAGCATATTCAAGGTAGCTTTCTTAGCACTTGCTGAGGGTCCTATGTACCCACTCACTCTCAGTGTGGGGATAAAAACTTTATTTTCAGTGACAATTCTCAAATTAGCCTACCAACCTTCCCAGTAAACTCCTTCTGGCTATTTTCAGGCTTGTCTTGTTTCCAGGTCTATAATATTCCATATTGCATTCCTCTACTTTCATACCAAATAAACCACATAACTTTGGTGGTTTTCCCTTACCACTTGTATATTGAGGCTTATGGGGATAACTTGTACTGAAATTCGTTGTAAGTATCCATGGCTTTTTTTATTTCTGCTATGTACCTTCTTTTATGTTTTTGTGTGGGATTCTCAGAAATTTTAAAACTCTGTCCTGCCACTACACTCATTGTTCCAAAGTCTGTACAGATTGTTCATGCAAATCCCATCTGCTACCTCTCTTTATGACCAAGAGTATACACTGCAAGAGGATAGGTGAGGTATAAGGTGGAAGGAAGAGAAGTTTGTTACAGTGAGGAAATACAGCTTAAATTTCTATAAAATATAACATCTAACAATTAATAACAATTAGCTGTAAAATGCCTCTTTTCCCAGCCCCTCTGATTAAATTCCCCGTGGCCTTTTGCTCAGTGAACATGCTCTATCTTCCAAATGAGTCTGTTGAGAATAGAATGCTAATTTGTTTAGGCACACAGATTTTAAGAATGTCATGGAAGGGGAAAAAGGGTATATTAACATTTGGTTTAACTGAAGAGAATGGACTATTTAAGTCCCTTACAGAAAAATCCAGGTTCCCACATACTTTCACTATAATAGATGGAATAGCACTAAAAAGCATAATTACCATTTCAGACATAAAAATATAATAAAAAGCAACACTGGAATCCTAGTTTCTCCCCCCTCAATCCCTTTATTCCTTGCCATGAGATCATTTAAAAGAGTTAGCAATGTTATCCAACAAATATTTAGCTGTAATACTGCATTTCCTTAGATATTCTTTTTTTTTTATGATAATGTGGCAGAGAAATGGATACAGCATTCAATTACCAAAGTCAAAATGCATGATTGAGTGCCCCTCTAGGCAGTTGTCCATGCTCCTGGAAGAGACCTGCTTTCCAACGACTTCCTTCTCTCTCTGTATTTATGAGCCACTGCTCAGAATAGGAAATATATTTGTGCATCCCGTAAGAGCTGGAGGCAATGAGAAGGGGAGAATTTATGGCAATAAAAATGGAATGAACTTGTTTTAAAGCCAGGTCTTCTCTTTTAATTGTACATAAAAAATAAGAGTATGAGCAACACAGTGCTCAGAGTTCACACTATGATCTAGGCTGACTGCATTTTCATCTAAAATGCTCCTAGACAATCACATCTACACTACAAACAACTTTTATTTCCAAAATCAATGGGTTTGAAAGCAAGTTTGGCATATTTTAAATGCATGTCTGTTGTGTGTGTGTTATATGAGTGTGTTTATGTTTGTGCTCACACATACTCAAGCATATAAATCTCTATACTTAAAAAAGGCCAAAGAGAAGAAATAAAAGAGTGAACCCATTTAGAACATATTTGACATTCAGCTGCTGAGGAATTTTCATTGATATCTTTAAAGGAAATAAAAAATATTAAACCTACTTTCCATTTGAGAAAGTATCATTCCACAAATCTTGAGGAAAACTGATGCCCATAAGGATATGGAAGGGCTTTATTTTTATTTTTATTTTTCAGTGAACTCAGGAAGAGGACAAGACAACCATAATACTATGTAATTGAACAACATCTGCTAGAAACAACATATTTAAATCTCTTATTTTTTCTTATGAAATTAAGCAAAAAAAAAATAATACTAAGTATTATCTAGTGTCAGCATTAATGATCTTGTCTTCAAGTTACAATCACTGTACATCAAAATTAATAGCAAAAGATTTAAAAACTGGAGGGTTTGCTCATTAACTAAACTGAAGAATAGAAATCCAAAGATAAAATGCAAATAGACATTGCTATATATTGACAACAATTTGAAAATTTGTATTTGGTCTTCAGATAGATAGCATGACTAAAATTTATATTTTTAACACATATTTTGGTTTATAAAGACTTCCATGTCAAACATATACATACACATAAATGCTGCGGTATAATGGTAAGTGTGCAATAAACATTTGTGAAATTATTTAATTTTAGCACATACACTCTTAAAGGGATACTTATTATCTAATCAAATATGTTCTATTCCTTGCAGTGACAAAGTTGTGTGGGGAAACAAATATCATACATGTTATCCACAATAGCCAAAACACAGAAGCAACCTAAATTTCCATCAATGGATAAATGGATAAGGAAAATATGATATATACACACAACTGACCATTATTCAGCCGTAAAAAAGAAGGAAATCCTGTCATTCATGACAACATGGATAAACCTAGCAATATTATCTAACAAATCTTTAGCTGTTACACTGCATTTCCTTTTACATCATGTTGAGCGAAAGAAGTCAGACACAGAAAGACAAATGCTACATGATACCACTTACATGAGGAATCTAAAATTGTCAAACTCACGGAACAGAGAGTAAAATGGTGGTTGTTCAGGATAGGATTAGGGGAAAATGAAATATTAATCAAAGAATACAGAGTTAGAGCTACACAAAATAAATAAGTCCTAGAGATCTACTGTACAGCATAAAGCCTATAGTTAATAACATTGTTAAACTACAATAAATACAATATTGTACTGTATACTTACAAATACTTAAAATTTACCAAGAGGGCAGATCTTATGTTAGTTTTTCTTATCACAAAAAATTATAATAAGTTGAAGAGGGTGGAAGGAAACTTTTGGAAGTGATAGATATGCTTATGGCATAGGCTGTAATCGTGGTTTTAGAGGTACATACTTATCTCCTAACTTTAACTTGGATTCATTACACGTGTACAGTTTTTGAATGTCAACCATACTCAGTAAAGTGGTGGAAAATATTTACCCATGACTAACCAGTTATAAAATACTTGCTATTTACACATGTAACAATAAATTCTATTTCCCATGTTATGTCACGATCTCTGTTGGTAGATCTTTCCTATATTTAACAATACAGTAAAAAAGTAATTCAAATTAATTTCAAAGAAAAATATCAAATATACAAAGATGTAGCATTTTATAAAGTCTCTAAGTGGGATATTGGATGTGATTGTTGAATGTCTTGAATTACTGATTTCATGAAAAATTCAGATCAGGTAAAACACTATCATTTAACAACTGAAGAATGAGAAGCCACGTGGATGATGACACAGCAGGTGATTAAATAGCATAAGGATTTTAATATCAAAAAAGAAAATCCTCGTATATTTTTAATAAATTTTTATAACCATGCTATGACAGTTTAAAAAAGGAACATTTATGTTTTCTTATTTGTATCTCCTTATTTTTCTTTTCCTAAAAACAGCTCACAGCTTCATTTGGAATCTAAATTTTATTAAGTAAAAAATGAGACAGGGTGCTCACCATTCCTATTGAATACAGTACTGGATATCCTAGACAGAGCAATCACAAAAATATAGATAGAAAGATAGATAGGTAAACAGATAGATGGCATAAGAATTAGAAAGAATTAGAAAGATTAGAAAATCATGTGCAGATGGCATGATTTTATATATAGAAAATCCTAAAGACCACCAAAAAATGGTTAGATCCAATAAATCAGTGAATTTGTAGGATACAAAATTAACAAACAAAAATAGTAGTGTTTTTATGCACTAACAATGAATTATCTGAAAAAAAATTAAAATTGTCCCCTTTACAAGAGCAACAAATTGTAATTTAACCAGGGAGGAATAAATTTGTCCAAGGAGGTTAAAGACCTCTAAATTGAAAAGTGCAAACCACTGATGAAAGAAATTGAAGAATACACAAATAAATGTAAATATATCACCTGTATATAGATTGGAAGAATTAATTTGTTAAAATGTCCATACTAACCAATGTTATCTATAAATTCAATGCAATTCCCATCAAAATTCCAATGGTGTTTTTTACAGAAGTCGAAGAAACAATTCTACAACTCATATGGAACCACAAAAGAACTTAAGCAACCAAGGCAATACTGAGAAAGAAAAACAAAGCAGGAGGCATCATATTTCCTGATTTCAAGCTACATTATAAAGCTATAGTAATTAAAATAGTATGATACTGTCATAAAAACAAATTGATAGATAAGAATCAAGAGCCCAGAAATAAACCTAAATATAGATGTTCAACTAATATGTTCTTTAGTAATATTTACTCATTTGTTAAAGATAATGTCTCATTTTTTTCAAATTTATTAAAATATGTTGATGTCTGTTTTAGTAGAATCATCAAAGGAAGTGTTTTCTTACCAACTGTCCTCAGATATTTCCACAGTGCCCATTGGGAGGCCATTTTATCTATTAGGCTTCCATTTCATTAGTGTATAAAAGAAAGGATAATAAATAATATCTAATATCCCTTTTAAGTCTAGATTTTAATTAAATAATCCTGTCAATTATTTCATTATGATCTCCTCCACATGTGTTCTTTCTTAACATTCCCACAGCTGCCCCTTTAATTCATGCTTAGACTACACTACTTCATACCTTATATTTTTCCTGCCTTATTTTAACAGTCATTACAGAAAGATGTTACTGAGCCAATTTAGATGACAATGTCAAGAAATAAGCACACACTAATACAGTTACAAGTAATGCTTCCTACTTTAATTAATGATCATAAAAAAATTTTTGATTGCTGTTGGACAAAGACGTAAGAATTGCTTTAAGCTATAAAAACGCTCAAGCAAGCAATTTATCATAATGGTTGACAACATGAGTTTTGGAGTTAGACAGTCTTCAGATCAAACTCCAATTAAGTGTTAATTAAATGCATATCTTGGGGCAAGTTAAACCTCTCTAAGTCCTATTTTCGTTAACTGAAATAGTACTAATTAATATTACTTGGCTGATGGATTAAATAAGATACTACTTATGAGGTAAACACAGTGACTGCCCATAGCATAGAAATCATTCCATAACTAATGTGAGTTTCATGATAAAGCTAAGATTATGGTGTATTTTTCTTCTTTTTTAGTTCACATATAGTATATTTGCAAATGGATTGTTTCTTGCAGATGGGTGCTGAACCAAATTGAGTCCCACTGATTTGAACATTAAAAGACTTCTAAGTTAAAAAAAAAAAAAGGCTTCTAAGTTAATCTGAAATACATTATTTGAAAAAATAAAACACTACATACACACACACACACACACACACACATGAATTAAGTGAAAGCCATTGTATTACAATTTCAGTAATATAAATCAATAATTTATAACCACTTCCCCCAAAATATGTTTTTAAAACATTTTATATGAGTTTAAAATTAACTGTTTTCTAATTCCCTGAAAATGTCTTAAAGTTCTCTGATAGTTTTCTAAGGCTTGAATGAAGGTTTTATCTGACAATTTTTAGGTGGAAAGAAGTTTATCAAGCAGTCAATTTATCCACATGAATAGTATGTATCAGTGTAATCAGGATGTATTCAAAATACGTGTCAATACAGATTCCTGGCAGCCAGTCATTAGCAACAATATGGCTGTTATTAATGCAAACCAACTGAATATCCTTAAATATTACAGATACTTTTTCATCTCTCATTATCATTCATCACTCATATTACTCATCATTTGTATCACAATTCAGCTTTTTTTTTTTTTAAGGTTGAAAGTTGTATGTAGCTAACAGGCTCCCTTACATCATACTCTACTTAGAGATAAGACAAACAGATATCCCATTCACTCAAACCTGTAGCATGTTAACACTAGTAAATCATGCAGGGTCCCTTCAGGAAATACCACAGTCACATTTATAAGAAAATTACGAGGGATAGTGCAGAACCATGAAACCAGTCATTGTAAACCTGCTACAACGTCTAAGCCTGGAGAAACGGGACAAGAGATCCTCAGCATCTAGATGGAAAGTCCTATATGGAGGGTCATCTTTAGTGGAGCAGCGACATTTCATGGAAAAAAAAATACAGCTAGCCTGGAGCAACCTCCCAAGAAGGGATCCAGGGGACACAAAATCCTACCTTTCTCCTCTCTTCCTCTGATGCCATATGACTTCTTATTGACCAAACACTGTATGCAGTCAGAAATCAAGGGAGCTCAGTCTCCTCCACTGTGTCCATGAAGTTCAGATCCTTAAAGCAAAATACATAATTGAGATCACTAAAGAATAGATTTGGAGGGACAGAAAACAGGTACCCGATACAACTAGCTTGTCTTTTCCTATCTCATTTTCCTATCAAATATTTAACTCTGAGACCAAACAAAATTAAAGACGGTTTTAACCTAGGTTTTACTCTGATTTAAACCTTAACAAAAGGACAAATCTCTAAGAATAGAATAAATATGATACCATCTGTCATCTGAATTTTTCCCTTAGAAAGGTTAAATTTCTACTGTTCTTAATATTTAAACATTTACATTATAGGTTAATCCAGCCTTCAGACTGACATAGGAAGAGTGAAAAACTTAGATTCTCCAACCTACTACAGAGATGTGTTTTCCTTAAATCAAAAAGAGTTACTGCACGCTTTGAGTTGGGAAGGCATATTCAGTGCTCACATGAGTAATTGGTTCTGATGCTACCAGTTGAGTGCTCTTATGAATTTTAATAAAATATTATTAATTCCAAATGAGAGTAATCACTTTGCTGACATTTATTATTTAATGTCAGTCACTGACTCCATGCTTTGCCCTGTGGGGAAACAGCTATAAACTGCAGAAATAGTCCACTAGAAAATAAAGTTCCAAGATACAAATAGGGGAGTTAATGGAGCAGTAGAATTTTCTAATAGTCTGTGAACACAGTAACCATCTCCCAAGAACAGTGGTAGCTAAATGTTTTCTAGGAGACCAGGCACAGCTGGGTTCAGACAAAGTTGTTTATCAGGGAGGGAGATGAAAGAAATATACCTGGAATCTCCCAAACAAAAGAATCCAGTCCCTGTGAGGTCCATGGAGTTCAGGAGTGATGTTATTATGGCATTGTAAGAATAAATTTAAAAAATCTAGAAATTAGTAAAGGCAATGGGGTGTTATAGGACAATTCTGCTTGTGGTGAACAAAAGTGTATTTTATAATGACAACCAGATAATTCTCCACACAATCTAAAAATCTCATAGTAAAATCAAATGAGAAAAGCATCTCTGGATCTCATGACTACCCTTAAATAATTGGTGTAAGGAAGGCCAGGTGATCAGGTTAAAACATCAAAGAACCAGTATTGATGATCTGCTGTCAGAAAGATCATTCTGCACCTGCTACCCCAACAAGCCAATACTATAGTCTTCTTTAGAGCAGTATGCATTTATTTCCTTATTGAATAAACTGTCTAGTTCTAGAAAATCCAAGCCAGGAAGTTTGGGAATCAAGACATGTTGGGGCGCCTGGGTGGCTCAGTCAGTTGAGCACCCAACTTCGGCTCAGGTCATGATCTCACAGTTTGTGAGTTCTAGGCCCACATCCGGCTCGCTGATGCCAGCACAAGTGCCCACTTCAAATCCTCTGTCCTCCTCTCTCTGCCACTCCCCTGCTTGTGCTCTCCCTCCATCTCTTTCCCTCTCTCTCAAAAATAGACAATTAAAAAAAAAAAAAGACATGGACTACATGTCAAATAATGTATATTTGATTGAATCTCCACTCTCAAAATGAAATGCATTGTATTACCTGTTATGCATCAAACTCTGAACCCTTCTTAGACAGCCTTAGAGATTCATCATTGACCCAGTGACATCACTCTGGATTAGAATTCTTCCAGAAGGGATAGCTTCATTGAAAACCCTCTTGGGCCACGGGTGATCAAATATTCAAGAATTACCCAGGAAAGCCAAAATCCCCCTTGGGCCTTTCCAAGGGTTCAAAGCCTTCATTTTTCTCATGTCTATTCAACTTTGAAAAATGATCAACAGAGTAGAATCTACTAAGGTAAGATATTGACTAATCCTGTCTTCTTCATCTTTTGACAACTACAGAAAAGTAAAGGATTCTGTAAAAGAAAAACAGAAATATCTGCTTTCAACAACCTGAACTTTTTGAGAAATTTACATTAGGTGGGGCTTAGGACTGAAATTTTAACTCTTAGAAGGGACTGTGTCTAAACCATTTACATGATCAATTCCTGACAGAAATATTAGGTAATCTGCTAACTATGTAAGTATACTCTGTGTCTAAATCCTCACTGCAGCCACAAGGGGAAACAAGAGTCACATCAGAAAGCAGTTGGAGGAGTTTAGACATCCACTTCAATGAAAGCCCAAATGAAAGCTCAAATTTAGTACCAGTTTCAAAGGACAAATAGGAAACTCAGAAATATTGATGTTATACAGAGTGTAGATACAGGGAATAAACTAAAATCTCTACTTGTTTAAATAAAAGTGATTTTTTAAAGCATCAACCAAAATGTCCCTAAATTTTCAAGGCCTGCACAACACACAAGAAATAGTAAAAGCTTGCTAAGTCATAATTAACATTTTTAGTGATACACTTATCTAAACTTATGTTTTTAGATTTGTCACCAAGACTTTCATAGAGCAGATAGACAAAAAACCTATCTTTATAGCCAGGTAGAATTCCTTCACTTAAAGGTACTTTAGTGGAGGGAGGGCTGGGTGGCTCAGTCAGTTAAGCATCCAACTTCAGTTCAGTCCATGATCTCATAGCTCCTGAAGCCCCGTGTCAGGTTCTGTGTTGACAGCTCAGAGCTTGGAGATTCCTTTGGACTCTGTGTCTCTGGTTCTCTCTGCCCCTCCCCAACTTGTGCTCTGTCTCTCTCTCTCTCAAAAATAAATAAACATTAAAAAATTTTTTTGGTAAAAAAGGTATTATAGTGGATATATAATGTTATTGGTTCTCAATCTTCACTATGCATAATAATCAGCTTAGAAAATTAAAAGAAATGGTATTCTGGGGCTCCTGGGTGGCTCAGTCATTAGAAGTCCAACTTCAGCTCAGCTCATGATCTCGCGGTTCCTGGGTTCAAGCCCGGAGGCGAGCTCTGTGCTGACAGCTTGGAGCCTGGAGCCTGCTTCGGATTTCTGTGTCTTCCTCTCTCTCTGCCCCTCCCCCACTCACACTCTGTCTCTCTCTCAAAAATAAAAACAAATACGTTAAAAAATTTTAAAAAAAAAAAAAAGGAGGGGCGCCTGGGTGGCTCAGTCGGTTAAGCGTTCGACTTCGGCTCAGGTCGCGATCTCGTGGTCCGTGAGTTCCAGCCCGGCATCAGGCTCTGTGCTGACTGCTCAGAGCCTGGAGCCTGTTTCAGATTCTGTGTCTCCCTCTCTCTCTGACCCTCCCCCGTTCATGCTCTGTCTCTCTCTGTCTCAAAATAAATAAACGTTAAAAAATTAAAAAAAAATAAAAATAAAAACAAATAAAATAAGCATTAAAAAAAAAAGAAGAAAAGAAATGGTATCCTGGCTCCACTCTTGATGGTTCCGGCTCAATTGCTCTGGAATGGGGCTAGTCACTAGTATTTTTTGTGTTCCCAACATAATTTGGTTGCACAATGAAGGCTGATAACCACTGGTCTAGTTGAACCTGAATCACCCATTTCATAAGGAAGAGAGGGGCTATGGAATTTATGTGATCCACACAAAATCTACTGTTAGGAGAAAGAACACCATATTTGTGTTCAGAGATATGGTCAGATTTGGTCAGAGATATGGATTAGAGTCATGTCTCTCTTGCTGAATAATAATGTGAAATCGTGCAAATCACATCAACTTTCAGTTTTGGGTTACTCATAAGGAAAATGAAGAAAAATGCATGCTTGACTTATTTCACAGGGTTTTTAAGGGATCATCATAAAACTAAGCAACATATACTATGTAAAATTGCTTTGTAAAAGGAAAGTAATACACACTTATTAGGGATAACTGTTACATGTAGTAAAGGCAAGATCAGAAGATTCTGCTATCTTCTGATTCTGTAAATTTTAAACAATTCCTTTTTTTTTTTTATCAGAGACATATTACACTACTAGTTATCAGGCATCATACAAATCAGCACATAGTATTAACTAGCTTATCCCCATGCAGTGGTAATTAATTTTCATAATCATGACCCAGATGCTCCATAAGCTCACTATTCAAACTATGGTTGGTCCAAGAACCAGCAGCATTGACCTCACCAGGCAGCTTACTAGAAATGCATACCATGCCTCATCTGCATCTTCTGTTTAACAATGTCTCCAGGTGATCTGAGGCACATTAAAATTTGAAAAGTCCCATTTTATGAGATCTCAAATGTCTTTGGATGATGAAACCAGGTCTGGTGCCATTTGAGCAATTATTTTTCCATTTTAATTCATCAAAAACTAGAAGTGCATTTAATATATGTGCGTAAAGAAGTGTG
Source organism: Panthera tigris (assembly GCF_018350195.1). Lineage (NCBI taxonomy): Eukaryota > Metazoa > Chordata > Mammalia > Carnivora > Felidae > Panthera > Panthera tigris. The sequence goes on from NC_056669.1 coordinate 83,336,950, forward strand.
ATTCCATCTGAAACTACTGGATTAAGTAAATGTTCCTTTTCTCTGTTTAAGCTGAAGAAAGCATTACATTAATTTAATCAAACTCTCTTTAGATTTCTCTTCATAATAATCAATTCTTAGCAGCAATTTAGATACATTTGAACTAATCACTATTAGGTCCTGGGGAGGCTTAGGAATTTAGCATTGTCATTTTAAATGAGATTTTGTGAACAGAAGTGATTAGACTCTATAAGATCAAAGTCCCTCATTGACTAATACTTGCCTTTTCCCATTCTCCAGAGCCACAGACTCATTTTATCCAGTCCAGGTTGAAACTAATTTGTGATTCTAAGGGGTGACCAAAACATGCAGTTTATTATTTGGATTACATTTTTTTTTAAGTTTATTTATTTTTGACAGAGGGAGAGGCAGAGAATGAGCAGGGGAGAGGCAGAGAGAGATGGAGACACAGACTCGGAAGCAGGCTCCAGGCTCTGAGTTGTCAGCACAGAGCCTGATGTGGGGCTCGAACTCACAAACTGCGAGATCATGACCTGAGCTGAAGTCAGATGCTTAACCAACTGAGCCACCCAGGCGCCCCTGGATTACATTTCCTTAGGGAAGATGAATTCTTGGTGATTTTAATTCAATCAGAATATCGCAATTTGGGAGGAGTTCATGGAGCAGAATATGGTCTCATTATTCAGACTTAAAAAAAAAGGAAAGAAAATAAGTAAATAGTTTTGTCTCTTTTTTTTTTTCTTCAAAGATGCTATGCTCCAGTTAATTACCTTGTCTTAAGTCATTCCCTAGGCTCTGCACAAATTAGGAGTGTCTGAGTGGAGATTAAATAAGGTGAAATCTTAACAAATGGCAGTTACATCAGTCACTCAGCCATCACACAGATCTTGCATACTGAGTGGCTGGAAATTTTCCTGCAACCCCAGATTTCCCTCCACATCTAATTGGGTGTAAATTGGTGCCTATTTATAGTCAATCTATGAATAGATGTCAGTCCAAAAGTGTCATGGGCTTGAGGTATATTTCAAGAGGCTTATGATGAATTTGTTTCCACTGGAGGTAATGATTTTTGAAAAGTGTGGCCACAACACGTGAACAGGGCAACAAGATGTGGCAGGAAAGATGTTTCCTAGAACATCTTTTCCACCTTTTGTGAAATGAGCCAGCAGTAAGGAAATTCAAAGTGATCCACAGGGCTCTGGCAGAGGAAGGCAGGTAGGGGCTCCGGCTTTGTGCAAATGTCAATTTCACTTAGGAAGGTCTAAGCACAGAGACAGAATCCAAGGCTCAGACATAAGGTAAAAGCTTGCTCGGGAGAATGAATTTCTTGAATGTATTTCATCCCCCACGTCCACCCCAAGGAAGTTACTGATTGTCAGCTATTAAGCATAGGTAGCTAGTCAATATTTCTGGCATAGTTCTCTGGAATGCAACTTGTAGTGAATGAATTAAATAATGCAAAATGTGCAGCCTTACTGCTAGAAATAGCATAATCAGCTTTGAATAGAGCCAGGCCTGTTTTACATTAATTTATGTAAGTCTATATCATGTAATATGTCCTTTTCAATTCAATACTGCATGGAGCTGTATCTTTTTTTTTTTCACTTTCTACAGGAATATTTCATGCTAAGGCAACAAGAAATGTTCACTGGTACATTCACCAACTTTGTCACTTTGATTATGTTTTCAATGAATTTCTCCCTAGCGGTATTTCTCCCTGTGCTTCCTCATCCCTATTCCAGTCAGAAGGACTCATCTCTGCCAGGGACATAGAAGCATGCTGTACAAACACATTCTTTATGGCTAGATGCGTGTTTCTCCTCAGTTTATAGACAAAGAGATGATCTATCAGATGTAGTGCCTGAAGATGACAGAATGGGCATTTACAATTGACAATAAAAAAAGTCTAAAATGCTCAGAAGTTTCCCTGAACATGGAAAAGTCTCTAAAAGTTTTCACTTTTCAGCAAACACTATTATGGAGTACTTGAGAGTTCCTACACACAATTCACTCTAATTAGCTAGGTTTCATAGGGCACGAAAACACAATTATTCTAGCTTCAGGCAGAGTATAACAGAAAGAGAATCAACCAGACAGGTTTCTGTTTCCATTCCTGGCTCTGGCACCTACAAAATATCCTCAGATCCTTTAATATCCTCACTTATAAAATCTCCACCTTGGTGTGGCTACTGCAATGAAAAACTGAAACGATAGAACACATCTAGAATAGTGCCCAGTGCACAATAACTTCTTCAGTAACTGCCATTTTATTTTCTTATTTCTAAAATAGTTCACAGTATTGTCAAGAAGACAGAAGGACATGAACTGTGTGCAAATTAACACAACATAAGGATAGGCTATGGAACTATACTAAAGGATACAATGTGAATGCCCATATGCTGTTTGTGACTGATAATTCTGAGACCCCCATCGAGATTGATTTGAGGTTCTAAGTTGATTTTGAGTTTACTAAGTATCATTGAAAAATAGAGTGTCACAGAAACTCAAGCTATGTGTCCAGATTTTTTCTAGACCTTCTTGCCTGCCAATTCATGAATCTAGCATCCCACACTGAAAAAGCTGTTGCTCCTGGAAAATAAAATTAAATTTTGATCTGGAATTTTTGTTTTCAATGAAGGGTTCATCAATCCCATTTCTAGCCAACATCTTCTGGGACATATGTATATAACAGTACCTCAGCTCCTTAGAAGGAATGTACACTCATAAACACAGCATATGCCAACCCAGCATAGCATGTCTATCTTCTGAAACTTTGATATTCTGCCTGTGTGTATCAATAGAGCTATATCCGTGACCCAAATAAACACTAAAATACTGCTATACACTAGGTAAAGAGCTAGCTACTCCTTTGAGCCTTGACAGTGTCCACCTACCCCACAACCTTCCTGTGGAAACCCTACATATCTCCACAATCCAACAACCAAACACGCTTGTGCTTCCAAGGCCCTGCTCTGACGCTGGTGCTAGAGTCTGTTTTCATTGAGCAGTGTCTGTGCGGTACTTGTTATTAAACAGCTGTATCACGTATTCATCTGTGTCTAGGTCTTTGTCCTTATTGCTCTCCAGTAGAGCACAGAATAGTGCCACTAGCTTGTTTCCACAACTGCTTTGATTTCTGCTGCACCCACACCGTCATCCCACTGATCCTTGGCAAGCATGGTACTGATAGAGCCTGAGAATAAATCTCATCTCTTTTTTTAAATGTTTATTCATTTTTGAGGAAGACAGCATGAGCAGCAGAGGGGGAGAGAGAGGTAGGGGGGGGGGGACAGAAGATCCAAAGCAGGCAAGTAGACTCTGAGCTGAGAAGGTAGAGCTTAATGTGGGGCTCGAACTCATGAACCATGAGATCATGAACTGAGCCAAAGTCAGATGCTCAACCAACTGAGCCACCCAAGCCCCTAAATCTCATCTTTTCAATCTTTAGTTTTATCTCTTAAAACTAAACCCTCCTTTCCGCACGTAGGAAAATTTTGGGAACTTCATCCTACTTTACTGCCATGGCACTTCAAAGCTTTCTAGTCTAGTTTACCTACTCTGACTGCAGTCTACTGTAAGTATCACCGTGTCCATCTCTGTAATGAAGACTGTAAGTACGAGAGGTTATTCCTAGTGCTATGGAAGGAGTCGTGACATTTATACTAAGAAATTCTGGATGCTTCTTAAAGGGCAGGCACAGAGATATAAAAGAGGAATAGTTGGTCTTGGTTGGTTCTGTCAGAATGCCTTTCAGAAGATGTAACCACATCAGGATAGACAATGATCAATGGTTTTAATGAATTATAGACTGTGGCTCTATAACAGAATAGAAATAACATTAATTCTTATGAATTTTGTATTTCATTCTTTGGAGCTGTGGTGATGAATTTCTATAGAACATTAGGAATATTTGAAAATAATGAAAGACCCAAAACCGAAGGCTCTCCTCCTCCAGCTGGCCCACCCATGACAAGAGCCCCAATTTGTCAAATTCTATCCCAGTTCTCTCTGCCTTCTGCCTTCTGCCATTGGTCTGTGTTAACATCTCTGATTTCTTTTTCATTCACCTAGCTTCTAATATTTCTGTCCTATGTTTCCCAGCCTGCTCCCAGCTTTTGAGAACAGAGATTTGAATTTGCCCTATAACTCTATCCAATTTCTGTGACTCTTAAAAACTACCCTTCCCTCTTCTGCTTTCCACTTATTTCACTGATTTCTGTATAGCTGTAACCCAACAAAATGTAACCTTCCAAAATTGTTTGTATTTATTATAGAATTATTCAACATTAAAAACTGACTATAAAATTATTCAATTTATATAAACTAAGTCTTCCTATTAATAAATAAACCATTTATTTATTCTCTCCAGATATGGAAAAAGACCATAGGACTTTGACACAGTCTCTGAATTGGCCCACTAAACATTGTGTAGGAAGGAGGATCTCTCTTCTTCTCCAGTGCCTAAACAGCCTCTGCAGATCAGTTATGGTATGAGGCCTATTATTAGAGCAATATTGAGTCTTCAGTGAGAGACTTCAAGCTATGTAAAAGCAGAAGGACCTCATGTACCCTGCAACAAGAATAAGTAATACTGAACTATGGAAGCACAGAGATCTTAAGCCCTTTCGTGAGGAACTGCTTTCCTCTGATTGGTTCTATTTTCACTCTTGATATGATTTTATATGCAAAGTAACTAATCTTAATTTATTGACTCTAAATATGGTGAGCAAACATGTTAGCACAGTGACTCCTCCCATTTGGCATTGGTTTTCTGAATATACAAATTAGAGACTCTTGATGTGCTGATGCTGATACAGTGCTGTGGCTAGAACTGAGACAGAGTAATTCCAATTAATCACTTAATCCTCCTGGTTCTCCCCATTTGGCTAATGCTCCAGCCTGGCCTACCTCAGGTTCAACAACTAGTATGTCATTAAGTGATGCCAAAGGAATTCACACCCACTAATTAGGGTGGTAGTCAAAAAGTGTTGCAATTTGAGCTGTAATAGCTCCTTCCTGGTTTTGCAGCTTATATGGTAAAACAGAATATCTTTCTGTGGATTTAGGCAAAGAAAGGATAAAATAGGCATCCATTATAAAAATGTTGAATGGATTTTCCTTCTTTCCATCTCTAAACTTCATCTGAATATTAGTTGTCAAATTTATTTTCAAATAAATGTGAAAATGGGTCCCATCCCCATTCTGATGGAGACTTTCTTGAAATCGGAGTCCAGGAATCCAGTCTTAACAAATATCCAGTATAATGTGGATGTAAACTACGCATTGAGACATACTCCACAAGGGACTCGAGGCCAATTCTGAACAGATGCTGCTGACTTCTTCACTGTTCAGCAGATGCAGTTGCATACATTAAATATGCATCAGTTATTTAATCAGAAAGAGAGACCAATGAAATACAATAGAAAATCCAGAAATAAAGCAAAGTGCATATGGCAATTTGGTATTATAAAGGTGGGTTCTCAAAGTAAGTAGAGGAGAGAAAAATTTTTAGGAAATTGTATCAGGGCAAATATTCATTTGAGAAAGAAGATAAATTTGGATTTATACTTCCAACTTTATATCACACAAAACGTAAATGTAAATGATTAGAAATATAACTATAAAAATAAAACCATGTAAGTATTGAAAAAAGAAAAATCAGTGTATTCCTTTGCAATCTCTAAGTGAGGAAATCTTAACTATGATTTGATTTAGAAGTAATTATAATAAAAAGTAATATATTCGGCTACATATATTTTAAGTTTCCTTGAGGAAATCAAGGAAATAAAGTGGGGGAGGCACTTATGTTCCTATACATAAAAAGCTCCTAGAAATAAAACAAAGAACAAAACCTGATTTCAAGTAAATAAAATATATAGACATTTCACAGAAAAAGAAATGCACAGAGCCATTAGACACAACAAAATGCTTAGAGAGCGAGCCATGTTGCTATCCCGAAGTGTTTCAGGCAGAGGGAAGAGCAAGTACAAAGGTCCTGCAGCAGGAGCATGTTTGGTGTAACTAGGAAAGAGTGTGTTGATTTCATACATTGAAGCACAGTAAGCAAGGGGGAAGAGTAGTTAGAGACTAGGGAATGGACTGTTTGGGATTTTATAGGCTCAGTTTAGGACATGGACTTCATTCTGAAGAAAATGGGAAACCATTGGCTTCAAGCAAGGGAGAAGCCTACTATAATAACTTGCATTATATAAGGATAATTCTGCTACAAAGTAGGGGATAGAGTGATGGTAGATTGGCCCATACTCTGCTTATTGTACTATGAGCAATACGCTTAAGGTAAAAACATAGAACTGTGACCTGTCTTGTCCCAAACTTTCCAAGAAACACACACATACACACTCAAAAAAACAAACAAAACAAAACCAAAAACCAAAGCAAAAAAAAAACAAAAAAAAAAACAAAAAAAAAACACATTTCTTAAGTTCCAGAAAGAACCGGGTTATGATGTGGCTCTGATGTACATTAGCTGTTCACCATGACCAAAATACTTATCTTCCCTAAACTTCAACGCATCCTCATCTGTTGCATGGGTTAGAAACAAATACTTACTAAGACTGTAGTCAGAATTAAATGAGATAGAGTGCATAGGCACCTAATTTAGATACCTGTCAACCATTTCTTCCATTGTTTCTCTTTCCTTTCAGGCTAGTCTCTAAGGCTTAACTTTCATATATGAAGTTGCTTGAGGTAAAGTGACAGAATTAGGGATGGGGAACCCAGTGAGGAACTGTCCTCTGCCTATAGGAAGAAGGCCCCATTCTCAGAATTTTGACATTACTCACAATCTAGCCCCAAGCTAAAAAAGATCTTCCATATTTGATGGTATGATTGAGTTTTCTGAGTTCTTCAAAATTCTATTTTTTTCCCTCTCTAGACCCATCAGGAATTCAATACAGAGTTCTTTATGCCTTAAGTTGGCCCAATATGGTCTTATATTTTCCCTCAACTTGACTAAACTTTAAACACGTTTATTTCTGACATAGGTCCCTGACTTCCCTTTGCTTAGAACATTTATTTTAGAAAACTTGCAATTGTAAATTCTTTCTCTGCCCCTTTGAGATATAAATCTTCTCCCAGACTCTTGCCAGTTTTACAACCCAGTAATGTCTTTCTCCAGAACCTGGGAGCCATCCCCTCAAGTCAAAATCACTAATATAAATAGTGCTTCTATATTCCAGTTTCGGTAGGAAACTATAGACTCTAGTCTATAGACTATAGCCTATAGGAGCAAAACTTTGATAAGCAGCAATTAGAAAAATCAGATGGCCTAATCACACCAACCAACATCCCCACTAAAATCCTTCTATTATTTTCCACTAGCTCACCCAGTGCGTAAAACCTCTCCTGCTTTTTGTGTCAGTAGAGTTGAATTCAATCTTTTCCCCCTGCTGTAATAGTCTTGAATGAAATCTTCCTTGACTGTTTGACCCAGTCCTGTGCATTTTTTCTCTGATAATAGATGCCATCTTGTGAAGACCAGAGCACTCACTGAGACCCATGCTTAAAACTTAAAATCCAAGATTCCAAGGAAAAGAGTCCCCTGTTTTAATGCTACCTATGAAATTCCTATAGCCACACTGAGTAGTTATCCATGCAATGAGAAACTACCTACACAATCCCCCCCCCCCGCAAATAGAAATGTGTTCAGAAAGACATCACAACCTGCTAATAAATCTTTACCTATGACATTATTATTGGTTAGCATTTTTAGTTATTCAACTGTATCATGTGGGAAAATGAATTGCCAACTTTATGCATATGGCCATGCTTCCCCCATCTCCACAGTTGTCCAGTAAATTCAATTTCCTACATTTGCTGTCTTTCTCTGAAGCATCTGTCTGGTAACTTCAGTAGGAAACCAGGTGCGCCTGAGAGCCCACTGGTTGTGGGGCTCTAGTTCACTGTATCTCTTTGATACTAAAGCTGAGGAAAAAGATCCCAGATGCTGGAAACATTTATAGACAGAAGACTGTCCCTAGTTTTCATTTGCATCTCTTTGTTCTCATCATCAAAGACACTTGTACAGTAATAGCCATAAAGAAAATCCATCTACTTGCTCATTATATGCTTCTTTCTGGGGTAGCATCATAGCTGACATTTCCCTTGCTAAATCATAAAAACTCTGATTAAGGCGCTGCCCTGAGGAAGGAACCTATCCATCCCCAGGTGAAATGCAAGTCTCCTGCTTCTTAGAGCTTTCTTTAAGTGCCACCTTCACTCTGAGGTAAGCTCTGTGCATATGAGAGCAACAAAGGGCACATGAAATAATGATCTCTACTTAATCAAGACCAATGGGAGCCTTGATTGCACCCACTTTCCCCCCAAAAAAATGTTGCCTTAGACATGTTTGTCTAGAGTGAAGGCTGAAAAAAAAAGGCTGTTTATTAAATCAGATGAGTGTTAACCTCGAATCTAGCATCATACCATTGTGAATTGGTAGAATTAGAATTTTGTGGCTACTTCAAAAGGCAGAGTGAAGGTCAGAAGTTTGGGGGTCAACTTAAGGAAGTGAATTTTAACAGGTGAAATGCATAGGACAAGCTGCCTTGAGAGGTGGTGAAATAGTTACAAAGGGAATTCATGCATGAGAGAATCACTACCATTTCTACAATTTCTGAAATGATTGGATCCTTTATGTCAAATTTTCAACAAGAACAATTTGAAGATATCAATGAACTGCAACAGGAATCTGAAAATTCTTTCGGACTTTTGCAAGGCTTTCCTTTCAGTAAATTTAGAGGAATATTCTAAGCGATGAAATTCTTAGAGATTGTCAATATTTTCCTTTATACAGGTTATATCAAGTTACACTTCTGCTAGTGAATTATGAGAAAGCATATTTCCCTATACTCTAACAGACCCATAGTGTATAATCAAGATTTTTGACGTTTTCCAATCTGAGAAGTAAATGTGAAGACCTGGGTAGTTTGGATTCACATTCCTTACATGATGTATGAAGTCAAACAGGTTTTTATGTGTTTAACAGCCAGTTGTGTTTCCTTTCTGTGAATTCTTTGTTCATTTCCTTTGCTTATTTATTTATTGAATTGTTGGCCTATTTCTTATTGATTTATAGAGCTCACAGCCATTTCCCTTTGATATTAGCAAATGCTTCCCAGAGTTCCATGTTTTCTCATGACCTTATTTATGTTTTTTTTTATAATATAAATTTCAAAAACTTTTTTAGTGGTATTTATCTATTTTCTCTTTTTCCCTTTCATCTTTGGAAATAGTGTCATACTAGGAAAAATATTTTTTAAATTATTCTCCATTTATTGGACCAATATTTTTAGCAGTTTATAACTTGTGTTTAAATCTGGAGTTCATTTAGGTGTGAACTATGAAAGTAATTTTAATATTTTACAGGTGACTGCTTAGATATTCTAACAACATTCATTGAATAATAGTCTATCAGTTCCTCACCAGTGTGAAATGTCACTTTTACCACATACTTAAGTTCTCACATATATTTGGTACTATTTCTAAAATTTGTATGGTATCCCATTGACCGGTCCATGTAGGTAATAGTATACACTTTTAATTATTCTAGTTTTGTAATATGTTTTAGTATCTATTAAGACTATCCCCTATCCCAGTCAATCAAATAATTTCCTAGACATTATTTTTTCATATGAAATTTTTTCAGTAAGAAAATGAATAAAATTTTTAGTAATATCATACCAAATGTATAGAATGAATAAATTAATATGAATTGTTAGCATGATTATGTGAGTCCTTTCAAGAATAGAGCATTTTATTTCATTCGTTTATATTTGAGGTCCCCAACAGTATACTTCAGTTCTCTTCATGTAGATCTTGCATATTATTTGTTAAGTTTATTCTCTAATGTGTGTTCCTCCATATTTCATTCTTGTTTGTTTTTTCTTTGAAATGGGGTATTTACAATAGTGAACATATTTTTTTTAAAGGAGAGAGTTGGTTTGTCTCAAATAAAAAATGTGTGATAAGGAATGGCTGGAGTCAATACTGGAGAAGGACATTGGGGTCAGGTTTAAAAGGAGCCTGAGGGCATTCGGAAGGCTCAGTCATTAAGCATCTGACCTCAGCTCAGGTCATGATTTCACAGTTCATGAGTTCGGGTCCCACATCCGGTGAACTCAAGCCCTACTTTGGGTAAAACACAAACCCTGTTTTGGGTGAGCTCCTCTTCTCTCTCTCTCTCTCTCTCTCTCTCAAATAAATAAATAAATAAATAAATAAGTAAATAAGCAAATAAATAAGTAAATAAATAAATAGGCAGGCCTTGAATACCAGGAAATTTGAATCTTAGTTTTTAAACAATAATTAATATAGTGATTTTAAAAGGTTATCTATTATTTTTGGAAGATGATAGTTCTGGAATCAGTATGAAGAAAGGACTAGAATCAGATCAACTTGTTGATCTGATTTCTCATATTTCTCAGTCCTAGGCATGTAATTTAGGCATGTAATTTAGAAAAATGCTATGCTTTCCCTCATATTCAGGAAGAAAGAAGACAGAAAGCCAGTACTTACTAAAGACCTGTTATGTTCCAGACATTGTGCTGGTACTTACAGAATTTTCCCCCAAAGTAGGCTCAAACTGTACCCCTCCCTCTGGATATTTGGTAGCTATTCGTTTACCATTAACTGCTGGTCTATTAATATAAGCTTAAATAAAACTGCTTTATTCTTTGTAATTTATCAGCACTGTTCCTGTAAATGATCCCTCTTTCCATGACAATTGCTCTCTACCTGCTTGCTATTTATCTTGTTTCCCTAGCTCAAGGTCATATCTGTGTGACCCCATCTTGAATCCATGGCTTTGGCAACTTTAGATTAGACCTCATCCTCACCTACTATGACATTTGGGCCTCTATTTTTCCTTACCAATTCTGGCTCAGCCTTATTTCTGAACCAACATTTTAATGATCTCAATCCAGAATCCCAGTTATCAGCTTTGGCCCCATGAAATTATGTCCTCAGTTCAGCTATTGGACCAACACTTTATATTTGAGAATTGGGAAACTGAAGGTGGACTATGTCTGAAAATCAGTAAAACTAAATTTCACAAGTCAGTATAAAAATGAAGTTACACCTCATGAGTACCTGGCCTGTATTTGTTTGATATCTTCCATCTGCAGAATGGTTGACTCTCAATAACACCTTCAATTGTTTAAGATCATCGTCCTCCTTTAAAATCTTACAATGTTCCCATTGTTAGCACACAATATTTACAAATCCCTCTGGTAAGGGTGACCAACTTGTTCCAGTTTGCCCAGTACTTTCCCAGTTTAACATGGAAAGTTCCCATTCTGAAAAATTTCTCAGTCCTAGGTAAACTGCTTTGATTGGTCACCCTACCACCAGTGCTCAATTCAGGCTCCTTCTCATGTTTTCTCTTCTCTTCTCTTCTCTTATGTTTATTTTTATTTTTATTTTTGGGAGAGAGAGTGTGAGCAGGGGGGAGGTGCAGACAGAGAGGGGGACAGAGAACCTGAAGTGGGCTTTGCACTGACAGCAGTGAGCCTGATTCAGGTTTGAACTTGGGAACTGTGAGATCATGACCTGAGCCAAAGTCGGATGCTCAATCGACTGAGCCACTCAGGTGCCCCTCATGTTTTTTTCTTTTAGCATTGCTGTGTGCTTTCTTCTGAAATGAAATTTCACATCATCATGGCCTCTACTCATGCAGTTCTCTACTTCCAAGACACTAACCCATTCCTTTTGGCTGCTGTCGGCATCATTGTCACCTCTAATTCTGACACCTCCGGTACTTACTTCTCTCCAATCTACTTGAGCACATTCACCTCTTCCCCACCCCACTTGCCCCTGAATCTCACTGTTCTGATCATTTGCAGGATTCCTCAGTCAGCTGGCTTGAGCAACTAGGTGTTACAAATATTTTAATATTTATGGATACAATACTTCCCTTTCTAGGAAACATACATATTACACAGATGGCTCATTCTGGCTCATTTCAGGTACAAAAACAATGCATTTATACTTACAGCCACTTTTTTCCCTATGACCCTCAGGCTCTAGTGTGGAGTCTGGCTTACTGACCTATATCCTTTCTCTCTCAGGTTGGATGAATCCTCTTCTAAGACTACTGTGTTTGTGTATTCTTTGCACCACTTCCATAGGCCTCATAGATGCTCATATATCCCTGACCCCCAAGGATGAATAGGATGGAGTTCATAAATTCATTTCCAGGAGGCTCCAGACCCCTATGCAAATCACTGGATACTTAGATACAGAAATAGAGGTAAGGGTAGATAACAGATCTTCAGTGAACCTTTGCTCTGTAATAAGCTGATGTACCTCCAGACTCAGCAAATATTCACTCAACTGTCAAGTTAAATGTGGCTTCTTTGTTTCTTAATTTTCTCAGTTGGAAATAACTGTTTTCCATGTATGTTTTCACATCACTTGATTCACACCCTTTCTCTACTATAGCCAATACAAGTCACTATTACAGCTTTTGTTGTTGATGATTTTTTTTTTACTTTGCCATGTACTTTTGTATCCCAGTTATCCAACACATAACTGATGTCCAAATACCTGCTGTTTGTTTAACTGCCTGAAAACAGTACCTCTGTCCTCTTTGGTAATCTTTGCTCACTCTCACGGTTCACAGCATTGATAACAGACCCTATGATACTCTCTTAATCTATATATCCATGGGTTGGCTCAAGCCAAAGAACAACATGACATACCTGGGGCCCTGCTTTGTTAGTTTGATTCCTGGTTCATTCTAGAACGAAGCAAAGCAAAATCTCCTATGTATAGACACCAGTGTTTACACCACCACAGAAGATCACTGGCTTCTCTATCACTGGAAGCACTCATAGTTGCTTCCGCTTCATTCCCTTTGAATGGGCTCAGTACTTCCTCTAAGGCATCATAACCAGCCAGCCAATGTTAAATTCTGAGACCAAGAAATCATGAGACAGCATCCTTTAGTAACTTAGTTTCCACAAGACACATAAGAAAGGCAATATAAAGGAGAGGGCTTCTGAAAAATGAGAACTGATTTTTATTTCTGGTCTCTACATTCATAAAAACTATTTTTCATGCTAGCAAATAGCTGAGGATTACAGGCAGACCACATGGATTCTAATCCATGTCTATGCTTTTAAATTTCTCTAAGAATTATGATTTCTGGGCACCTGGGTGGCTCAGTCAGTTGAGCATCCTACTTCTGCCCAGGTCATGATCTCACAGCTCATGACTTCAAGCTCCACATCTGACTCACCACTGTCATCTCAGAGCCCACTTGGGATCCTCTGTCCCCCTCTCTATCTCTGCACCTTCCCCGTTCATGTTCTCTCTCTCTCCCTCTCTCAAAAATAAATAAACATTAAAAAAAGAATTATGATTTCCTCTTCAACTAAACTCTCTGTTAAGTTTTAATTACTTAAGTAATCTCTACATCTAATGTGGGGCTCAAACTCAGGATCCTGAAATCAAGAGTCAAATGCTCTTCTGACTGAGCCAGCCAGGAGCCCCTCAACTAAACTTTCAAACACACCACCTCAACATCAGATCTAATGAATTTCCTTAAAGCCTCATATATTCTAGATGCTCTAACAGATATTTGTAATTACATTCAGTCATTTAAAATTCTTAATAATGCTGTGAACAAAGAACTATTATTGGCACTTAAAAATGAGCAGAGATTTAGAGAGGCTAAAATAATTACCCTTCCTATACATCTACTACATTTTGGAATCATTATTGAAACCTAAGGCTAATAATTCTAATTCTCAAAAAAAAATACTTCTCATTATTTCTATAAAATAAGTATTTTTATATCCCAGCAAGTGTTAAGATGTATAATATGTGGAAAGCAGACTTCTAAAATGGTCCTCAATGATCCCTGTCCCCTGGTAGTGAGATCTTTGTATAATCCCCTTTTCCTGCTTGAGGACCAGATCTTGTGACTTGCTTCTCATGAGTAGAATATGGTAAATGAGATAGGATGTCATTTCTATGATTAGGTTCCAAAATATTGTGATTTTGCTGTTGTTATTTTTCTGTGACTCTTTTGCTTTCTTGCTTTCATTGAAATGCTATATGGAAAAGCCAATGTGGTAAGAAACCAAGAGAGTCCTCCAGCCGACAGCTAAACAGAGTCTGGATATTGGAGATGACGATACTTGGGAGCCTGGCTACTATACTGTTCCATATCTGTTTCCCTTCTTATCTCATCAAATGTCAAAGGCTACCTTCAAAGAAAAAAGTGTGGCAGTAGAACAGATCTGCTGCTTACTGTCTTTGTTTTAAGTAAAACACTTAGCTTTGACATACCCTTGTGTCCTGATGCAAGAAATTAGGGTAAATATCTATACTTTTGATGGATTTTGGTGAAAATTAATGATAAAAATATGTAAATGCTGAAGCAGAGTGCTAGTACTTAATGTGCTCCATGCATAATGGATATTTCCAGTTTTCTAATTCCTATATCCTCCTCTGGACCCATATTTTAAAAAATATCTTCTTTGCTAGGTTTTACCACTTCTTGCCTTTATTATAGTCATTTATTATCTTACCTAACAAGTTACAAAAACACTTAGAAGTAGGAGTTATATTTATCTTTATAACCCTATTAATTCAGTACCTGGTAGGTGCTTAATAAATAATCATCAATTAAAGGTTCACTACTTACTTGCGCTATTCATCTGGCACTCTTTATTCATGGCCTTGTCCACTAATGAAGGGTCAGCTCCTTAGTAGAAGTGACTGTACCTTGTAACTCTTTGTCTCCATTGTCAGCCTCAGGCCCTGTACAAACTGTTTGCTAACTGAAGTCTATGGAACAAATTGTAATATCCACTGTTTTCTTAACACATTCTCTTATTCTTTCGATTGGATCTTTCCTATCTCCTAGTAGGAAACAGTAGGACAAAGTGGAAGAAGGCAGTAGAACAGAGGTTAGGCTCTAATACTCGGGGGTCAGACAACCTGGTTTGAACCAGATTTATGCAATTACTACTTGTAAACTTTAGAAATTGTTAAATCTAAGTCTCTTTTTATCATTTGTAAAATCAGGAAAAATATCTTTTCCTCATAGGGTAGTTTTGAGAATAAAATGGAATCATTCATATATATAAACACTTAACATAGTTATTACACAAAGCAAAGCACTGTAAATTTCAATTTTTAGTAAATGTCACCTCTTCCAGGAAACCTTCTTAAATTGCCCAGCCTGAATCTCTGCCCACAATACCTATGTATTTTCTTGATTTTTCCATATGGAATATATCTTACTCAACCCTTTTTAATAGTGAACTATGTGGTTCACTTTATCTTCCTTACTTGATTGCAAATTCTTAGGCCACAACATCTGGATAAGATTCAGCAGCAAGCCCTGAGTATAGCACAGGTAAAGGGATATTTTTTGTGTCCTTTCCCCATACCTCTAACTCAATCTGTCCTCCTTGCAGCAATTATATAGATTAAAAGGAGTTGCTAATATTATTGGTTGAAATCTGATATTGGGCCGTCTTTTTTCAGGCAGAACTTTTGATTAAGCCTGTCACTCTGATTACTGTTCTTTTGATAAATAGACGTAGGGTTTCACTTGTAACCAGCATGTCTCTCTCTCTCACTCTTGTTCTTGCTCTTTGAAGCTATGCTTAAGTATGTGTTACTCTTAATAGTTATCCCTTTTCCACTATCTTGGAGATGAAGACATGAGTAAATACCTAAAGTTCATTTTACAACTCATCTTTAACCAGGGAAACTTGCTTTCAGAATTATTGAGCACCAACTCAATATCCTTCACTCTTCTTTTGTTCCATATATATATTTCTCTCAGTCCAGAATTCTGTTAGGAGGCAATGTAAATGGAGAGCAGGGCCTGACTGTACATTTGTTCCTGGAGGTAATACCACCAAACCCCCATCCCCTGAATATCTAGTGCATAACAGTAGTAATACTAGTAATAACTACAGAGGATAATATGCAGTGAGCTCCTTGAGAGCCCCTCTAAATTTTTCCTATATATTAACTCATGAAATCCTCAGAACAACTCAGTGAACTAAGTGCTGAGGCACAAGTATGTTAACTACATTACCAGTGTCAACTTGCTGCTAAGTAGCAAAGCTGGGATGTAAAGCCAAAAAAACTTGGTGCTAGCAAGAGATAGCTCTTATCCTTTGCAATATACTGCCTCTTGCTGGGTGCCTATAGAGAGTGAGTGCAGAAATGTAACTGCTCCAATATACCCCATCATTCTTCCTTAATTAGAAAGTCATGACAAGAAGAATATCCAATGGAAAAAAATATATAATCTCTTCAAAACATGATGTTGGGAAAACTGGACGACAACATACAAAAGAATGAAACTGAATCACTTTCTTATGCCATACATGAAAATAAATTCTACATGGATAAAAGACCTAAAAGTGAGACAGGAAACTATCAAAATACTGGAGGAGAACACAGACAGCAACTTCTTTGACATCAGCCATAGCAACTTCTTACTAGATACATCTTCAAAGGCAAGAGAAACAAAAGCAAAAATGAACTATTGGAATTTCATCAACATAAAATGCTTCTGCACGGTGAAGGAAACAATCAACAAAACTAAAAGACACTCTTTAGAACAGGAAAAGATATTTGCAAATGACATATTGGATAAAGGGTTAGTATCCAAAATCTATAAAGAACATATCAAACTCAACACCCAAAAAGCAAATAGTTCAGTGAAGAAATGGGCAGAAGACATGAATAGACACTTTTCCAAGAAAGACATACAAATGGCTAACAGATACATGAAAAGATGTTCAACATCACTCATCATTAGGGAAATACAAATAAAAACTACAATGAGTTATCACCTCACACTTGTCAGAATGGCTAAAAAAATAACTCAGCAAACAAAAGTTGGCAAGGTGGAGAAAGTGGAACCCACTTGCACTGTTGGTGGAAATGCAAAATGGTGCCACCATTCTGAACACAGTATGTAGGCACCTCAAAAAGTTAAAAATAGAACTATCATACAATCCAGCAATTACACCATTAGGTGTCTATCCAAAGGATACAAAAAGTACTGATTTGAAGTGACATATGCACCCTAATGTTTATAGCAACATTATCAACAATAGCCAATTTATGGAAAGAACCCTAATTTCCATCGAATAATGAATAAAGATGTGGTGGATATACATATATATATATGTATATATATATATATATATACATATATATATATGCACACACACACACACACACACACACACACACACGTGTAGTGGAATATTAGCCATAAAAAAGAATGAAATCTTGCAATTTGCAATGAAATGGATGGAGCTAAAGTATATAATGCTAAGTGATATCACTCATATGTGGAACTTAAGAAACAAAACAGGTGAACATGGGGGAATAAAAGAGACAAGCAAACCATAAAACAGACTCTTAACTACAGAGAACAAACTGAGAGTTGCTGGAGAGGAGGTGGGCAGGGGGATGGATTATATGGGGAATGGTATTAATGAGGGCACTTGTGATGAGCACTAGGCATTATATGTAAGTGATGAATCACAAAATTCTTCTAAAACTAATATAACACTATATGTTAACTAACTGGAATTTAAAGAAAAACTTAAAAAAAGAGAAAGTTATGACAACCGTCTTGTTAGATAAACCTAAATAAATAAAAATAAAGCAAGTATAAATCCACTTACAGGCAAAAGTAGGGGGGAAGGCATTTGAGGTTATAAAAGAAGTTTTAGGACAAATATCTGATACCAATAGAAACAAAGCAAAATTATGAAAGCCTGGGTGTAGTCTGCAACAATAGCTTCTCTTCTCAAATGGCTTTGAAGTTTTTATATTTTGTATTGGGAAATAAGTAATCGGATCCCATCCACATTTCAACCACCAAGCAGAAATTCAGATTCAATGAAGCTCTACCATCCACTAATAACGATTTATGTTGCTCCTTCATTCCTTTGTTTCCCTTAGGTACTGGATAGGTCTAAATCCAATATGCTTCTATATCAACACTGAGCAGTATGAGGTTAGTATGTTAATTGAAATAAGTTCAACTTTGGTAATCTACCTGCAAAGTTATGGAGCCAAGAAAGGTGGTTAACACTGCCTTTTATGATTTGCAACAAGATTTGTAACCTTGAAAAATAGTCAAAAATAGGTATACTTATGAGGCTACAATGATCCTGACCATTGATCAATGTCCATCCAGTTATAACCTATAAGCAGGAAGAAATGTATAAGCAAATCAATGCATATCATTTAAGTACATATTGGAGCCAAGGTCTGTCCAGCAGCATTAGTAACCAGGTAGGGACCTGCCTTTAAGGAGCCTGGGGTCTGCATAGAGAACTAAGACTGAAATAAATAAGACAGTGGTCAACACAAGACAATATCAAAGGTATCAAAGGCAGTGATACACACATACACACACACACATATATGTATTGTACACATATATATATTTATATATATATATATATATACATAATACATGTGTGTGTGTGTGTATACACACACACACACACACACACACACACACACACACACACACACCAGTTCCTGAACAATCCTGAACAATATCATGGCATATATACATTATCATGCACTTAGAAATAGAAATTTCAAAAAAGTTTGAAAATGTATTTTTCATATTTTTTTTTTACACAATGTAGGTATAAAAGAGTAGTTCAAACACAGAATCCCAGGATATATATTCTGGGGGATGGGGAAATGTTAACAGAAGGAAGATGTAATATCTAAAACAAAAAATAAATAGGGGTGCCTGTGTGGCTCAGTCAGTTAGGCTCAGGTCATGATCTCACAGTTCATGGAATCAAGCCCTGCATCAGGCTCCACACTAAGCATGGAGCCTGCTTGGGATTCTGTCTCTCTCTCACTCTCTGCCCCTCCCCTGCTCACATGGTCTCTCTCACTCTCTCTCTCTCTCTTTCAAAATAAATAAATAAACATTAAAATTAAAATAAAATAATAACAAACAAAAATAGTAACCTTTGTTTTTCATTTGTGGTACATATGGCTATTGTACTTAGTAAATCATTCATGGGATTATTTGCTTAATATCAGTCTAGCCCTTTTAGAGAATAATTCTATTTTTGTCATTGTTGCTGATTTCCAGAGTCTATTACAGCACCTAAAGCAAAGTAGGTGCTCAGTAAATAACTGTTAAATAAATGAACAAATAAGTGGATGAAAAAGTATTTCATTAAGGACATTAACAAATCCCATTCAAGTTAACATGAAATTGAAAACCATAGCCTGACAACAATCAAATTATACACAAAAGAGCTAGTTTGTTTTTTTAGGGGGAAATGACATGTGTGCACTACATACACAGGTTCTGTGTGCACACGAAGACTAACACTCCATTTCTCCATATGTGACTCTGTGATTTGCCTAACAGGTTAGACAGTGATGTTTTCCTGGACTCCAAAATTCGCTGAGGGAACTTGTTAAATGGTGTGTTGTACAAATGCCAAACACCCCAAATAGTCAGCATTCCCCAGCCATTTCATAAACAAACTTCAAAAGTCAACTGGTTTAATTGAACTGTCAAAGTAGGTCAGACTGAAAGGGTGGAGAGTATATATAAATAGTCCAGTGACTGTCAGTCTGAGGGAGCTAGTCATTAGATTTCAATCTGATCATAATTAATATGTTATTAAAATACTCACAAAATAAATTAGTTTCATTTAAGTCCCAAAGTTGAAGTCATGCAAAAGAAGTGAGGAGGGAGAATATTCAGGCTAAAGCTCTGTACTTTACTAGAATTCCAAATCTAAGCAAAGCATATATATGTGCTACATTATTTTTATGCCTGGAGAAAACGATAGATTTTTTTCACTTAGTAGCAATCCATTTATATTTTAAAGACTTGAAACTTAAAACAAATATCTGCAAATCTAACCATTTTAGGTCAGAGTCTCAATCCAATATTTGTCTCCAACTAAAGACATAAGTGGAGTATTTTGCCCACCTGTACATCATCCACAAGGTTTAGATAGGTCTACAAAATATATGTGTACCTAGCACAGTGCCTAGAACACAACAGAAGAGTAGACACATAACAAATTTTGTTGAAATGTCTCAAATTCTAACTTCCAAGAATAACTCATTCATTGATTTTCTCAACCACTGTCTAATTTTTTCTCTGAATTTTCTTATGGATTTTACTATGGAATTATCCTGTATCATGTAGGAAGCACAATCTTTGTAATTAATTTTAGGAAAATTTTTATTGAATATCCATTGTGCCAAGCACCGTATTTCATTTTAACCTCACAATAATCTTATGAAAGGGGTGTTATTAGTATGTCTATTCTATAGATGAGGAATTTGACACTTTAAGAAATCCGATAAGGTGTTCAAGTTTACTCAGGTAAATAATAAGAGAGCCAAGGTTTAAACAAAATCTTTATGTCTTCAAAGCATCAGCTTCCCTTCACACCAGATTTCAAATTAAATGCAGTGAGAGAACTAGCTCTCTCCTCTCAGCATGGTCTTTGTCTGTGTCCTGGGATCATCTAGTTCAGAATGTTTGGGACTAGGGCAGGGGTGGGGAGAGGTCTTGTTAAAAATGCAAGTTCATCAGCTTTGCACAGACCTGCTGAAAAACCATGATCCAGAACTACAGAAGAAAGATGGCCCCTGAAAAAATTAAACACCCATGACGTTGGAAGGAAGCTGAAATGAAATTAAATGGAATTTTGAGTAAATATTATTGGTCTTTTCTGAACTGGCTGATGTGATGGGCAACTATGTTATATATCTGTGGCAGCTAAGATTAAGCTTGAAGCAGAATTTCAATCATTTCATATACCACAGTTATTCATAGAAGCTAAGGATAACAGGTTAACAGAGCAAGTTTAGTACCGTTGAAAGGATGGGAAGAATTTTTAAGATAGAAGTAGGTGATCAATTTACTTACTTAACTAGATAGCCCTGAACACATTATTTAACTCTAAGCTTCAGGTTATTTATGTATAAAATGGTGAAAATAACATCTGTAAAGGAATAATAATACTGTAAGTAAAAATGTGTAACTGAGCATCCGATGTGTAACAGGCACTTAGCTAAAAATACCTTCTTTTTTCTTAAAATAGCTAGCTTCACCTAAGCAGATAGTCCTAAATTCTCTGGTATATTTGTACAGCTCTCTGTTTAATTTTGGCTACACACTAAGCTAGAATGCTATTTCTCTAGCCCAGTAACTATCCTGTAAAGCCATCCCTAGGATAAAAAATGGAAAAAAAATTAACATTGTCTTGTAGGTCCCCAGAATAGCGATGTGTTCATCTTCTCGCAAACGAAATGCCCTTTACAAACATGGTCTAATGCTGAGATCATTCTGCTCCAGATATTCTAAAAATGGCATAAAGACTTTTTCAAGTTAACTATCTTTATTGAGTCAGACACATGACCTTGGAGCTACGACAGCAGGGGTTATCGGAGAGAAATTCAGCAACCTCTTTAGAATCAGTTCTGCTGGGTAGAGTTACTAATAAGGACTGGGTCACAGGTTCAATCCCTGTGTGTACCCATTATATTAGCTTTCTTATAAGACCTCATTGGCAGTATGACTTGGGCCAGTCTTATCCCAAGTACAGCAGTGACCACAGAAGAGATGGAGCAGAGGGCAAGGCATCAGCAGAAACCATCTCTATTCTTTAAAAACTTCCATGCACTAAGTGGATGAGGAGCGTTTCTGTCATATTCCCTTAGGAGAGACACCAACCTTTGTTCTGACTCTCAAAACCTATTCTGAATCTGTTTTCACTGCAAGAGAAACGTGAAGTTAAAGTGTTTTCTTGAATCAATGATTGGGGAGGTAGGGAGAGGAAAGATTTGTGTGCACAATTTGGATAATGAGGACACGTGGATATTGCAGTATTTGTATTTTGAGAGAGATGTGCTTCTGGTAAAAAAAGAGGGAAGGCAGAAAAAGAGCAGAAAGGCATTCCCATTTATTAAGCACTGTGAGAACGACTTCACATACACTCTTTATTTATCCACCTATTAACTATTTCTAGGTGTCAGGCACTGTGCTCATAAGGACCAAGAAAAAGAGGAACAGGGCAGACAATCTTCCTTGTTTTTATAGAATTTACTCTTTGTTAAGGGAAACAAATGTTGAGTAATTAATTATAATTGTGACATGTTATAAGAACAAGAGCAAAGGGCACTAAGAAAGCATATGGCAAGGGATAGCTCCAGTTAAGATTTCTGAATGTAAAACACAGAAACCATTTCTGACTAAATTTAAACAGAAATGGGTTTACAAAATTAATTTTATAGTTCACAGAATCCAGGAAGGAATATAGAATCCAGGCCTTTAGAGGACAGGCTATAGTGCAGCCCAGAATCTCATTAGCAGGACATGAGTGAGTCCACCTGGAGATCCTACCACCACATGACTCCACTATAACCACAGCCAGTCTCTGTTTCTCCACGTAAGGATATTAGAAGAAAAAAAATATCTGCTTGGTTTATTTATGGTCATCTGCTAACCTTTGATCAAGGTGGCAGGATCTATTAGCAGATGGCGGATGAGGTGGGACTGAAGTAGATATGTCTTCAGACAAAAATATCATGAAGATCTGAGATTAAAAATTAAAAATAGAAATACCATATGATACAGTGATTGCACTACTGAATATTTACCCAAAGAAAATGAAAACACTAATTTGAAAAGGTATATGCACCCTTAGTGTTACTGTAAACAATTCTGCTATGTTTAGCAGCATTATTTACAATAGCCAAGATATGGAAGCAACCCAAGTGTCCATCAATAGGTGAACAGATAAGGAAGATGTGGTGTGTGCGTATATGTATACACACACATCCATACACCATGTGGAATGCGATATTACTCAGCCATAAAAAAAGAGTGAGATTTTTGCCATTTGTGACAACATGGAAGGATCTAGAGAGAATTATACTAAGCGAAATAAGTCAGAAAAAGAAAAATACCAGATGCTTTCACTTAGGTGTGGAATCTAAAAAACAGAACACACAGGGGCACCTGGGTGACTCAGTTGGTTAAGTGTCTGATTCTTGATTTTGGCTCAGGTCAGGATCTCATGGTTTGTAAGTTTCAGCCCCATGTTGGGCTCTGCATGGTCAGTGCTTAGGATTCTCTCTGCCCCTCTGCTCCCCCCAAAATAAATAAATAAATAAACATTTATTTTATTAATAAGTAATAAGCAGGCTCAGGTCCTGATCTCATGGTTTGTGAGTTCAAGCTCCTCATCAGGCTGTCTGCTTTCAGTACAGACCCTGCCTCGGATCCTCTGTCCCCATCTCTCTGCTCCTCCCCCTCTTGTGTTCTGTCTTTCTCAAAATAGATAAATAAACTTAAAAAAAAAACTTTGAAAAAGAACTAAGAGGATTTACACTATCTGATGTCAGAATTTACTATACATTTATGGCAACTAGGCAATATGATATTGGCATAAGAAGAATCATAGATCAATGGTAGAAAATACAAATTGTACACATAGATCTCATATTTTTAGTCAACTGGTTTCTACAAAGGCACCAAGGTACTTGAATGAGAAATAAAAATCTTTTTAACAAATGGTACTTATTCTAGTACTTATTCTAGTAGATATACTTACAAAAATAAACTTGAACCCTTACCTCATACTATACACCACGCAGTTAAAAGGACCATTGATCTAAATGTAAAATGTAAAAATAGAAAACTTTCAAAAGAAAACATAGGAGACAAACTTTATGACTGTATACAAACATTTCTTAGGATACGAAAAGAAGAAACTATTTATTAAAAAAAAAACTTTCAAATTGGGCTTCGTGAAAATTCAAACTTCTGTTCACTGAAAGACATGGCTAAACTATAAAAGGGAAGCTGTGGACTGGAATAAAATATTCACAAGACGTAAATTTGACAAAGTACTTGTATCCAAAACACATAAAGAACTCTTCTGACTCAGGAAGATGGCAAACAACCCAACAAATGGGCAAAAAATTTTGAATTGGTTCTACACATAAGAAGATATACAATTGGCTGATAGGCCTTTGAAAAGCTGGTCAAAATCATTACATATCAAAGGAACACAAACCAAAACTAGAACTAGATACCACTATCTACACGTTAGAACAGATAAAATTAAAAGGATTGACAATGCCAAGTATTGGTGAGAATGTTGAGAAGCTAAAGTTCCTATATACAGCAGGGAGGAATGTAAACATTACAATCACTTCTGAAAACAGTATGCAGTTTCTTATAAAGTTAAATGTACGATTGATATATATCCCAGCAATTTCACTCCCAGGAATCTAAAAAAGAGAAATTAAAACATATATTCATACAAAAACTTGTACGTGAATGTTCACAGTTTTATTTATACTAATCCAAAACTGGAAACAAGATAAATGTCCATCAACTTATGAAAAAGTTGTGCGCTAGCCACATAATGAATATCAGCAATAAAAAAAACTACTGATAGACACCATATGGATGGACCTCAAAAACATTATACTAAGTAAAACAAGCCCAATATGAAAGAAAATATTCTATATGATTTCATTTAGATACACAATTATAGAGACAAATCTTGTCTATAATGACAGAAAGCAGGCCAGTGGTTATTTGGAGCCAAGATGGCAGATGAACTGTGATGGGGCCCAAATGAACTTTTTGGGGTAACGCTCTATATCTTGATTGCGGTTATTATAACATGTTCACTTAATTTTTTCAAATTCATAGATATACACAACTACAATAGGTGCATTTCATTATATTTAAATTATATTTCAATAAAATTGAATTAAAAATTAAATATAAGGGGCGCCTGGATTGCTCACCTCTTGATTTCAGCTCAGCTCATCATCTCACAGTTCAGTGTGTAAGCTAGAATCCTGCATCAGGCTCTGTGCTGG
Organism: Panthera tigris; assembly: GCF_018350195.1. Taxonomy (NCBI): domain Eukaryota; kingdom Metazoa; phylum Chordata; class Mammalia; order Carnivora; family Felidae; genus Panthera; species Panthera tigris. The sequence goes on from NC_056669.1 coordinate 83,361,871, forward strand.
CAGTGTGGAGCCTGCTTTGGATTCTCTGTCTCCCTCTCTCTCTGTCCCTCACCCACTCATGCTCTCACTCAATCTCAAAATAAATAAAAAATAAACAAAAAAAATAAATACAAAGGGATTGGGGAGATGGGCAAAATGGGTGAAGGAGAGTGGGAGATATAGGCTTCCAGTTACACAATGAATAAGTCATGGGGATAAAAGGTACAGCATAAGGAATATGCTCCCTATATGGGGAATACGGAATAGTCATTGGTATTGCATTAGCATTGTATGGTGAATAATGGTAGTGGCTACACTTGTGTTGAGCATAACATATAGAGATGGTGAATAACTATATTGTACACCTGAAACTAATGTGACATTGTATATCAACTTCATTTTAATAACAATATACAGGAAAAACATTAGATACAACTCCCATCACAACATTTCTCATCTCTCCCTATTTTCAGTCCTTTCTAAATGCTATCACACAGGGCAGGAATGGAGGAAACATATTGTCAAGACATATAAGTGTTGTCAGACTGTCACTGGGATCTTCACCACCTTTTCAATCAACTCACCTCTTCTGTTTGTTCTGTTAGAACTGTGTGACCTTCAGAACCTGCCCATAAACACTTAAGCATCTCAACTTTAGTGAGCATTTAATAGTAAAACCTTCGTTTGAATTAACTTGGTCCATACCAGAGAAACATCTAAATGTTATAGATACATCTCATCATCTATAGAAGTGAGAATTATTTCCTGTGTTTCTGATTAAGTGACATGGATCCAGGATGACAGAGGATTGCAACATTACCTAATCTAAGACAGCAGTGATGAAGAAATCTAGAGCAGAGACGATTTAGTTCTGCTGGTTAAGAAAAAGAGTCCAATAACTTCATAATTTCAATAATTTATCCATCCTTGTGTGTTTCCCACACCCAATTAACACTAATACATTTCAGATAATTTTATCTTCTCATTTCATAAATAGGAGAAGGTTTTATTTTTAAAGTAAAGAAAGGATAAGTGAAAACTGAATGGAGGAAGGAGGATGAACAGGTGACAGAGATAACATGAAATACATTATATAATTAACCTTGTTTGGTCAACCCCTGAACTTATACATCTTTTGTTTTACAGAATCTTATAATAATGGACAATGAAAAAAGAGAAAGCAAAAGAAGCCAGAAAATCTTGATTAATTTACCAATAAAGGAGGATGAAGTGGAGAAAATAGTAAGAGAGAGCAGAGCATCACAATCCACAATTTAGCTTCAATTTGAATATAGAGCCTGAAAAATAGAAGTTGACATTATGAAAAAATTACAGAACACTTAAGAACCACTTCAGTGTGTGTGAGCAAGATCATGACAGAATTGGGAGAGAAGGTGTTAAAAGTTTTGTTTATACATGAATTAATATACCATTTGATGTGCTTTGAAAGACTCCCATAATATCTGAGTTAAATTTTTGATTATTCTTGGTAATGGACTGGAAAATGATTTCTTGTAGACAGTATCAGGGCTTAAAGTCCTCTTCAAAAGGCAAAGAAAAGAAAAGGAAGGAAATAAATGGCTTCCCTTATGTGCCATGTTGGATACTGAAATGCTTTTGGTGAAAAGCACGAGATTCCTTTAAGCCTTTAGATTTCTATCATCTTAGCTTCTTTCCTGAATGACACTCTCAGGGTTACAGGATGCTTGAATCCCTTCTTGGAAATACAGTAATGGTTAAATTCAAGTTGTATCCCCTCCTGTTCTCTTTATTTTGCTATCTTCTCAGGTTTTTAATGGGGAGAGTGGCACTATTTCTTTATTTCACATATTTTGATACCCTGAGGAAGGTACACAAAAAAACATATCTTAACTATCATAAAGTTGAGAGACAGTAGGGTATATTATGTACATAAATATGTTTTGAGCCATCAAGCTTACACATACAATAGCCTAAGTAAACGTGGTTTTAGGATATGAGTACAGGGTATAACAAATCCACAAGAAGAAAGGATTCAGAAATCAGAAGGTTTTGCAGAGGCTTCATCACATCACCTGTGGGGTAGTTTGGTGGTCCATATTTTAAGATATTTCATACTTGTAAGCACACATAAGAAACAGTCTTCTCTAATTATAGAAGACATTACATAAGATTATGTAGCATTACTATTAGCAAAAACAAAATGAATTTGAATGAGTGGTGTTAATACAATTCTACTTTTCAACCTGGATTTGGGATTGAGTAGTCTGAAAACTCAGGCTATAGGATTCTAAGTTACCTTAGAATATGTTTTTGCAAGTGGAAATGATATGTAAAAAAGAATAATGCCTCCTAGGTAAAATTTAAATAAATTTCCTCTCTTACACCCCCTTAATCCAGATGGCCTCTTTTTGAAAATTATATAAATGCTTATGTGATATTCTAGATAGCACAAAAATTATTCTCACTGCTTCTAGAGGATTTTCAAATTATCTGTTATCCTCTCTATAAAAATTTAAACTGAAATTTTCTTGAAAAATGACATAAAGAATTTCTTTTCCATTAGATCATAAATGATGACTTTTTTCACTTACTCATGTAAATGAGAATATCTAAGATTTGAAAAGAAAATGAGAGCTGACCAAGTCGGCAAAAGTCATTCACAAAACCATCAGGCCTTCTGCTAGAGATGGATCATAAATCACATCAGGGCCTCCTTTCTTCCAATTTGCACACAATATTAAATAATGGAATATAATTTGATTTCTCACTGTCAAAGAAGCTATCAAGGTCATTTACAGAATTCTATGCTATATCTATCTTTCTAGGCATTCATCATCTTCTGAAAATATTATCCAACATTTAAAACTAAGATTTAGGGTAATTTTTAACCATATCATAAAGGTCTTGGGCCAACTATAACCAAATCTTATTTCCTGGAAATATCCAATATTTATGATAGAAGGAGAAATATCCCAACCACCTATACTCACTTTTACTCATATCATCTCTTCAGAGCTGGCATTTCACCCATTTTTTATAATTGTGCATAATTTTTACTTATTGCATATAGTTCATTTCTTCTTTTGATAAATACTTGTTGAGGATCTATTACATGCCAAGTACTGAGTGTGGCATGGTAGACAAAGTAGCAAATAAAACACAGGAAATTTCTACCTCATATACTTACATCTTAGTTGTTAAGGATTTCCCTTCAAAAATATATTTATTGAATATTCAATACATGTGTGTCAAAGTCCATTGGTGCTGAGGATACAGAGATGAGGCTGAGTGTGCCCAGTGAAGTATATGGACAAATCACAATGTTCCCTTTAGTAAGACTCTAGAGAGATCCTAGTGGAGACACATGGCATTTTAAACCAAAGGCATTCCCTCTTCATGTTCAAAATCACTTTTGACTTGTTGCTGTACCTGGTAGAGACTGAACACCCAGTCTTGGAATACTCTGTGGCTTTGAGATCCAAACAGCTGATGTAAAGGAAACATGGGTTTGGTAGCAGAGGAGGGAAGAATAGACACCAGTTATGACACTATGGCTGAAAGGGAAACGAGGACCACTGTATCTATCCATGTTTTCTCTCCTACTGTCTATTTAACTTAAATAAATTTCTTCTGTTTTCCTCTTCCTTTGCCCTCCTGTTTTATGTCAAATGTGTTATCAGTGGTTAACATTACAATTTACTGCATAACTTGCATAACTTCAAGAATATTGAGTAGCTCAACATGTAACTGAAGACCAAATGGAAGCAGTAGGAGCCAAGATGGCAGAACAGCATGGAAGTCTTTTTTGTGTCTCATGTGCATGAAATATAGCCAGATCAATACTAAACCATCCTGCACACCTAGAAACCTGATTTGAGTATTAACACAACAATCTGCACAACCTGAACCACAGAACTCAACAGGTACATGGTGCAGAAACGTGAACTGGGGGAGAGAGAAGCCTCAGAGGGGAGGGAGCTGTTTTTGCTTGCAGAGGACAGAGGTGGGGCGGGAGGAGTACGGGAAATCACCCTCCCCCCAAAAGCAGCTGGAGAGAAAGTGCAAAAGTGGAAACAGCCACAGGGACTGAACAAAAAAGGGAGAAAGGAGAGGGTTTAAATTCCATTAAGACTCTATAAACAGGGGGAGTGCACAGTCTGAAACTCTGCAGCTTGATACCTGGAAGTAACCTGTTGGCAAGGGCAAATCCCCAGGAGCAGAGAAGGGTCCGAGGGCCACGTGGGGAAAGGCGGTACCCCTGCTGGGAGGACATTTGGTAGAGGCTGTGTGGCCACCTGATAGGCAAAGGTCCCAGCAGATCTTAAGAATAACCACATTTTCTGGTGCTGAAACAAGGATGTTAAGAATGAAGCCTGGGGCCAGATGTGTGTTTTGATTTTCCATATCCTGAAATGCCGCTGCTACATGATTGTGTGAACTTTTTCTGGGGCGGGCTGGCACCCAGCTGCAGTCTCTGGGCATCGGCAGCAGCACAGTCCCGCGAATATTCTTGGGTGTGTCCGGAAACTGGACATTGTTTGGTGAGACCCTCCCACAGAGGGGCAGAATGGGTCAAAGCCACAGTCCCTCAGAAGTGAGGGGTTGGAAAACATAGCTGCATCTGAGATAAAACTCAGGAGGGAGCTGCCACCTGGCAACCTCATGGCTTGGTCACGGACATTGTAAAAGCAGGGAGTGGATGGAAGCTGAAGACAAAGGACGGTTGTGTGATTGTTGACTGGGGAGAATGGATTTCCAATACTAGAGACTGGGTAACGGGGTGACACCATTTCACCCCTCTCGTGCATGCGCATACACACCTACAAGCACCACAACAATCCACCCCAGTAAGCTAAGCAGCGCCATCTAGTGGAGAAGAGAGCTGTTACACTAAGCCCAGCCCAACTGGGCCAACCTCGCTCTTCAGGAACACCACAAGTCTCTCCACCTGCTTACTTTACAGACTATAAAGTGCTTCATTGTTTGACTTCTAGGGGAAAAAGATGTAATTTCAATTGTAATTCAGTCTGTTTGCTGGTCCATCTATTCAATTTTTGTTTCTTTTTCTTTTCTTTTTCTTGAATACAGAAAGAAAAAATTATTTTTATTTTCAATTTTTATTAAAAATATTTTTAATTTTTTTAATACTGTATCTTTTATTTTTGGAAAATTTTCAAATTCTATTTTACTTCCATAATTTCATTTTATTCTATTTCACTGTATTCATATTTTCAAATTTTCAAATGTTTTCCTTTTTTTTTTTTCTTTTTTTTTCTTTTCTTTTCTTTCCTTTTTTTTTCTATAAAGCTCCTTACAACACCCAGGCCAAAATACACCTAGGATCTAGCATCATTTATTTTATTTTTTGTGTATGTTGTTTTAATTTACGAATTTTAATTTTTTTCACCTTATTAATTCCTTTTCTTTTTTCAAAATGACAAAACAAATGAATTCACCCCAAAAGAAAGAGGAGGAAGAAACAACAGCCAGCGACTTAATCTACACAGATACAAGCAAGATGTCTGAACCAGAATTTAGAATCATGATAATACGAATACTAGCTGGGGTTGAAAATAGATTAGAATCCCATTCTGTGGAGATAAAAAAAAATAAAAACTAGTCAGGATTAAATAAAAAATGCCACAACTGAGCTGCAATCTTGAATGGATGCCACGGCGCCAAGGATAGATGAGTCAGGGCAGTGAATCAGTGATATAGAGAACAAATTTATGGAGAATAATGAAGCAGAAAAAAAGAGGGAGACTAAGGCAAAAGAGCATGATTTAAGAATTAGAGAAAATAGTTACTTATTAAAAAGAAACAACATCAGAATCATAGGGGTCCCAGAAAATGAAGAGAGAAAAAGGGAGAGAAGAAGGTTTATGTGAGCAAATCATAGCAGAAAACTTTCCTAACCTGGGGAAACACATAGACATCAAAATCCAAGAAGCACAAAGGACTCCCATTAGATTCAACAAAAAATGCCCATCAACAAGGCATATCATAGTCAAATCCACAAAACACTCAGGCAAGTAAAGAATCATGAAAGCATCAAGTGAAAAAAAAGTCCTTAACCTACAAGGCAAAACAGATCAGGTTTGCAGCAGACCTATCCACAGAAACTTGGGGTCCATAAAGGAATAGCAGGATATATTCAATGTGCTGGATCAAAAAATATACAGCTAAGAATTCTTTTTTTTTTAATTTATTTATTTATTTATTTATTTATTTATTTAGGTAATGGAAACAATATATTTCTCCACTGACATAAAGAATTCTTTATCCAGCAGGGCTGTCATTCAAAACTGAAGGAGATATAAAAAGTTTCTGAGACAAACAAAAATTAAAGGAATTTGTGACCACTAAACCAGCCCTGCAAGAAATTTTAAGGTGGACTCTCTGAGGGGAGAAAAGATGGGGAAAAAAGACCAAAAGCAATAAAGACTAGAAAGGACCAGAGAATGCCACTAGAAAGCCCAACTATAGAGGAAATATAATGGCAATAAATTTATATCTTTCAGAACTCACTCTAAATTTCAATGGACTAAATGCTCCAATCAAAAGACATAAGGTAACAGAATGGATAAGAAAACAAGATGTATCTATATGGTGTTTACAAGAGAACCACTTTAGACCTAAAGACACCTTCAGATTAAACATAAGGGGATGGAAAACCATCTATCATGTTAATGGTCAACAAAAGAAAGCCAGAGTAGTCATACTGATATCAGACAATCTACGCTTTAAAATAAAGACTAACAAGAGAGGAAGAAGGGCATCATATCATAATTAAGGGGTCTATCCACCAAGAAGACCTAACAATTGTAAAAATTTATGCTCCAAATGTGAGGGAACCCAAATATATAAATCAATTAATCACAGACATAAAGAAACTCATTGATAATAATACCATAATAGTAGAAGACTTCAACACCACACTCAGCAGTGGACAGATCATCTAAACATAAAATCGACAAGGAAACAATGGCTTTGAATGACACACTGGGCCAGATGGACTTAACAGATATATTCAGAACATTTCATCCTAAAGCAGCAGAATACACATTCTTCTCCATTGCACATGGAACATTCTCCAGAATAGATCACATACTGGAAAACAAATCAGCCCCCAACAAGCACAAAAAGATTGAAATCACACCATGCATATTTTCAGACCACAATGCTATGAAACTCGAAATCAACTACAAGAAAAAGTTTGGAAAGATAACAAATACTTGAAGACTAAAGGACAACCTACTAAAGAATGAATGGGCTAACCAAGAAGTTAAAGAGGAAATTAAAAAGTACATGGAAGCCAATGAAAATGATAACACCACATCCCCAAACCTCTGGGACACAGCAAAGGCAGTCATAAGAGGTAAGTATATAGCAATCCAGGCCTTCCTAAAGAAGGAAGAAAGGTCTCAGATACACAACCTAACCTTACACCTTAAAGAGCTGGAAAAAGAACAGAAAATAAAACCCAAAGCCAGGAGAAGCCAGGAAACAATAAAAATTAGAGCAGAATTCAATGCTATCCAAAAAAAAAAAAAATATATAGCACAGATAAATGAAACCAGAAGCTGGTTCTTTGAAAGAATTAACAAAATTGATAAACCCATAGCCAGTTTGATCAGAAAGAAAAAGGAAAGGACCCAAATAAATAAAATAAGAACGAAAGAGGAAAGATCACAACCAACACAGCAGAAATACAAACAATAATAAGAGAATATTATGAACAATTATATACCAATAAAATGGGCAATCTGGAAGAAATGGGCAAATTCCTAGAAACATATAAACTACCAAAACTTGAAAGAGTAAGAAATAGAAACTTTGATCAGACACATAACTAGTAAAAAAAATATAATTAGTAATCAAAAATCTCCCAAAAACATAAGAGTCCAGGGTCAGATGGCTTTCCATAGGAATTCTACAAACATTTAAAGAAGAGTTAACACCTATTCTCTTGAAGCTATTCCAAAAAATAGAAATGGAAGGAAAACTTCCAAACTCTTTCTATGAAACCAACATTACCTTGATTCCAAAACCAAAGACCCAACTGAAAAGAACTATAGACCAATTTCCCTGATGAACATGGATGCTAAAATCCTTGACAAGATATTAGCAATCAGATCCAATAATACATTAAAAAAATATTCACCACAACCAAGTGGGATTTATACCTGGGATGTAGGGCTGGTTCAATATCTGCAAAACAATAAATGTGATTCATCACAACAATAAAAGAAAGGACAAGAAACACACGATCTTCTCAACAGATGCAGAGAAAGCATTTGACAAAATACAGCACCCTTTCTTGATAAAAACCCTCAAGAAAGTAGGGATAGAAGGACCGTAGCTCAAGATCACAAAAGCCATATATGAAAGACCCACTGCTAATATCATTCTCCATGGGGAAAAACTGACACCTCTCCTCCTGAGGTCAGGAACAAGACAGGATGTCCACTCTTTCTATTGTTATTCAACATAGTATTGGAAGTCTTAGCCTCAGCATCAGACAACACAAAGAAATAAAAGCATCCAAATAAGCCAGAAGAAGGTCAAACTTTCACTCTTCACAGATGACAACATGATACTCTACATGGAAACCTAAAAGATTGCACCAAAAAAAACCTTATAGAACTGATCCATGAATTCAGCAAAGTGGCAGGATATAAAATCAATGCACAGAAATCAGTTGCATTCCTATACATCAACAATGAGGCAACAGAAAGAGAAATCAAGGAATTGATCCCTTTTACAATTGCATCAAAAACCATAAAATACCTAGGAATAAATCTAACCAAAGAGGTAAAAAGTCTATAGATTTTTCTTAAAACTATAGAAAGCTTATGAAAGAAATTGAAGAAGACATAAAAAATATGGAAAAATATTCCATACTCCTGGCTAGGAAGAACAAATATTGTTAACATGGTAATACTACTCAAAGAAATCTACGTATTCAATGAAAGCTCTATCAAAATAACACAAGCATTCTTCACAGAGCTAGAACAATCCTAAAATTTGTATGGAACCAGAAAAGATGCTAAATAGCCAAAGTAATGTTGAAAAAGAAAACCAAAGCAGGAGGCATCACAATCCAAGACTTCAAGCTATATTACAAAGTTGTAATCAGCAAGACAGTATGGTACTGGCATAAAAACACACACTCAGATCAATGGAACAGAATAGACAACCCAGGAATGGACCAAAAAATGCATGGCCAAATAATCTTGGACTAAGCAGGAAAGAATATCCAGTGGAAAAAAGACAGTCTGTACAGCAGATGGTGCTGGGAAAACTGGACAGTGGCATGCAGAAGAATGAACGCGGACCACTTTCTTACATAATACACAAAAATAAATTCAAAATGGATTAAAGCCCTAAGTGTAAGACAGGAAGCCATCAAAATCCTAGAGGAGAAAGCTGGCAAAAACCTCTTTGACATTTGCTGCAGCAACTTCTTACTAAGCATGTCTCCAGAGGCGTGGGAAACAAAAGCAAAAATGAACTATTAGGACCTCATCAAAATAAGAAGCTTCCGCACAGTGAAGGAAACAATCAGCACAACTAAAAGGCAATCAACGGAATGGGAGAAGATATTTGCAAATGATATATCATATAAAGGGTTAGTATGCAAAATCTATAGAGAACTTACAAAATCAACACCCATAAAACAAATAATCCAGTTAAGAAATGGGCAAAAGACATTAACAGGCACTTCTCCAAAGAAGACATCCAGATGGTCAACCCACACATGAAAAAATGCTCAACATCACTCATCGTCAGGGAAATGCAAATCAAAACCACAATGAGATACCACCTCACACCTGTTCAGATGGCTAATATTAACAACTCAGGCAACAACAGATGTTGACGAGGATGTGGAAAACAAGGATCTCTTTTGCACTGCTGGTAGGAATGCAAACTGGTGCAGCCACTCTGGAAAACAGTGTGGAGGTTCCTCAAAAAATTAAAAATAGAACTACCCTGTGACCCAGGAATTGCACTACAAGGTATTTATCCAAGGGATACAGTGATACTATATCACCCTCAACAATAGCCAAAGTATACAAAGAGCCCAAATGTCCACCAATGGATGAATGGATAAAGAAGATGTGGTATACATATACAATGGAGTATTACTAAGCAATCCAAAAGAATGAAATTGTGCCATTTGCAACTATATGGATGCAACGAGAGGGTACTATGCTAAGCAAAATTAGAGAAAATTACATATCATATGACCATTCATATGAGGACTTTAAGATACAAAACAGATGGACATAAGGGAAGGGAAGCAAAAATAATATAAAAACAGAGGGGGACAAAACATAGAGACTCTTAAATATGGAAAACAAAGAGAGGATTCCTGGAGGGGTTGTGGGAGGGGGAGATGGGCTAAATCAGTAAGGGGTATTAAGGAATCTACTCCTGAAATCATTGCTGCACTATATGCTAACTAACTTGGATATAGAAAGAAAGAAAGAAAGAAAGAAAGAAAGAAAGAAAGAAAGAAAGAAAGAAAGAAAGAAAGAAAGAAAAGAATGAAAGACTGCATAGGATATTAAAAAAAAGAATGGAAGTAGTAATAGATCAGTAAATACATATATACTGTCTTATTTTATGCCAAGCCATAATACATTCTAGTTCCATCCATGTTGTTGCTAAGGGCAAGATTTCATTCTTTCTGATTGCTGAGTTATATATATATATATATATGTGTGTGTGTGTGTGTGTGTGTGTGTGTGTGTGTGTGTACACACTACATCTTATCCATTCATCAATCGATGGACACTGGGGGTCTTTTCATACTTTGGCTATTGTTGATAGTGCTGCTATATAAACATTGGGGTGCATATGCCCCTTCAAATCAGCATCTTTGTATCCCTTGGATAAATACCCCATAGTGCAATTGCTGGGCAATAGGGCAGCTCTATTTTTAATATTTTTAGGAACCTCCATACTCTTCTCTAGAGTGGCTGCACCAGTTTTCATTTCCACCGACATTACAAAAGTGTTCCTCTTTCTCTGCATCCTTGCCAAAATCTGTTGTTTCTTGAGTTGTTAGTTTTAGCCATTTTGACAGGTGTGAGTGAGGTGGTATCTCATTGTGGTTTTGATTTGTATTTCCCTGATGAGGAGTGAGGTTGAGCATCTCTTCATGTGTCTGTTAACCATCCAGATGTCTTCTTTGGAAAAGTGTCTGTTCATGTCTTTTGCCAATTTCTTAACTGGATTATTTGTTTTATGGGTGTTGATTTTGTAAGTTCTCTATAGATTTTGCATACTAACCCTTTATATGATATATCATTTGCAAATATCTTCTCCCATTCCGTTGATTGCCTTTTAGTTGTGCTGATTGTTTCCTTCACTGTGCGGAAGCTTCTTATTTTGATGAGGTCCTAATAGTTCATTTTTGCTTTTGTTTCCCACGCCTCTGGAGACATGCTTAGTAAGAAGTTGCTGCAGCAAATGTCAAAGAGGTTTTTGCCAGCTTTCTCCTCTAGGATTTTGATGGCTTCCTGTCTTACACTTAGGGCTTTAATCCATTTTGAATTTATTTTTGTGTATTATGTAAGAAAGTGGTCCGCGTTCATTCTTCTGCATGCCACTGTCCAGTTTTCCCAGCACCATCTGCTGTACAGACTGTCTTTTTTCCACTGGATATTCTTTCCTGCTTAGTCCAAGATTATTTGGCCATACATTTTTTGGTCCATTCCTGGGTTGTCTATTCTGTTCCATTGATCTGAGTGTGTGTTTTTATGCCAGTACCATACTGTCTTGCTGATTACAACTTTGTAATATAGCTTGAAGTCTTGGATTGTGATGCCTCCTGCTTTGGTTTTCTTTTTCAACATTACTTTGGCTATTTAGCATCTTTTCTGGTTCCATACAAATTTTAGGATTGTTCTAGCTCTGTGAAGAATGCTTGTGTTATTTTGATAGAGATTGCATTGAATGTGTAGAATCCTCATTCTTAACCACAGTACTGATCAAATGTTGAGTTGGACTTCATACAGCAGCTTGATTTTCCAAAGGTATCTTGAATATCATTGGCTCCATCAAATCATAGGAGTCATATGAGAGGCGCTTGTACTACAGTCTGGATTGGCAACAACACAGAATTGAAATATACTCTCTATTGAGACACTTGCCATAAATATTACACTCTTCTACTTCTTAAAGGGGAATAAATGATTTTTTTTTATTTTATTTAATAAAAACTTTATTATGTCAGGCAGGAATATTGGTTGGAATAAGATTTTGAAATTTAAATATTGTCCATGTCTATAATTTGATATTGGGCAAAAAATAAAGGGTGGACTGTAGTAGATAATTTTCTTTAATTTGGGTGCATTAAGTTTTTGAACACTCTCCCTAAATCTAAGGAATTCAGTACCTTATCAGACTACAAGGTTCTTTACAAGAAGCCAGATAAACAAGTTTCCAACAAAAATATACACCCATATCAAATTATTTTGAATAAAAATCTAGTGACTCGTAATAATATGAATGCACTTAATACCACATGACTGTATACTTAAAAACAGTAAATTTATGTTATGTATATTATACCACAATAAAAAATAATTTTAAAAAGCTAGTGATGTGAAACAGCAGGCTTTATGCAGAAATAATTTTGTTGAGGGTGGCACATGTACATCTACATCCTAGAGGGAACAGTTCATAGGTTCTAGAGGTAGCCTGCAGAGTCCAGCATCCATGGAATTAGCTATGCAAATTTCAGGGTCACTCTACAGTAATAATGTCACCATTGCATCACTTCTGGAACATGATTTTTTACATTATTCCTACTGTAAATCCTCAAAATATAGTTTTCTCATCCTTCTAGGAATCTACTGAACTATACAAATTATTTTAATAAATTTATGTTTTTTGCATAAACAAATTTAAATAGTTTTTGATATTTGTAACAATGATTACTGATTGAAACAATGATCTCAAGTACCACTTATTAGTATTTAGCTTGTGCTAGGCACTGTATTAAATTATTAGACAGTATTTGACTCTCACAAAAATAAAAAAGAGATGCAAATGATTATCCTCATGGAGTTTAAGAAATTTAAATTGAGTGGGATTAAGTAATTTCTCCAAAGCCACATAGCTAGTGAATGGAAAAACTAAGACAAGGACCCAGGTTTGATTGATGCCAATGACTATGTTCTTAACCACTGTCCTATAAAAGTTATTGATTGATTGTCTTACATAAATATATTACAGTAGTACTATACTTTATTTACTTGAGAGAATATAAGATTGTAAATTGATGACTACCAAACCTAAAGTCTGAAGAAATGATTTGTAGATCTGGCTCTTCTTTCTCTATGACATACATGACCTTGAGCCACTGACCCATCTTCCTGGACCTGAGTTCTCTCCTCTGTAAAGTGAGGGATGGGTCAACTAAGATTCTCTACAGCTGTTCCATTCCACAGGTCTAGCTCTCTAATTAAAAACTTCTCTTCTTACCTGCCTAGTTAAGAAGGAAATGTATAAAAAAATGATTATTCACAGAGCTTTGAAGCTGTCCTCACATCCTCCTCATCCCCCTCCTTTCTATGCCTGGATAGAGTCATGTTATGTTAAAAGTCTAAGGAGCATTTTTATGTACAGTGCAGATAATCCAAGGTCAGGCTTCAGAGGCTGTTGTGTAACTGCCAGTTCAAAATCAATAGTACATGTCCTGTGTTCAGAGACATACACACACAAATAAGCACAAATCACTTAGGATGACATTTGGTCCTTTGTTTCATAATGAAAATGCCAAAGGGTTATATTTTTCTCAATGTCATCTTATAAAGGCAATGTATTCCATGGGGCAGGTTTTGGACCCAACTATGAGAAAGGTCATCGTTGGATTTGAGGATTTTCCCTAGGACTCTAGGTGTCATTGTAGAGGCCTTTCTTTACACATACACCCGTTCTTTATTCAATACGACTGCTGTATCAGCTCCAATATTACTGATACTTTCATCACCCACATTAGATTTCAGGATCTACTGCCAGACTATGAACCCAAATTGGAGATTGTGTCATCTATTGTAGTTTTTAAGATGGCTGAGTATCAATAATAATAAAAATAGAAAAATCTATATAATTTCTATAGTATGTATTGGAAAAAGAGGTCAAAAAGCATTATCACCTCTACAAGCATGGCAACCTTATATGATAGGTACTATTATCATCTTTATATTATGTATGGAAAAACTGAGCCTTGGAGTAAAGGTGTGGTTTTTTCCAAAGTCACAAGGATAATACTGTAGGTCTACCTCACTTCAAGGCCTTAACATCCTAATTATTCAGATCATAATTCCCGCTGAGAATCAGCCTGTCTAAAAGATACATGAAATAAAATATTGTTTAGAGATTCTAACAGAATAACCAAGCTCATCTTCCATCCATTACTGCATAGTTTCTTTTTATCTGAGAAGGCCATTGTCTCAGACAGAGTTTCACTAGCAGGAGACACATATGAATGTACAAATGTGACTAGGTAGGTGGCAATGAGATAAGACCAAAGAGCATATAAGGACAAAAGTAGTGATTTAATTCCAAGTCCAAACCTAAGGCAGAGGCAAAGGCTGGAATGAGGATTAAAGGCAAGGTCACCTACTAGATCTCCAAATCAAACATGCCAAGAAAAGGAAGAAGTCATAAAATCATCAATTAGCAACAATAACAACAACAATAACAAAGGTATCTAGAAACTGGTATTTATGGAGGATCTTCAGGTGGTACAATATAAGATCACAAGATAGCCTATGGGTTAAGGACTATTTTTGAAGAGATTGAATTATGCATATTTACTGAGATATGATTCTTTATGAAAAGATGAATTGAATCAAAGCTGGTGTAGAAGAAATGAACAGATTGTATACTCAGATGAGAAAATATTTCTGAAGACTCTTGCAATATAAAGAAAAAGGTGCTGATTCTAAATTGGACAGTCCTAGGTTTTGAAATAAACACTAGCATAAAAAATGGCAAATAATAAGGCTTACAAAATGTAATAGATACTTCTATTAAATTCCATTTTGCAAACAAGCAATTGTATGCTGGGAAATTAAGGCTTGCTGAATAAGCCCAACCAGGTTGGGAGTGGGAGAGCTGAGAAGGTCGCTAGTGGGGTACCACTCACAGACACCAGAGTCTGATTGACACATATTTCTCTCATTGTACAAGTTTATTCATTCTGAATTATTCAACGGCAAATATTTTTGTGCATATTTGAGTTCTGGAAATATAATGGTGAACAAAATAGTTCCCACCCTCACTAAACTGAGTCAATTTAAAGAAACAAGAAAGTGAACGGTGACAGCTGAATGATAGGTACAGGGTGAAAAGAAACCTAGTCAGAACTAAGAAGTTGGCAATGGCTTTCCAGAAGAATTCATACTTCATATGGCACTAGGGGATTAGTAAGAGTGATTCTAGAGAACAGAAGCAGGGATAAGAGTATTCTAGGATACAGGAACATCTGGAAAGACCCAGAGTCTACTAAAACTATGGTAAATGTACTAAGTGTCAAAACTTTAATATGTTTGGAGTATCATTTACCAAGAGAAAATGGTAAGAGATGAGGATGGCAAGGTTTATGGAAGGCAACACAGGGCTTTGCAAGCTTATATTAAGAAGTTTCAGGGAGCCTGGGTGGCTCAGTTGTTTAAGCATCCAACTTTGGCTCAGGTCATGATCTTGTGGTTTATGAGTTCAAGCCCCACATCGGGCTCTGTGCTGATAGCTCAGAGCCTGGAGCTTGTTTTAGATTCTTTGTCTCTCCCTCCCCCTCCCATCCTTCCTCCCCACTCTCTCCCTTCTTCCTTCTCTTCCTCCCTACCCCCCCCAACCTCTTCCCTTCCCTGCTAGTGCCCTGTCTCTCTCAAAAATAAATAAACATTAAAAAAATTTAAATGAAAAAAGAAAGAAGTTTCTACCTCTTCCTGAGACCAGTTGGGAGCCATTGATGGATGGTAAGGAAGGAAATCACATGATCATATTTGCATTTTAGAAATAGAGCCTTGGCCTACCACTATGCCAGGTTAGTTTGAACAGCATATGTTATGTCCCCAAGATAAACTCATGAATGCCTTTAGTGACCCCAGAGTAAGCTAATGAAATTTACCCTCTGAAACTATGAAGTTGAGGCTATTTCCTCAAGGTAAAACCACCAATAGAATCATCTAGATGTTCTCAACATTTTACTACGAAAATATAGTACACAATAACCATGACTTGGGAGTCCCAGTGCTCTATTTAAAAATACAAACCCTCCCCATGTAGTTAATTCTGATTCCAAACTGATCACTAGTTCACACAACTCATTTGTAGAGAGTAAGAGTAGCTTAAAATAGTAAAGGTAAAGACATAATATTAGCTTTCTTGGATCAAAATCTTCAATGGCCTTATGCTTTTAAAACAGAACCACAAAGAAAAATGCCTACTACCCATTTTAATAGGTTTCAGAAACTATTATAAATACTCTATGTGCATTATCTCACTTAACTTCATGAAAATTATCCATGGTTGGTACTAGTACCATGTCTACTTTTTTTAGATAATAAAACTCAGATTTAGTGAGATGAAATAGCTTGCCTAAGGATGCACAATTGCCAGGTATTAAAGTTTATCTTCAAACCCAGATCTGTTCTATTGCAAAGCATGTGCTTTTCATCACAATTCAACCCTTTTTCCATTTTCATGGAGTGTTAAGAGAATTGTCACAGTGCTAAATATCCTATTGGGAATGGAGGAAACCATTGAATAAATCTGTCAATTGAAATTCAATTATTTTCGCTCAAATGTGATTGTGCTGTAGAACTTAGTAGGACAACCACATTGAAAGCAACAAATACATGCTACCATTAATATATCTGCTTTTGCCACCAAGTAGGCAAGGACCTGGAACCTCAGACTCAGATGAGGATTCTAGAAGTCAGGATTATGTAAGTGAGTATATGTGCACTATGGTGATGGGAGATTATTTAGTCAGCATCTTCAGAATAAGATGTTAGGGAGAAAAAGTCAAAATGGGAAAAATGTCCAATCAAAAGAGAGACTAGACAGAGACATGCAATTTTAGATCAAATTAAAGGGGAAACAGTTGATATCAGCAAGGCTGACTAAGCAGTTTTTACAGTTGAGAGTGTGAAGAAAGGCAGAAAGAAAGATTCTACAGACAGTCCCTGACATATAGACCCAGGCCCCTTTCATAGAAAACAATGATTTGGTTTGGATTCACCCTCCACTCATATGCAGGAGATTTACCACTTACCTCTACTCCAAAGAAGACTCTGGTTAGTAGATTATGATCATAGGTATTCAGGACATTTTATGGAGTCCAGAAAGCCCCATAAAATGTAAGAGGCAGTACAGAAGAATGGTTGAGTCTCTAGAAGCAGACTTCTTAAGTTTGATACACAACTTTAGCTCTACATGTATGTTCTCTGGCACCTGGCTTATTCTCTTTATACTTGTTTCATCCTCTATAAATTCAGGATGAGAATATTAATATCTATAAGACTGATCCAAGGAACACATGAAGAAACCCAGTGAAATACCTAGCCCAATTACTTGAACAAAATCAGAATTTCCAAAATGTCATCATCAGTGTCATAATTATACTTGCATTCTACACTCATTAAGGCAGATGCTCTGAGTACAGAATTTTGGTAAATAGGATAGAATTTCAAGAGAAAAAATGAAATGTCTAAAAAGTTGAAGGATTCTGAATAAGGCCAGTGTGATTTAATATATCAAACAAATGATAAAGTGCTAAGATGAAACAGTGTAGGTAGCAGGGCTCTGATCCAGAAACCCCTACAATTCTGTTGAAACATTTAGTTAGATTCCAAGGACAGCACAGATATCAATAAATGAGGTTCTTTCCCCAGGAAAGAAAAATGAGTAAATAGGTATGTCAGTGCAATGTAATAGCTATAGCAGATATCAGAACAGGGTTTTTGGAGCAAAGAGAAGAGAAATTTCACTCAGCCTTCTACAAGTTCACACTTTGAAAATAGGGGAGATATGCATAGGTTACATTTTCATAAAAAGAAAAGAGGCATTAGTTTGATCCACATTGTATCAGAAGGTATTTCCTTTCTTATTGAATACAAAATACCGGTGATCTGGTTCACTATTACAATGAAAAACAACAGTTAATTTAGATTATACATGTGCCACTAAATCCAACTTTCTCACCAATACATCTCTTGCCAGGAAGAACCCGCTGTTAAAAGTTCAGACCTTTAGAACATCACATCTCATGACAGGTTGCATGGAAACTCAAATCCATTAATGTCAGCTGGGCAGAAATTAGCAGGCAAGCAGAGATAAGTTGCAACAACATCCTCAGAGGAAAAATTAGAGCTGCTTACTTATTTTCACTGATGTTCATACATGGAAAACTGCTTGTGATAGCTGGAGAATTCCTGGGAGTTCACAAGATGCTGAAGGACAGAGGCACCATCTTCAGACTTCTCCAGACTTCTGTCATTTTGAAAGCACACATGGCCAATTATATTGGAAATATTGGCTGGAAAGTTTATCTCAGGCTAAGATACCATCAAGCAAGGTCCCAGGGCCCAGAGGACTGGCAGGGCCATAACACCAGGTGACATCCGGCTTTTGTATTAATGAAAGCATTTGAATTTTGACCATTTAGCCAAAGTCACTCACTAAAGGTATTAAAAGGCTCAGACAGATCCTAATGTCAGAAGGTAGATAGCCTAATCCCATACAGGAACAAGATTCCAAATTAAAGTTATCTTAACATCACAATTAAGCAAAAATTTCATTCTTACCTACCAACCACCTCCAATAAGCCTTCCATTTCAGCCATTTTAGCCTGAATAGACTATACATGACATGCACTATCTTCCGTCTTTGACTCCTGCTGGTCACCCCTCCTCTCTAGTTGTCAAAATCCTGTTAATCCTTTAAGGTTTAGTTCCAGCGATAGCTAAGGAAAAGGTCAGGATTATTCTACCCCAGAGCAGAGTAATTGCCTTTCTGAAAACTTCTCCATAATCAACTTTATAGGTCTAGAAGGAAATCTGAACCAAATCCCACATAATACATGTAAAAAGGTAGCCATCATAATTTTTTATTCACAAATATGCTGTCAAATGAAATAAGCTATGCCTAGCTTTTTCTATTAAATATATGGTTGCTGATTTCTTTTGTCTTTAGTGAGCACTTATTAGCAGGTAAGAGGTATAAGGATTAGTGTTTAGGGGCGCCTGGGTGGTTCAGTGGGTTAAGTGTCCGACTTCGGCTCAGGTCATGATCTCACAGTTTGTGGGTTCAGGCCCCACATCAGGCTCTGTCATGACAGCTCAGAGCCTGGACCCTGCTTTGGATTCTGTGTCTCCCGCTCACTCTGCTCCTCCCCCACTCATGCTCTGTATCTCTTTCTCAAAAATAAATAAACATTAAAAATTTTTTTAAAAGGATTAGCGTTTAAAAAAAGATTTGTGGAAGAAAAACACAAGATAGTGAATAGATCTATGTCACTTTTAATACTCTTCTGGTAATTGTAGAAATGTTAACATTAAAAGATTTCAAGTATGGGACACTTCAGTATAACCTATAGAATACCAATGTTTGTTCTAAACATATTGGGACCCAGTGACCCAGATTCTTTAATAACCTGTGTTCAGCTCTGTCCTTCTATATTTAGTATGCTTCCTCCAGAAGGGGACAGAGCCTTCTGCACCAGGCAAGGAATGTTGAACTAACTGCATTTTTGCCTGACTGATCAGCTGGCAGGCAGACTTAATGTTTGATCAAGTAACTGGCAAATTCCACTGGAAATATATAAGCCTAGTAGAAATACACACACGCATACATGCGCGCGCGCGCGCGCACACACACACACCCTGAGTTCTTATCTCAAGAGAAAGTCAGTACTTTTGTTGTTGTTGTTAAATCCCAGTTAATTAACATACAGTGTAATAACGGTTTCAGGAGTAGAATTTAGTGATTCATCCTTTACACATAACACCCAGTGTTTATCCCAACAAGTGTCCTCCTTAATGCCCATCACCCATCTAGCCCATACCCCATCCAACACCCCTCCAGCAACCCTCAGTTTGTTCTCTGTCTTTAAGAGTCTCTTATGGTTTGCCGCCCTCTTTTTATCTTATTTTTCCTTCTCTCCCCTATGTTTATCTGTTGTGTTTCTTAAATTCCACATGAGTGAAATCATATATTTGTGTTTCTCTGACTTATTTCACTTAGCATAATACATTCTAGTTCCATCCATCCATGTTGTTGCAAATGGCAAGATTTCATTCTTATTGATTGCTGAGCAATATTCCACTGTATATATTTATATCTTGTTTATCCATTCATCAGTCAATGGATATTCGGGCTCTTTCCAAAATTTGGCTATTGTTGATACTGCGGCTATAAACATTAGGGTGCATGTGCCCTTTCAGATCAGCATATTTGTATCCCTTGGAGAGAAACCTAGTAGTGAAATAGCTGGGTTGTAGAGTAGCTCTGTTTTTAATTTTTTTAGGAACCTCCATATTGTTCTCCAGAGTGGCTGCACCAGTTTGCATTCCTACCAACAGTTCAAAAGAGTTCCTCTTTCTCTGCATGTGCACCATCATCTGTTTTTTCCTGAGTTATTAATTTTAGCCATTCTGACAGGTGTTAGGTGGTACCTCATGGTTTTGATTTGTATTTCCCTGATGAGGAATGATGTTGAGCATCTTTTCATGTATCTGTTAACCATCTGATGTCTTCTTTGGAGAAGCGACTGTTCATGTCTTTTGCTCATTTCTTCACTGGATCATGTGTTTTGGGGTGTTGAGCTTGGTAAGTTCTTTCTAGATCTTGTATACTAATCCTTTATCCAATATGCCATTTGCAAATATCTTTTCCCATCATGAAAAGATATTTGTTTAGTTTTGTTGATTGTTTCCTTTGCTATACAGAAGTTTTTTATCTAATAGTTCATTTTTGCTTTCATTTCCCTTGCCTCCAGAGACTTGTCTAGTCAGAAGTTGCTGCAGCCAGGTCAAAAAGGTTGTTGCCTGTTTTCTCCAAAAGTCACTACTTTTGAAATAGTGTCCTCTTTAGAAAGACTAAATCAAACAGGATTAGATATTTTTACCTTTTTTAAAGCAAATTTTCTAAAATAGATCTCTGAATGTGGGGAAGGCAAGGAGGAGCATCTGTGGCCACAATAGGAAATTGGTAATATAAAATGTGTTCCATAGGCCAACAGGAGGAGCTTTTATAGTAATCCATAGTGCACCCTGCCTTAGGGCTGAAGGAAATATCTAGGACTTGTTTGAGGCTTGATCTCTGTTTATCTGTTCAGAAGGCCAATTAAGCAAAGAATTCAGAATCTGTGTGTCTCCAACCATTCTCTTGACCAGACTCTCAGCTTGGGACTGAATGAACAGTAGGAAGCCAAGGGTTATACAGATATCAGCTGGTAACCTGGCTGAAACATTGCTTCTCACCAGTCAAATCTCAGCAGCATGGAAGGGCACTATATCTCAACTTTTAAAACTTGGTTTGAATCAATTAACCTGCAATACTTGAGGACTAGGAAAAAAATAAACATTTTCCAATTCATATGGAAAATTTATTTTCAGCCTCTTAGCTTTCTCTCCTAACCCTCCACCTCTCTGTCTTATTCACTTAACATATACCATATTTTCACCACATTACTTTACTTGGATAATAACCTATTAGAAGTATGAATATATGTATATAAATATATATGATTTTATAGCATATACAATTCTAAATACTCAAAAATGAATATATATATATACCAACATATACATGTATGTGTGTATATATATGTATATATATGCATATATATAAAATATAGGATGAAAATACAATTATGTATATATCAGACCAATTGCCCATATTCAATTTTACCTTGTAGATGCCTCAAAAAATCATTTGATTTTCATTGTCTTCAATATACCTAGCTTTAATATTAAGAATAATTTCAGATCCATTGTTTTATGATTAAGTGAAATCAAGAAACTTTTCTTATGCTAAGCATCAATTCAGTAAGGTATTATCAAGAAAACCATAAGATGATGAAAATTGAAAATGATAGGATCTTCAACTCTGAAGGCTTTATAATCAATATCACTGAATCCAAGTCCCAAGTCTACCACATTAATTGTGCAAACGATGTCAAATCTCCAAACTTGACCACTGGCTTCCTCATTTGTAAGAGAGAACGATGATAATATTTACCTCACACAGTCATTTTTTAGGTTTAAATTATGTAATGAATATGAAGCTCAAAATAGTGTCAGGCAAGGAATAAGTGCTTAATACATCATCAGCCAGGATCCCATTGGGGAATATGTGGCTTATACAGTTTAATTTGAGAAGTGTTCAATAAAGGAACAATTTGCAAAGATGTTTAGAAGGCTTTGGGAAATCACAAGAGATAGAGCAGGGCTATCACCATTGCAGTATGAGAGGAGATTGTGGAGTTATATGAATAGAGTAAGGAACAGAGAGCTGCCTTGAGAAGAATTAAGAGTTTGACAGGGAGACTCCCTAGCTCAGGGAGATCTTTCCTAAAGCTTGCTCTATTTATCTCTCTCCAAGCTCTTACTCTGTGTTCCATTGACCAACCAACTGGAACTTAAAAGAAGCCCACGGATGTAGTCTAGAACTCAGCTTTTATTTTTTCCCTGTTAAGAGTCAGATAGTAAAGATTTATAAATTATAGAGTCTAGAGGATCCTGGGAAGATGGCGGCATAGGAGGACGCTGGGCTCACTGTGCATCCTGCTGATCACTTAGATTCCACCAACACCTGCCTAAATAACCCAGAAAACCACCAGAAGACTAGCAGAACGGAGTCTCCAGAGTCAAGCGCAGACGAGAGGCCCACAGAAGAGGGTAGGAAGGGCAGTGAGGTGGTGCGTGCTACACGGACTGGCGGGAGGGAGCCAGGGCGGAGGGGCGGCCAAGCAGAGCCCCCGAGTCTGGCTGGCAAAAGCGAAGGGGCCGGACAGAGTGTGTTCTGACAGCAAGCGGGACATGACATCTGGAAGGTTATAAGCTAACAGCTCTTCTCAGAGAACAGGAAGGCTGGAGGACAACAGGAGGTAGAGTTGTTGAGCCCCAGACAACAGAGCTCAGCTTGGCGGGGAACAAAGGCACTCGCCAGCGCCATCTCCCTCGCCCATCCCCCAGACAAAATCCCAAAGGGAACCAGTTCCTGCCAGGGAACTTGCTTGCACCACGCAAACACCCAATGCTGTGCTTCTGTGGATCCATCCCTCCAGCAGGTCTGACTCCCTCCCGGTGCCTCAGGGCCCCTCCCGAAGCGGATCTCTGAAGGAAAAGCGAGCTGAGCCTGCCCCTCCCACCCCTGTGCACCTTGCGGATCCACCCCAGCTAATATACCAGATCCCCAGCACCACAAGCCTGGCAATGTGCAAGTAGCTCAGACGGGCCACACCACCCCACAGTGAATCCCGCCCCTAGGAGAGGGGAAGAGAAGGCACACACCAGTCTGACTGTGGCCCCAGCGGTGGGCTGGGGGCAGACATCAGGTCTGACTGTGGCCCTGCCCACCAACACAAGTTATTCAAGACAGCACAAGGGAAGTGCGCCGCATTTCCCACCAGGGACCACTCCAGGGACTATCCAAAATGACCAAACGGAAGAATTCCCCTCCAAAACACATCCAGGAAATAACAACAGCTAACAAACTGATCACAAAGATTTAAACAATATAACAGAAAGTGAATTTAGAATAATAGTCATAAAATTAATCACTGGGCTTGAAAACAGTATAAAGGACAGCAAAGAATCTATTCCTAGAGATCAAGGGACTGAGGAACAGCCAGGAGGAGCTAAAAAATGCTATCAATGAACTGCAAAATAAAATGGAGACAACCACGGCTCAGATTAAAGAGGCAGAAGAGAGAATAGGTGAAATAGAAGATAAAATTATGGAAAAAGAAGAAGCTGAGAAAAAGAGAGATAAAAAAATCCAGGAGTATGAGGGGAAAATTAGAAAACTAAGTGATACACTAAAGAGAAATAATCTACGCATAATTGGCATTCCAGAGGAGGAAGAGAGAGGGAAAGGTGCTGAAGGTGTACTTGAAGAAATCATAGCTGAGAACTTCCCTGATCTGGGGAAGGAAAAAGGCATTGAAATCCAAGAGGCACAGAGAACTCCCTTCAGATGTAACATGAATCGATCTTCTGCACACAACATATCATAGTGAAACTGGCAAAATACAAGGATAAAGAGAAAATTCTGAAAGCAGCTAGAGATAAACGTGCTCTAACATATATAGGGAGACCTCTAAGACTCGTGACCGATCTCTCTACTGAAACTTGGCAGGCCAGAAAGGAATGGCAGGAGATCTTCAATGTGATGAACAGAAAAAATATGCAGCCAAGAATCCTTTATCCAGCAAGTCTGTCATTTAGAATAGAAGGAGAAATAAAGGTCTTCCCAAATAAACAAAAACTGAAGGAATTTGTCACCACTAAATCAGCCCTACAAGAGATCCTAAGGGGGATCCTGTGAGACAAAGTACCAGAGACATCTCTACAAGCATGAAACCTACAGACATCACAATGACTCTAAACCCATATCTTTCTATAATACACTGAATGTAAATGGACTAAATGCGCCAACCAAAGGACATAGGGTATCAGAATGGATAAAAAAAACAAGACCCATCTATTTGCTATCTACAAGAGACTCATTTTAGACAAGAGGACACCTTCAGATTGAGAATGAGGGGATGGAGAACTATTTATCATGCCACTGGAAGTCGAAAGAAAGCTGGAGTAGCCATACTTATGTCAGACAAACTAGACTTCAATTAAAGGCTGTAACAAGAGATGAAGAAGGGCATTATATAATAATCACAGGGTCTATCCATCAGAAAGAGCTAACAATTATAAATGTCTATGTGCCGAAGACAGGAGCCCCCAAATATATAAAACAATTACTCACAAACATAAGCAACCTTATGATAAGAATGTGGTAACTGCAGGGGACTTTAACACTCCACTTACAGAAATGGATAGATCATCTAGACACACGGTCAATAAAGAAACAAGGGCCCTGAATGATACATTGGATCAGATGGACTTGACAGATATATTTAGAACTCTGCATCCCAAAGCAACAGAATATACTTTCTTCTCGAGTGCACATGGAACATTCTCCAAGATAGATCACATACTGGGTCACAAAACAGCCCTTCATAAATATACAAGAATTGAAATCATACCATGCATACTTTCAGACCACAATGCTATGAAGCTTGAAATCAACCACAGGAAAAAGTCTGGAAAACCTCCAAAAGCATGGAGGTTAAAGAACACCCTACTAAAGAATGAGTGGGTCAACCAGCCAATTTGAGAAGAAATTAAAAAATATATGGAAACAAATGAAAATGAAAATACAACAATCCAAATGCTTTGGGATGCAGCGAAGGCAGTCCTGAGAGGAAAATACATTGCAATCCAGGCCTATCTCAAGAAACAAGAAAAAACACAAATACAAATTCTAACAGCACACCTAAAGGAAATAGAAGCAGAACAGCAAAGGCAGCCTAAACCCAGCAGAAGAAGAGAAATAATAAAGATCAGAGCAGAAATGAACAATATAGAATCTAAAAAAACTGTAGAGCAGATCAACAAAACCAAGAGTTGGTTGTTTGAAAACATAAACAAAATTGATAAACCTCTAGCCAGGCTTCTCAAAAAGAAAAGGGAGATGACCCAAATAGATAAAATCATGAATGAAAATGGAATTGTTACAACCAATCCCTCAGAGATACAAGCAATTATCAGGGAATACTATGAAAAATTATATGCCAACAAACTGGTCAACCTGGAAGGAATGGACAAATTCCTAAATACCCACACACTTCCAAAACTCAATCAGGAGGAAATAGAAAGCTGGAACAGACCCGTAACCAGCAAAGAAATTGAATCAGTCATCAAAAATCTCCTAACAAATAAGAGTCCAGGACCAGATGGCTTCCCAGGGGAGTTCTACCAGATGTTTAAAGCAGAGATAATACCTATCCTTCTCAAGCTATTCCAAGAAATAGAAAGGGAAGGAAAACTTCCAGACTCATTCTATGAAGCCAGTATTACTTTGATTCCTAAACCAGACAGAGACCCAGTAAAAAAAGAGAACTACAGGCCAATATCCCTGATGAATATGGATGCAAAAATTCTCAATAAGATACTAGCAAATCGAATTCAACAGCATATAAAAAGAATTATTCACCATGATCAAGTGGGATTCATTCCTGGGATGCAGGGCTGGTTCAACATTCGCAAATCAATCAACGTGATACATCACATTAATAAAAGAAAAGATAAGAACCATATGATCCTGTCAATCGATGCAGAAAAGGCATTTGACAAAATTCAGCAAACGTTTCTTAATAAAAACCCTCGAGAAAGTCGGAATAGAAGGAACATACCTAAACATCATAAAAGCCATTTATGAAAAGTCCACAGCTAACATCATCCTCAACAGGGAAAAACTGAGAGCTTTTTCCCTGAGATCAGGAACACGACAGGGATGTCCACTCTCACTGCTGTTGTTTAACATAGTGTTGGAAGTTCTAGCATCAGCAATCAGACAACAAAAGGAAATCAAAGCCATGAAAATTGGCAAACATGAAGTCAAGCTTTCACTTTTTGCAGATGACATGATCTTATACATGGAAAATCCAATAGACTCCACCAAAAGTCTGCTAGAACTGTTACATGAATTTAGCAAAATTGCAGGATACAAAATCAATGTACAGAAATCAGTTGCATTCTTATACACTAACAATGAAGCAACAGAAAGACAAATAAAGAAACTGATCCCATTCACAATTGCACCAAGAGGCATAAAATACCTAGGAATAAATCTAACCAAAGATATAAAAGATCTGTATGCTGAAAACTATAGAAAGCTTATGAAGGAAATTGAAGAAGATATAAGAAATGGAAAAACATTCCCTGATCATGGATTGGAAGAGTAAATATTGTCAAAATGTCAATACTACCCAAAGCTATCTACACATTCAATGCAATCCCAATCAAAATTGCACCAGCATTCTTCTCGAAACTAGAACAAGCAATCCTAAAATTCATATGGAACCACAAAAGGCCCCGAATAACCAAAGTAATTTTGAAGAAGAAGGCCAAAGCAGGAGGCATCACAATCCCAGACATTAGCCTCTACTACAAAGCTGTAATCATCAAGACAGCATGGTATTGGCACAAAAACAGACACATAGACCAATGGAATAGAATAGAAACCCCAGAACTAGACCCACAAAAGTATGGCCAACTAATCTTTGAGAAAGCAGGAAAGAACATCCAATGGAAAAAAGTCTCTTTAACAAATGGTGCTGGGAGAACTGGACAGCAACATGCAGAAGGTTGAAACTAGACCACTTTCTCACACCTTTCACAAAAATAAACTCAAAATGGATAAAGGACCTGAATGTGAGACAGGAAACCATCAAAACCCTAGAGGAGAAAGCAGGAAAAGACCTCTCTGACCTCAGCCGTAGCAATCTCTTACTCGACACATCCCCAAAGGCAATGGAATTAAAAGCAAAAATGAACTACTAGGACCTTATGAAGATACTTCTGTACAGCAAAGGAAACAACCAACAAAACTAAAAGGCAACCAACGGAATGGGAAAAGATATTGAATATATGAATTGAACACATAGGCATATTTTCTTTAGCTATATAGTGGCTTTTGCTTAAGCATGCCAATCTTATACAGGTGTATCACAGAAAGCTACAAATAATCAAAGCTATACAATCTCCATGAAAGTAGAGACTACATTTTATTCATGACTGTAAATTCTGGGCCTAGAATGGTGTTTTGGTATATTGGAGGTACTCCATAAATCCTTGATAAATTAGTGAAAGCCAAAATGTATTAGTTGTTCTAAGGAGGATGGGTCACCATTTTACTTAGAAGTATATTATACATATAATAAAGGCACAATTTTTAAATATACAGGATCAATAAATTTTCACAAAGTTAACACTCCATTTACTCATCACTCAGATCAGGAAAAAAAGTCCTTTTCAGATATATTTACTGCAAATATAAATATAAATATAAATTATATAAAAATTAAAATATAAAAAAAATAAACTATCCTATCTGGATTGTCTTTATACTTTTGGAATGGTGTTTTCTGAAGATCAAAAATTTATTCCAAAGTTGTCTGAATTATCAATTTTTCATTTATAGTTTCTTGTTAAATTCTCTTCAATAAATATTTTCTGACCCTAATAACATTAAAATATTCCCTTATGATAACTTCCAGAGACTTCATTGTTTCTAATTTATACATAAATACATTAAAGAAATAAGATTTTGTATGTGGTGTGAAGTAAAGGTCAAGATGCAGGCTTCACTTACGGATATCAAATTGATCCAGAACGATTTACTGAAAATACCATCTTTTACTCATTGCAAAGAAATATCTCATAAGGTTCAAGTGACTGCATATATGTGTTCCTGTTTTAAGATTTCTGTTCTGATCCGTTGGTCTATTTACCTAAGTTACATGTCCTAAGTATTGTACCTTTATAAGAAGTATTGCTATCTCAAATTTGCTTCTTTAAGATTCTCTCGGTGATTTCTTGGCTCTTTGCAAACATACTTTTGCATATGGCCACCTTCTTTCTGTGTCCTCACATGACCTTTTCTCTGTGTTCATGAAGAGGGTGGGCACTCTCGGTCATCTCTTATAAGGACACCAGGTTTATCAGATTAGGGTCCCTCCCTTATGACCTCATTTAACCTTAATTACCTCCTTAAAGACGCTGTCTCCAAATATAGTAACATTGGGGGCCAAAGCTTCAACATATGAATTTGGAGAGAACACAATTTAGTCCATAACACATAGATAGGTAGTAATAGTAAGGATGTTGATTCCCCACAGTGAATTTATTTGGCAGCCTTCATCATTATTATTTTTTTTAAATCTTCACAAGCCCATGAGACTGTCAAAAAGATCCTCTGAACATCTTAGCTTCTTTGTACCAACTTACCACTCAGCACCTCGTCCTCTTGGTTCATGACTCTTAAGAATCAGGGAAGTCTCAAGAAAACACAGGGTAGTGTGTCGGGCTCATTCAATACATCATTTCCTTCCTCTAAGATCCAGAAGCCTTTATAGCTCTCTGATGCCTTAAAACCATTTATTTTAAGTACTCTATCTAGTTTTTTCAGTTGATGATAGGGTTGGTCTCCTATATGGTAGCCCATTATAGCTAGAAGCAGAAATTCGTACAAAGTCTGATCGGGGAGTTCTTGAGAGAATAGAGACTGAGTAGGAGCTTAATAAGAATTATACAGCACAGAGGTAGGAATAAATATTGCTGAAAGGTATGACAATATTAGGAAAGTTTCAGAAGCAAAAATGAGTCTGTGGTGAAAGATGGTGTGTGTTAGAGAAAAGATTTGGCAAGCAATCAATTACCGATTGAGTACCATTTACTGGGCTACATACCAGTAGAACATAAGGACAGAGTGCCTGACTTCTGGAAGCTTCTTTGGTTGGAGGGGAGACAACAGATAATACCAAATAACCTTAATCAAGGTTTAATGGATATATGTCTTATACCATTTATATTTTTAATTCTAAGACAATTCAGAAACAAGAGAAAGCAAGTAAGGCATTTCAGATGGGTTTTGTGTATGTGTGTGTGTTTATTAGTTTTGTTTTTAACCAGGAAAAAAAGAGGAAACAGGGCATATAGGATAAAGTAAGGAAAAGAAGCAGAAAGTATGGAATAGGGCACCGGGTCTCAAATTCCATCAAGAATTAGACTCATTCAGAGCCCTTAAAATGCAGATTTCTGGGCTACATCTCCAGGAGTGGGAGCAGATAATTTGCATTTCTAGTAAGTTCCTATGTATGCTCTTGATCTGGAAACCACAGCTGGAGAAACCACTCTTATAAAGGAACTACTCAAATAATAGTAAAGGAATGTGTAAAGAACAGCTAATAGAGAGGTAAAATTGAATAATAATTTGAAAAAATACTTCAAATTGAAATGTTTTTCATTTGACTAAAGCACAGGGGTTAAGTATAGAGTTCTGGCATATAAGATCATAAGCAATTTGGGCCAGGATTATGAAAAAAAAAAACCCTCTAATTTACTAAGAAACGTGATGGCCATGCACATAGCAAGGAGTATAATTACTTTACAAAATCATTTCTCCTGAGCCAGCATCCCATTATCTCCATAACCTTATAAATAGTGCAATTTCCCTATCCAATATTTCTTCTAAAATCCAGCCTGATTAGTTTAAGAGGTGTTAGTAGCACTCCATGATAATTGAACATATTAATAATTGTAAGGAACAAAATCACTATACAGCATTTTTTAATTACTTTCCATATGACTATCATTTTTTTTTTCTTTTTTAATTTTTAAAAATGTTTATTTACTTTTGAGAGAGAGCAAGAGAGACACAGCATGAGCAGGGGAGGAGCAGAGAGAAAAGGAGACACAGAATCCAAAGCAGGCTCCAGGCTCTAAGCTGTCAACACAGAGCCTGACTTGGGGTTGGAACCCACGAACTGGAGGATCGTGACCTGAGCCCAAGTCGGACACTCAACCAACTGAGCTACCCAGGTGCCCCCTGACTATCACCCTCTATCAACTACATGCCTGAGATAGAGTGTAGTTGAAATATCACTTATGATAGAATGAATCTATGTGAAATAAATTTCCTTCAACATCAGGGGAAAAGTTTTAATAAAAATGTCAATTTAGAAAAAAATTAAAGTTAATCTTTAGATACAGAAAACATTACATTTACAGGTTTCTGAAAAACCAAAAGGAAATAATTGCTTGTGGTAAAATTAAAATTAAGGTAAATTTCCATATAATCATCATATTGCTTCTATAAACTAAAGGTTAAGTTTCAGTATTAAATAAAATCTAATTATGGAAAAGAAAATTTCAACTTCATATTCCTCAATCTTCACTTGGAAAAGTATATCTAGGTGTCTTCAATAATTATGTAACTATTTTCTTTATGTGAAATGCATGATATTGTTTTAGGAAAGTTGGATATATTTAAAGAAGGGGCAGACACTCTGGCAAGTCTTACTGACTATCATTCCAGCCTAGTTTAACAGCTGATGATGGGTTCATCCACAGTATTTCTGAGAATTCTTGTACAGACAAAAATCATAGTGGAAATTGCCAGAACTCAGTACATTAATACATTAACAATATGAAAAAAGGTAATGAATCTGGAGATAGAATAGCTGAAAACCTGGGGAAATGTCAATCACGATAACATCAATAATAAAATTTATTCTATTCAGTTATAGATGAGACTTGCTGAGCTAAATCTCTCAGCTCTTCATAATTATTCTAAAATGGCCAATAGTTTCCATCACTCTCAACCTGGGGCTGATCTGCTAGCAATGAAGGAAAGGCAAATTGGATTTCTAAGCTTTAAGAACTGGGCCAGCAAATCCCCTATTGGTTCTTGGGTCTTTTAAATAATTGAATGTGTGATCTTATTAAGCAGACATTAAAGCCAGAGGAGGTAAAAGACTCCATGGGACACTGTATACAAAGAATCATTTTGA
The DNA here is from genome assembly GCF_018350195.1 of Panthera tigris. Classification (NCBI taxonomy): domain Eukaryota; kingdom Metazoa; phylum Chordata; class Mammalia; order Carnivora; family Felidae; genus Panthera; species Panthera tigris. The sequence continues at coordinate 83,393,492 of NC_056669.1, forward strand.
TTTAATCAAAATATAATTCTCTGCTTTTTGTAGTAAAGCATCAATTTGTTTGTGGTTACCTAGAAAGAATCTGAAGAGTTCTGGAATTCATTACCTCCTTCATTATTGAGTAAAGCACAATGTGTCCTCTCAAAAAGTTCCAGTCTTTGGTGATCAAGAAAATGCAGTCTTTTGGACTTCTGGGGGTACTATTCCCTGAGGATCACTGTGGGGCTGCTACAGTTCATCAGGCTGTCTAGAGACACTCCCATTGCCTTCTTGCCCACAGGGGGAATAAAATCAGTCTGCAAGACACAGTTCCTTCTTCCTGTAGCCTACCCAGAAACAATAGAGTTGAACTACATGTTTATTAATTACAGTATTTGTTGAATGGCTTTATATTTTGCTTTCTTAATATCAAATTTACAAAAATTATAGATTTTCTCTCTGCCACAACAGAAACTTAACCCCTCTATCACACACTAAATTTATCTTACTGGCATGGAGCCTTTGATAAATGCTTTCAGTGTTTTAGAGTTCTTCAATATGCAAAAGTTATGTACTCTTGCTTTCAGTTCAGAATATGGAAAACTATGTCATTAAAAAGCTGTATTTTACAGACTACATGGGCTGTGTCACAACTATTCGATTCTCCCATCATAGCAGCATTTAAACTGAAAACAGAATGGCCAGAGTTTGAGGTCTAGCTCTGCCACTATATGACCCAGGGTAAGATATGTAACAGCTCTGGGTCATAATTTGCTTGTAAAATGGAATAACAAGGTCTCTCTCACAGGCTTGTTGGAAAGCTTGCTCTTGAGTCACTAGTATGTTTCAGGGATAGTACAATACAATTCCACATAGTGTCTCATCCTCATCCTCCCAACAGGGGCTTGTTAATACCAATGCATTCAGAGAGAATAGTATTGGGTCATTCAGCCAGTAAGGCAGAACTAGGATTCTGAACTAAAGTTTCTGAGACTCCAAAGTCCTCTGTTCCTTCTAATCCAGGAGGTCTGGTTCTCACTATACCTCCTGTCACAAATGAAAAAGCATGCAAAAAACGTGACTAGTGCATTTTGTGGCCTGTGGTAGGTACTAAATAAATGTTGCCTTTCTTTCTCTCCCTAGAGAAGCAACCCAAGGCTTGTTAACAACAGCACTGGAAAGATAGCCTGATAAATCTTCCCGAGGAGAGGAGAGAAGGAGGAAGTCACCTATCAGATGATACTGACAGCTCCAAGTGGAAAATTCAGTAGCTCCATGCAACAGCAATTTCTGATAGACACCAAAATTGGACTTGGGACTCAAAGTCTGGCTGTAGCTGTGAAGTTTCCATAAAGAACGTGTGTCTGTTTAATTTTCAATTCCAGTTCCCGCCTCAAGTTTGTAACATTCTCATTACTTTCAATGATATGTGTTCAGTATGCCTAGGAATTAGCAACATGAAGTTTCTCTCTTAAACTTGCATTGTGTCCCAGCAGCCCAGAGATGAATTAAGGTGCACGGCAAGGCCAGTTCTAGAAAAGGAGATGTCTGCAATCAGGCCCCTTGGTACTAAATAATTCCACATGATCTCAAAAAACACAGATGCCCACATATTATCCCCTGGTTCTTCTTTCCTTTTTCAAAGGGGACTTTTCTGGGTCTGGCATTCCTATCTAACAAGGGTGGTGTGGGGTCCCAGAGGACTTAACTACAATTACCCAAGCCACATAGCCATTTTTTATTAAGCATGGCGACAAAAATACCGTATCAATCATATTGAGCTGGTCTGTGCTGTGCCAACCAATCAGGCTTGAAATCTCAGTGATGTCATACAACAATGACTTATTTACTTATTTTTCGCTCTTATAAACTCTCACGCAATCTGATGATTCTCTGGAGAAGCAGCATTCTAGTGGTGACTCAGTACTCAGTTTCCACCCAAGCAGTTAGATATGTTAGTCCAGAAGTGAGATATTTTCCTAAGACTTATAGCCCATTACCTGGAGCTGGTCATAGGACCTCTTCTCATTGCAAAGGTATGGAGGTGAGGTGGAAGGGAGAACAGATGGAAATTCGTTCAACCATACATGTTTCTTCCAGAGATGTGTCTGCTAACAACCAGTGCAATAGAAATAGATCTTTACCTGGATGCAAAATCATTTAATGCTCTTTCCCATTGTCTTTAATTTCCATTGGAGGATTACAATGTATGATGAACTACTCATTATAAAAAATATTGATTGTCTTAGGTTTGTTTGAATTTTCCCTGGATGTCATCCTTCGCCAAATTAATACCTTAAGGATGGCATGTCTGTGCTATTCTACGAGATAGACCTAAGACCAATAGATGTTACTAGGAGATAGGTTTTGTTCTTACATTAGTGGAGAAAGTCTGCATTGTGTCTACTCTGTGTTTTCATTTACAGTAGAGAGAAAGAAGGGAACTCTGGGGTACAGATTAGACTCTCAGTCTATTCTTCTTTCCTAAAGGGCAAGAAGTTGTGATCTCAATCACCAGGCTCATCAAAGATAGAGCTAAGGGAAGAGAGTTTGCCTTCTACTCTGTTCTGGTATAAATTTATGTGAATCTCTTATCTGAGCATAATATTAGAGAAAAAAACACTCAAATTCTCTCCTAGATAAGAGAACCAGAAGAGAGTTGAAGAGTCAAGAAGATATCAGGTTCAGAATAGAATAATCTGGACAAACTGCTCTTGTTGGCTAACATCTATAGCTAAGGTGTTTACTTCTTTTAACTGTATAGAGAAGACCATTTAAAGGGGCCAGGAATGCATGAGATGAACACAGTGGAAATTTTGACTAAAAGACCTTTGGCTAAAGAAGAGATGAATAATTGCCCAACTCCTATCAGTGAGTTAAGGACCCTTGAGAAGGCAAGGGTAGCCCACTCAGGGTGGGGGGATTGAGGACCACGCACCTTGTCCTGCTACAGTTTTGGTAGAGGTAAAAGAAACTGATCATCCAGCGTAAGATGTACCTTCACCAGAAGCTCTTCAATCCTCTCCTTGAGAGCGTGGTACAAGCCCCTGTTGAAATGAGTTATAAAACAGAAAGAACAAAGAATGTCTTGTGGGGTAAAGAATGATTCTGGGGAAAACAAAACATCTTTAACTGGCACAGAAAGCACCATGCACTAAAGTAGCTAAGAGGAAGGCAGCAGCAATACTTAAGGTGAGCCATTCTTCCAGAACTAGTTCCATGAGTCTGCATTGGCATTGGTAGTCATGAGGTTAGTGGCATTGCATAAAGTAAGCAAGCTAAGGGGGAGGGGTGCTGCTGGAATTGGAGACACAAGATCCAAATTGAGCCAGGGTTGCATGTCAGTGTTAAAGAGTTGATTTCTCCCATCATCGCTAGGCCTGGGGCCTATGGAAAAGGAGCCCAGAGGTGTGGCTGAATGCAATAGAATAAGCTACCGCAGGAAGTGGTGACATTACTGTTAATGGAAACATTTAAGAGACAGCAGGATAACCACCTGCCCAGGTTATTATAGAAAACTTCCTGTTTTGACTGAGAAATTATGAAGGATGCCCAAAGTTCCTTATAATATTTATCGAATTGTGAAACTCTGTTTTTCATGGGGTTTAGTTATACTAGGTCACGTGTGTCTGTCCTTTTATTATTTAAACCTCTGTAAATCCATGGTCATGGTCATTTCAAGAACCAAGGAGACAATGTATAGGACAATGAAAGAAGAGATGAACACAATGGGCACGCTGTCTAATACTTTCATTTGTAGCTTTCTCCCGATTTCTGTTCCTATCATCAGGCGCAGACATGCTATCAAATAGCTGTTCCCAATCCACAGTGGCAGTGCCTCTTTAATGACAGTCTGAACCTGGGTATTGATTCAGAGCAAAGCTTGAGATTAGTTGGTGAGGCAGAATTTTGTGTTTTTCACTGTAAACAGCAAGAGGCAAAGATGAAGCTGGTGAATCCCAGTGTACCTCTTGACAGAGGAGCCTCTGAGCTGTCTCTGGAAGTCTGCCTCATTCCTGTTCCAAAGGCACCATAATTCCTGTCCCCATCCCAGCCAGGTGGCCCATTTGCTACCAGCTCAGAGTAAAAGGAGCTGGATGTCATAGCTTCCTTGAGGCCTGGGGCCCCTCTGCACAGCAGCTTCCCCCCTGAGCAGTTCCAAAGCTTGGACCTGCTCTGCAGCTTCCATTGGAACAGCCAGTATTTCCCTTCCAGGCCTCCCACAATGAGGGCCAGGCTCATTTGGATGCAGCACAGTCTGCCTCCTGCCAACATGATTTTTCTTCCATTCTTGATCAATAAGTCACAGGCCTATTTGGCCTTTCCCCAGCCACGAGAGAAACACAGCTTGAAGTCAAAAGGAAAGAAGACCAAAATAGACTCCCTCTTTTGCCCTGGATTCCTCTCCCACGTATTCCCAGCCCCACTGCTGTGCCCAGGTTCCTCTCCATTCCTAGGTTAGAATTTACATCAAAGGGAGCAAAGAAAGAAGGAAAGTAAAAAGAAGAAAAATGGGAAGAAGGAATGAAAAGACAGAAAAAAGAGAGAGGAGAGGCAGGAATGGGATAAGAAGAAGTAATTATTTGTTGAATAAATATAGAAAGGAAGATGAAAAAAGTTATCTTTCTATTCTGGAAATAGGTACACACACTCTTATTCTTCCCACTGGCTTGAACCTGAGGTCACAGCCCTTTCCTGATCCCTCCAAAAGACCTCCTGCTCCCCTATAATCTGACCCTATGTCCCCAGCCATGCTCCCACTATCCTCCTTCAGGTTCACAGGCTACCAAACTTGGAGGCAATATTTGACCAGCTGATTTTACTTGACAAAATAATAGCAAGTAGCTATTGATCGCTGTATGTGATCCAGGCTCCATTCCAAGTGCTCAATAAGTATTCTAACCTCCAGTTGTCATTACCTCCCTGTAAATTACTATGAGCTCAGTTTTATGGTGAAGAAACGGAGGTTAAATAAGTTGCCTCAGAGTGTGCAGCAAGTAAGAAAGCATGATTCAACCCTGTGCAATCTGAGGCTGGAACTCCTGCTAATTCACCTCCTTCAACACTGCTTCCCATGAAGGGAGGAAAAGAAGGACACACGACAAATGGTTAGCTCGGACTCTGAAAGCAGATGACTCCACAAGCTACCATATCCTCCAACAAGAGTAGTAAGACTTCTTCAGAATCAGTGGGGATTTCAGAGATGATATCACTCTTTTCTCCCCCTAGGAGGTGGTCTGGGACAAAACGGAGAAGTCTGGCTATATCACAGAACTTCAGAGCTGGAAGAAAGTGTATCCAAACATTATTTTATAATTGGAATCCCCAAGGCTTTCAAATCTGAGTAGACTCATACATTATTTTGCTGAGCTTAATTAAGACCAAAGCTGCTAGATCAAAGAACCTTAGAACTAGAAGACATCTGCTAACATACCTAGTCTAAGCCACTCATTTCTACCTGCCATTCTTTTACAGATATGAAGCTTAAGTAACTGCTGTATCTTCAAATCACAGCATCTACTTTTCCACAAAATGTGAAGGCAGCTGTTGTGGTCAATTCCAGAAGTATATTAGGGTTCTCTACAGAATAGATGGCATCTAGAATGAGCAGGCCAAGTAAAGGACACAGTATATAGTGCATGGATATAGAAGGCACTCAAGAGATGTTGTGTAACTGAATAGATGTATGACTGAATGAATAAAAATATAAAAGTAGAGTCAGAAATAAATGAAGTCTTTCCATGCAGTTCTAAATATGCCATATTATAATATTCCACAATCACCAAAAAAAAAAAAAAAACTTCTGGAAGAAAAATTCAAGCATCTTCATTATTAAGAATATCTTTTCTTGTGCTTGGGTGGCTCAAGTTGGTTGGGTGTCGGACTCGTGGTTTTGGGTCAGGTCATAATCTCATTCATGGTTCATGGGTTTGAGCCCCATGTCAGGCTCCGTGCTGACAGTTCAGAGCCTGCTTGGGATTCTCTCTTACTCTGCCCCTCCCATGCTCCATAACTCCCAAAATGAATAAATAAATTTAAAAGAAAAAGAAAAGAAAATCTTTTGACTGATAAGCTGAGTGGGACACTTTGACACTGGATAAAAGTATGATAGGCTCCAAATTGCTATTAGATGTACAGCTTCATCAACTTTCACTGGTCTGGCATATTGAAACAGGAGACAAGCTTCAGTTATCCCAATGACCTTGCAACAAGGTTCCAGGTTCTCGTGGCTTAGGCTGCCATCTTGAACAGAACTTCATCAAAGGTGTCCTCAGTGTTTGCAGATTGCTCTGCTTACTTCACATCCATCCCAAATCACCTGGTATTGTTAGCTATCATTTTAAGTATGTCCCCCCAAATTTAGTACTAGTTCACAGTATAATTTAGTGGTTAGTTAGAAGTTTAGGCTTTAGTGTTGTCTAGGTCAGACAGTTCTTGTTCACATTGTGTCTCAATCACTTAGTAATTCTAAGATCATCCATGCATTACTGAATTTCTCTAAACTCCATTCAGAATTCATCTATAAAATGGACCACGGTAATAATAGTTATCTATACTCCAGACCTGCCCTTATCAATTCCTCTCCTGACCACTCGTGGACAATGTTATAATGACCTCATCTCCCTCCCTAGTTTTATTTTTACAAAACAAACTTCTCCTCTGGTTGATCATTAACATGTTTAATCCCCAGACACTAACTATTGAGTCAGAGTCTGAATTAAGGCTGTCCCCCACTTTAAAAGACAATTTCAGGCTAGAGTGAAGACAAATTGCTTGAGAAAAGAGGTTTGATTCCATTTATGCATATATGCACTGTCCCCATGGTCAGTGAACAGTATCTCATTCAAAATTCAATTTGGGGAATTACGGTGCTTCTGAATGAGAAAAAGAGAAGCATAGATGAAATCACCATAAGTGGCATTTGTCTATTTCTTACAGGTTAGACATGTCACTGCAGATAGAAGAGTCTTGTTCAGAGGTCTCTTCTGCTAGGAATCCTAGAAGGAGAGCAAAAGTCAGAAAATAAGGAAGGTGTTCTCTCTCTAAAGATTCTGCCTGGCACTGGTGGGTGCTCTACCAGGCAGCTAAAGGGAGAAAGTTATGGATGGAGGGAGAAGCCAGAGGACCTCTTTCTTCCCCCCCCCTTTTTTTAACTAATGAGACAGAAACCTTATGACACTCTCAGAGATGTCACATTATACAACTAAGCAAAAGATGTCTTGGGTCAGACATTTCTCCTTTGTTAGTGGAGGTCACTGAGAGGACATGATCACAGACTGACTTGTGAGCTGTACTCCGACAATCACAGGCTCCTTACCCCACCTCTGTCCTTGGAACATGCATTCTGCTTGCCTTCCACACTCCCAGAAGGTGCCCCAAAGACATAGACTTGAGATGTGATGTGGTATTGAGACCATCTGGATGCTATATGTGACTGAACCCAGTTAATGACTCCATATAAACATTTAAGATTCTGGAGGGCAGGTGTGGAGATCTACTGTCTTGTTGCCACTCAAGATGAGCCTCATATATAAGTTCATTTGCTTATTAAACCTACCAATCTGGAGTGCACCGCCTTTTTCTTGGGACTTTCCCTACCCTCCCTCATAGGGCTGGTTCCAGATTACATCCTGGAAGCTCCTAAGGAAGTTGTGAACCAACATTCTTTCTCTGTATTCATAAGAATTTAATACTTAACTTCAGCCCCTTGTATTTGAGGCTGCTACTAAAATTTAGTCCTAGCATTTGATCCTTCTCAGGAGGGTCAATTAAAAAAATTACTAATGTTATTTTTCTTTTTCTATCTTTCATGGTACAGGAAGGCAACCCACCAGCACCATGGAATAATTGACGAGCCAACTTACTTTGGCAGAAGCTAGGAAGTATGGACATGCTCAGAAAAAAAAGGGTCCAGACAGGAGACAAGAAAGAACATTCAAGCATCTATTCTGCAGCTAGCTTTCTGTATACCATCTCATTTAGAACTCACCACAAGCCCCTGACATGAGTGTATTATATCCACTTAAAATATGGAAGAGCTGGGACACCTGGGTGGCTCAGTCTGTTAAGTGTCTGACTTGATTTTGGCTCAGGTCATGATCTTGTGGTTCATGAGTTCAAGCTCTGAGCTGGGCTCTGTGCTGACAGGGTGAAGCCTGCTTGGAATTCTGTCTCCTTCTTTCTGCCCCCCCCCCACCAAAATAAATAAACATTAAGAAACATGGGAGAACTTAGGTTCAAACAGTTAATAGCTTGCCCAAGGTCACATAGCTATTAAGAGGTGAGGTCAGGTTAGTATTTCTAGCTTGGATAAGAGTCCTCATTTATGAATCCAACTCCATACTTTGTGCCTCAGAATAAAATACCTTAACAGCTGGAACAAGAGAGAAATAATTTGTTTTGTAAAAATGAAACTTAGAAAAGAAGATGAGGTCATTAATTAGATCACTGTTCACTTCTATCCCTTTCTCTTGCCAAATCATTCTCATTTCTAAGCAGAAGTGACTTTGTCAATTAGACCAAGAGAGAATTTCTTCTTCTTCACAAGATCATCAGCCTGTTGCTAAATGATCACAACAGGGGAGAAAGTTCTCTTTTCTTCATACAAACAGATGCATACACACATCTATATACATATCAATGAGTTTAAGAAGGGTAATCAAAATGAATTTTATGCACCTTCTTCATCATCATCATCCAAGTACAAAGCTTAATTAAATAGATAAGGAATTTCCTTTACTGTTAATTTTGGCAAATGTTTCCCCTATCTCCAAAACAGAACTCTTAGGCAGTTCTAAGGACCAGAAGGGAACCAGAGTCTTCCAATATTTGTCTTTCAAGCAGCACCAGGCAGAGAAGACTTTTGAGGCCCCTGATAAATATTTATCATTTTTCTTCCTTCCTTCTTTACTCTTCCTTCCTTCAGAAAATGTTTATTGATTGTTTGTGATGTGGTAAGAACTGGACAAGACCCTGGGGATGAAATCGTCATTCAGAATCAAATGTACCTGTTGAATAGAGCTTTGCAAGTACTGGGGTAGATGGCATTAGTCATGTGGCACAAACAATTATGAAGTTAAAACTGTGGCAGGTATACTGAAGAAGAAGTGCAAGGGGCTTTTAGAGATGGGCTGGTCAAGGAGGAAAGGAACAAGTTTCTGAAGAAGGGATGCTTGAGTTGCTGTCTAAAGGACAAGTAGGAATTAACTTTTCAAAGGAAGTAAGGAACATGTTTCAGGCAGGTGGGACAGCATGTGCAATGGTCCCATGGTAAAGGAGATTATGACAAGTTGAAGGGAATAAACAAATGCCAGTGCAGATGAAGGACAAATACAAAATGGAAGTATGACGCAAGATAAGGCTGAAAAGATGATTAGGACCATGACCATAAAGGAACATGTAGATTACTATAAAGAGTTTTGTCATGACAACCTCAGAAGAGTTCTAAGTAGGAGATTTCATGATCAGATCTGTGTTTTCAAAACTTCATTTTTGCTTAGATGGGAAGAATTAATTCTCTGTGCAGAGTGGGGTAGGGGGCACAAATGAGTTCTTCTGCCCATCTTGTGCTCCGAGTTTCTGTTCTCATTTAATTTCTATCATCTCACACATCAACATGCATCCTGTGGCTACACTTCTGTCTTTCATCCTTTGATCCCAACACTGGACATTGTCCTGTTATCTTGATTCCTCCAAACACTGCTAACACAAGGTGGTATGTGCTGTGTTTTCTACTAATGTTTAGTGATTATAGAAGGTAGTTCAGCAGAGTACAAAAAGGGGCAAAAACTGAATGTAGAACATTAGATTTCATTCTTTTAAAGTCCCTTGAATAATTTCTACCAGGATTTTCTCACTGGCTTCCATTTATCTTCAGCCCCACCTTACTGATACCTTGCCACAACACTTTTTTTTTTCTATTGATATCTTTTCCACCATCTTCTCCAGGCCTCAGGATCTTCACCCAAGCTCCTGTCTACCCCTCACCAGCAATCAGAGGCAGGTTCAGAATTCCTGCTTCTATTAAGTTTCTCAGGATCCACTTAACAGAAACCCATGGGAGAAGGGAAGGAAAAAAAAAAGAGTTTAGAGTGGAAGAGAGCCAAAGCATAAGAGACTCTTAAAAACTGAGAACAAACTGAGGGTTGATGGGGGGTGGGAGGGAGGGGGGGTGGGTAATGGGTACTGAGGAAGGCACCTTTTGGGATGAGCACTGGGTGTTGTATGGAAACCAATTTGACAATAATCTTCATATATTGGGGAAAAAAAAGAATTCCTGCTTCTATTTATCCAGGTCTCTTCTCAAGGCAGTGGGGAACAGGACAAGAGATGGAAGGCTTGGCTTTTCAGAACCAAACAAGACTAGAGAACAGGTCTTCCTAAGCAAAGAAGGCAAATCTCTTCCCAACAGGAATTCTACCTAGCTGGTTTCAAATACAGTCATATTTTAAATTAATGATTATTTTTCTTTCTTTTATATGTGCAAGAATCATTTGTTTCTGTTTCACCCACTTGACCCTATATGATTATGCTGTGCTAATACCAAAACACAAGATGTTTGAGGGATATTTAATAAAAGGTGACTTTGAACAAATCAAAGCTGGAAGATAATAAATCAAATGCCCATCACCCAAATTTAAAAGAGAGGAGATAAAAAGCATGTCCTTATAAGCAAGTAGATAAAATATATCTGCAGATGAATTTTGAGATTTAAAAAAAAGCAAATTTGCTATAGGAAACATCACCTTCCAAAAGACACTGAGAAGTGACAGCATAAACAGCAATAAAGGCAGAAAGGGAGATAAAAAAAAGAGAGAGAATGAGAAAAAAATGAAAGCTGCCAAGATGAACAGGACAATTTGCCAACACGTGTGTCATCCCTCCCATAAATTAATTTCATTGATGGGCTTAATTGTTTGAACAAATGGGAAGGAGCTATTTTCAGAGCAATTATTTATTCTAATCACCAATTCCCTTACAGTGAAGGGAACTGCAGAGAAACCATGCTTTTCTAGACTTCATTATTTCAGTTAAATATTTATACATTCAAACTGATACTAAAAGTAGATGTTGCTTCTTGGGTCTCTGAGAGATAAGGGCTCAGGACAATAGAGAGTTTGAATGGTTACAGATGGGTCCATCAGAGAAGCCCATCTCTCTGTGCACTACCTGCTGTCAAAGAGCGGCTTTTTTCTGTTCAGACTCCTCCTGTCCCATCACCAAGCCCAAAGCCCAGTCACACCTGGTCCCAGACCCTTATCAGTTTATCCCTCAATTTTATTGAAGTTTCACTTCTTTCCTTTTTTTTAAAATTTGCACCTTAACTCTTCAGGCAATACACCATACTTTAATAAAATGAGAAAGATAAAAGAAATATTACATATTAAATATATGTATGTTTGGGGCGCCTGGGTGGCTCAGTCGGTTGAGCGGCCGACTTCGGCTCAGGTCATGATCTCATGGTCCGTGAGTTCGAGCCCCACGTCGGGCTCTGTGCTGACAGCTCAGAGCCTGGAGCCTGTTTCCGATTCTGTGTCTCCCTCTCTCTCTGACCCTCCCCTGTTCATGCTCTGTCTCTCTCTGTCTCAAAAATAAATAAACATTAAAATATATATATATATATATGTTTGTATATAAATACATTAAGTCCACACAACCATGAATTAATTAAATTTCTAGAAAACCAGATGGCCTAGGTTCAACTACTGTCTCCATCATTGCCAAGCTGAGTGACCTTGACCAAGTTACTTATCTTCTCTAAACTTCAATTGCCTGTAAAATGGGAAAAATAATAGTTTCCACCTCATGGTGTTGTTGTGATACTAAGAGAAAACATGTAAACACTTAGAATCATAGATATCACATAGTAGCCCTCAAAAGTCTAACTTATTATTTCTTATTATAAAGTTAGTAGATGAGGGGTGCCTGGGTGGCTCAGTCGGTTAGGCATCTGACTTCGGCTCAAGCCATGATCTCACGTTCAGAGATTTCAAGCCCCGCATAGGGCTCTGCTCTGACAGCTCAGAGCTAGAAGCCTGCTTCAGATTCTGTGTCTCCCTCTCTCTCTGCCCTTTCCCTGCTCACTCTCTGTCTCTCTGACTCTTAAAAATAAATAAACATAAAAAAATTTAAAGTTAGTAGATAAAGTGACATAGTTTAAAACGCAGTAATTCTCCCAGGTATGTTGGTCTTCATGTGAATTCCCCCAAAGGTAGACCAAAACAAGGATCTGAGTGCAGGAGGTTTATGTGGAAGGTTCAGAGATGAAATGCAGGGAAACCAGAAAGCAATATGAGGAGGGAGGCAGTCAATACAATTAAGTCAGCCATCACACTGGGTGACTGAAGCTTAATCCTGCAGGGAATTTCCAGAAAATGCTTGCATATCACTTGAGGTTTAGAGAACGGGTATATTTATATATTCACCTGCTTCAGTAATTGGTGGAGGGTGCTAATTCCCCAGCATTTCTCTAGCCTACTGTCAATGAACAGAGCAGCCTCCTGGAAGAAGCCCCCAGGCAAAGGGCTATACAGGAAACTAGAAGATGTCTAGATCACTGGACATCTTAAATTAATAATAAGGTCACAGACTTGAACACAACTGATTTCATGACACACCTCTGAACTATAGCAAGTGACTTCCTTGTAGCTCTAATTTTTAAGTAGCCTTTGAAATGGCCACACAATATGTGTTCCAGACAAGTTATCACTTTAGAGATTTATTGTCCCCAAAGAGAATTGCATTTTTTTTCAAAAACAGTAAGGGATAAAGTATTAAACAATTTGAATAAGTTGACAAAATTGAATAAATATATAGTAAAATAAAAATAATTTGGGGTACAGAATATATGTAATTGAGTCTTGCCTATGTAATTTACTAGTTTGACTTTTTAACCAAGTTATGTAATTTCTTTGAGCCTCTCTTCTTACTTAATTTGATTGGAAATTATATTTACCATTCAAAGATCTTATATTAAAGTCACTTAAAGATGTTAAATGTTTTATAGTTGTAATGTATTCTCACAATCGTCACGTCCAGATAACTGAATTAACAAACTTAATTTTAGGGGGATATTTTGACCGAAATGTTTGCAAAATACAAATCCCTAATAAACGGTATTTGATATAAATGATCGAACTATTTCTCAGACCTGTAACACTGCAACAGCAATGGTCTCTAGGCTAATATGATGTGTCACACTAATTGCTTTTATTCAACCTTCTCCCTCATTAGTTTCTATGGCAACTAAATAAGCTCATTAAAGCAATAATTCAAGTTAACACCTAATACTAACCAAGTAAGTTCCAGCTAGCTTGAGGGTAGGCACCAATGTAAATAAATTTTGTGATAGCTATTTTCTTTGCTGCTTAGAATAATTTTTCACTTAATTTCAGCTCCTTTGCTGTAATTGGATAGTTGAGGATTCCTGAAATCTCATCATTTCATAGAAGAGTAATGCTAGGTGTAAATTGGCTGTAGCATTAAAGAAGATATGGCACCTAGATAGTCCTTGAAAAATACCTCATTCATTCACTCAATATTGTATTCACTTATTCATTCATTCCTTTACTTATTCAACAAATATTTCTCCTCCACAGTATACACTGCAAATATAAGAAGAAATCAGACATTTACCTCATTGTAAAGGAAAATTGCACATCTGATTAGAATTTTATTGTATTCTACATTCATCATTATGTTTTCTTAAATTTTATAAGTTTCAGTTGCAGATAAAGTGCTTTGAAGTTTAGAGTTCAAGTAGAGAAAAAAATACTTCTAGTTTGGGAGATCAAGAATAATTTAATAAATAAATTGAGATAGTAACTGAGTCCTCATGAATGAGTAGAATATGGATTTAAGAAGGGAAATGGAAAGGCTATTACAGGTGTAAAATAAAAGCATGAACAGGCACAGAGGCAGCTCCCTAGGAGATATAGCATGTGGACTGGTAAGTGGTCAGTTTGACTTGAAGTAGACATGTAAAGAAAGACATAGGAAATAAGTTTCTTAAAGTGAGTGTAGCCTGAAAGTAGAAAGCATTGAAAGCCTGACTAATAGATGTGGACAGTGAGAGCTACTGAATGATTAACAGGTGCGGGTAGGGGTCGTGGCTATACACGGGGATTATGTATTATGTACAGCAGGCAAAGGCTGGACTCGAAGAGGCAAGTAAATAAGTGTTATGGAGAGAGGAAGAAAGCCATGAGAGAAGAGTTACAGCTTACTGGGAAGGAGAAACATAAATGAGGTCTCCTAAGGAAAAGACAGAGAGATGGGGAAGAGTCTTGGGACTCTGTCAAAGGCAGAGGGACACTCTGTGTCACTCAGCTCTACAAATCATTTTCTTCTCTTGGAAATGAGGTTATCTATTATGAACTTGTTCTGCTTTTCCCTTGTCTGTCACCAAAACATTTATCTCAAAATAATTGCCCCTTAGTCATCTCTCACCCTAAAGAACAAGTACATGAATCATAATTTCTATTTTATAGCAAAAAAAAAAATGAGGAGGCATAAAAAGTTCTGAAATTCAGTCATCATTAAAAGTTCAGGTAGGAGCTAAGATGATAACTCAAAATATTAATGAAGTAAAGCAAGTCTAAGAAGAACAAAAAAGCCATGAGCTTATTCAAGTTATAGTAAGGTATATGGTAAGTAGTAGGCACAAAATAAATGTATAATAGTTGCATTAATAAATAAATGAAGGAATGAATAAATTAAAGGAACAGAGTCCTAAATGTGACAGTAGCATTGCCTCAATCTTTTACATTTTTCAAAAAAATTTTTACATGCAAAACAAGCTTCAACTTGTTCAAGTCAGGTCCAAATTTACTCAATCAAGTCACAATTATCCATGTGTTATGACGAGATGTTTATTCAACACACATTTGAGCAGCAACTATGTGCCAATCAATGTATTAGTTGCCATGGGTACAAAGACATATAGAAGGACCTTGATCTTGAGAAGTTTACAGTCTGGGGAAGTAAGCTTTTGAACAACTATAAATTTTGATAGGAGTTAAAAGTAGGCAGTTTTTAAGGGACAATAAGATCTCTGTAGAGTGTAGGGATACATTTTAGTTGCACTCACTCTTTACTTTGTAAGTTTTTTTTAATCATAAGACAGCAATAATAATGTTCGACTGCTCCATAGGATGCAGGGTTATTGTGCAAGTCTTCGGAGTCAAAAAAATTTAAAAACTCTGCTATGAAATGACATTATTATTATTATTACTCATTGGAAATTTATGGCATCATTGCATAAATATTCCAATAGGCTATTAGCAAAACTTTTCATATCTAGAAATTGATTAAATCAGTGCTCATTGACCAAAATTTCAGAAAGTTCTCTCCAATTATACAAGTTGAATGACTACTTTATAAAAAGAAAATTCTGTTACCATAATTTAAATCTGGCCCAAAACTTTCAGACAAATTATTTTCTCTGAGAAATGATAGAAAACCGTCCTTTAAAGTGTGCCAGTCACCTGTTTCAGATTCTGTGTCTCCCTCTCTCTGACCCTCCCCCGTTCATGCTCTCTCTCTGTCTCAAAAGTAAATAAACGTTAAAAAAATTAAAAAAAAATGGGGCGCCTGGGTGGCTCAGTTGTTTAAGCGGCCGACTTTGGCTCAGGTCATGATCTCACGGTCTGTGAGTTCGAGCCCCGCGTCAGGCTCTGTACTGACAGCTCAGAGCCTGGATCCTGTTTCAGATTCTGTGTCTCCCTCTCTCTGACCCTCCCCCATTCATGCTCTGTCTCTCTCTGTCTCAAAAATAAATAAACGTTAAAAAATTTTAAAAAAATAAAGTGTGCCAGGCAATATATATATACATATATATATATATATATATTCATTTGAAATGGTATATGATAGAATGTCTTTGTCCCAGGTGAGGGCACTTGAATACTTATCATATTCAAGAGAAGGAAATTTGCAACTCTGACTCGCATTCCTGTTGCTGCTGGTATGAAAATCTTCATAGAATTTACATACAAAAGTTTATCATCAAAAAATGTAATGCTTTTTAAATAAGATTACTCATCAACAGGGAATGAAATGCACCTCTTACCAGTGATAAGGGCTGGTACTCACAGCTTGAGTACAGGACACTTGCAAAAGCCAAGAGGAGGTGGATTTAATTTTTTCAGTGATGTTTCAGTTTGCATTCAAGTCTCATATCCTAGATTCTTCACGAAGTATGCTACAAACTGGATTGCATATTGGTTGGATTTATAATTCATGGTATTAAATTATGACAGTGAAAGGAGAAATAAACAGAAAGAGTAATCTATCACTTTCTTATTGCCAAACAACATCATTCACAAACACATTGAATTTTGGATCAGCACCCAATTATTATCCTGAACTTAATGAATCTTTGAAGTTTGGAACCAGAAAGAATCTTGGAAATCATCCTCTCCATCACATCACTTTCCCCATCCTTCACAGATGGAAAAAAAATGACAAGAAAACTGAAGTTATTGTTCCAAGGAGCCAAGAAGAAAATACAGTATACCAAGCTATCATGTACCAGACACACTATCTATGGGTGTTGTGTGTCCCAGATCAACATCATCAGGCTGAATTTTCAGGTTAGGAACTATTTCAGTTTTTGTTCTTCTTTTATCCTCACTATGTAGCATAGCACCTGACACTTAATAACTTCTCAATAAATATGGATGACATAAGTGAATAGCTGTCTCATTGAAGACAAAGCTATAGAGCAAGCCAATAGCAGAATGTGGCTTAGAACCCAGTTTTCCTGACACCTAGACCGATGTATTTTCAGTGTGCCACAAAGGCATCCCTAAGGTTGGTTCCCAAACTTGAGAGATTCCCAAGTGAACTGGCCTCAGTACACAGCAGGAAAGGAGAGACCTGAGAAATAGGCAGACCACTCCAGATTGGTAAGTGACAGGTTTAATAAGCAAAGGAACTGATATACAAGGCTCGTCTTGGGACACCTCAAGATGAGTAGATCTCCCCACTCACCCACCACTCTTAGAAGTTTATGTAGAGGATCTGACAGGGTTCAGTCACGTACACTGTCCAGAATAACACATTGTTTTCTCAAGGGCACATCCTTGAAAGTGACTCATAGTATGAGAATGGTGGGCAGAAGTTACATTCCGAGAACAAGGTAGGGGGAAAGGAGCTTCCAATTGCCTGGGTCCAGCTTGTGGGTCAATGGTGGCTATGTCTTCTCAATAACTTCCTCAAACACCAGGTTTTAAAACTGGGAATTTACTACCAAGAACAAGCCTTTTGGCACTGCTGAGTCCTGTTTGCTAAATTTAGTCCTGGGCAAATATGCACAAAAAAGATGCCTATCTGATATCAAGTTAAAACTTATTTTCCAGATTTTAGTAATGTCTGGTAATTGTTTGCTGCTCAATATATCTTTTGAAGCTATACTTCCCAAATAGCTTGACCAAAATAGAGTTCAGAATCATGAACAATTCAGTCTAAGAACCACGCCCATAGTGGTTTAGCAAATTAAGAGATAATCTCAAAAAGAAGAGTAATAAGATTAAATAACCCCCAACATCTCATTCAGCTTTCATATTCTATAAAATTATTTAAAGTTAAAAAAAAAAACTGGGGAAATAAAATCAGGAAACTAATACATAAGGATTCATTCATTATTCATGATAGCAATAATAACATAAAGCTGCAATTATACAACATATAAAATTCACAAAGCACATTTGCATAAATAAGATTATTTTGATGATTAAATAGTACACACAGCCTACTTAGAACAATGCCTGGCACATGGGAAGTATGAAAAGTTTGTTATCCTCAGTATTATTATTTATCCTAGTAATCATCACGTTTGAAATTTAAAGTTAGGAAAGCAGAGGTGAAAGAATCAGATATACTGGATTTGAAATTCAGTTTCTTCACCTGCTAGCTGTGTGATGTTGAGAAACCCACTTAACAATTCTGAGTCACAGTCTACTCATCTTCAAAATGAGGAACATAATAACCTTTTCTTATGGGTGCCACAAAGATTAAAAAAGATAGTGTGTGAGACACCTAAACTTTTTCTTGGAAGTTATAAGGACAAAGTAAATGTTGCTCTTTTAACAGTTTTATTATTGTTACTATTTAGTCATAATATTCATGCGAGGTAGTTTTTGTTACTATGTCCACACTATTGAAGAAGAAATTGGAGCTTCTAGAGAGAAAAGAGCTTGAACAAGTTCCTCTTAATGTTTAGAACTGAGATGATGATATAGATCTGGTTCTTAAATAGTCCAATTTGCACTTAGACAAAACTGTATCATAGAAAATAGCACTCACTCTTCTGGCACAACTTGTTGGTAAAAGCTCACGGTTACGTGTGCAAACTGTCCCAGCTAATACCGTTGACATTTTTGTGAGCAGTTTCTAGAGGCATGGTACCCTAAATAAGCACTTTTTAGAAGTGTCTTTTATGGGACAAAATGCTGTTGTAATACTTAGAAATAAAAAATAAAAAGGAAGGGGGACAGTGTCCCCATATCTTCATTGAGAATTACTCTAGTATTTTATCTACCAGTTGTGAATTCATAATGCACATTATCATATCAAAAGAATCCTGCACAAGATACTTGAAGAAGAAACTGTATTTAACCCCATACTTAATTCCAAATCCCTGGACTCTTTGAACACAAAACACCTATTAAATAGCCCACAGAACCCACTTTGGGAAACACCATCTTCTTGAGGCTGGGAGTTACAGATACATTGGCAAATTGTTAAAGCAGACAGTAAAGAGCAAGGTAGATTTTTATTTACTCTCAAATTCCACAATGTATGTGAATACCTAATCTAGCTATACATGATTATCTTTGAGATTATTAAATGTTTCATTAAAAATTTTGAGGTACAGGGGCACCTGGGTGGCTCAGTCGGTTAAGCATTCAACTTAGGCTCAGGTCATGATCTCATGGTTCGTGTGTTCAAGCCCCGCATCAGGCTCTGTGCTGACAGCTCAGAGCCTGGAGCCTGCTTCAGATTCTGTCTCTCCCTCTCTCTCTCTGCCCCACCCCCACCTTTGGTTCTCAGTCTGTCTGTATGTCTGTCTCTCTCTCTCTTTCTCTCTCTCTCTCAAAAATAAATATTTAAAAAATTAAAAATAAATTTTTGAGTTACAAAAATTAGGGGCACCTAGCTGGCTCAGTCAGAGCAACATGTGACTCTTGATCTCAGGGTTGTGAGTTCAAGCCCCATGTTGGGTACAGAGACTATTTAAAAAGTAAATAAAAATATTTTTGAAATGAGAATGAGAGTTAATTGAAACCCTGGGCTTAATGTCAAAGAGCCTAGGTTCTAGTTCCCTCCTCCCCACCTTTTTTCTTAACTGCAGCTTTATAGCTGGATTGACTTGGGGTAAAAATCCTACCCCTGCCACTCACTAGTTATATAACTTCAGTCAAGTCTATGATATTTATGAGCCTTTACCTACACATCTGCAAAATGGGGATAAAAATAAGTACCTTTCATGACTGCTATCAAGTTGAATGTGAAATGGAGCTAATACCATCTACTGGGAATGGATTTTGCAGGTATAATGGTAATGCATGGAAAGTAACCATCAGGGCTGGAGCATGATAGGTATTCGGTAAATTTCAACTAAAAGTGTGACTACTTTAATATCCCTCATTGTCACTTTTCTTTTCAGTAAACTAGAGTTGATACAGGACCTACACATCACTCAGGATCACCCCCATTCTTTCACTCACTCATTCGTTCATTGTTTCTTTTTCTTTCATTTATCAAACACTATCTTCACATGGCAGAGATGAATAAGGTATATATCTGGTATTCAAAGAGCACACAATCCAAGAGAGAAGACAAATGTGCATATAATACAGTAGAAATTGTTTAGAGCCACAGGAAAGTTGCATATTGTACTATGGGAGCACAATCAAATGGGAAAAATTATTCCTGCCAGAGAGGGAGAAAGGAAAGTTAAGAATGTTTCAAAGAAAAAATAATCTTTGAATTGGACTTCAGAGGTTGAGAAGTTCACAACGCAAAGAAGTAATATCATTAAAAATGGCTACCATTTAATGAGCCCTTAAAATATGCCACGCATGCAGGAAATTGTAATTCCAATTGGCAACCAGGGTCTAGAACAGTGTCCCCAGCTCAACTATATCAAGGAATTTATTCTGGAAGGTGACGGCTTCATCCCTATGTGTTCCCCTTGAAAGCATTGATACCACTATGCCACTGGCTCCCACATCTTACTGTTTGCAGTCTTGGTTTGTTTTAATTCTGTCCCAGCCCATACCGTAACCAAGATTTAAAAAGGAAATTATATAGCATCTGAGGAGGAGGATAATTGTCTATGAAAGCAGGTTAATTTTTTTTTTACTCCTCTATCAATTTCCTGATGCCTTGCTTTCATTAACACATCTTTTAGAATTAGAGCTTTAATATTTACATATATGTGATCTCAGTTCCTTATTCTATTTTTTTTTTCGTTTTCAGTTACAGAAAAACATTACCCCTTCAAACTATGTTGAATACACAGTTCATATTCTGTTTTTTGCTGCTTTCTTTGGTTTTTAAGAAAGGAGGATGTCTTCTTTGTGCCAGGTACACTAATTTTAGCTTACGTCTTCCACTTCATTAAGACTGAAACTAGATTGGTTTCCTTGGAGTATTTCTTGGAGGGAGTTAAAATTTCCAGAGAGATCACATTCTCAGGTTCCTTTTTGGTTCTTATTTCTTGAGTCTGTTCTTTGCCGGTTCCCTGAACAGTCTTACTTCTGCACTCCCCTAATCTCTACACACTTCCTCTCCTTTCCAGGAACATTTCAGAGTCATCCTGAAGGACTCACATAGCACATACCAAATTACTCAGCCAGCTGGCAAAGCACTCACCTGAATAAAGAATTTTTTAAGACAGTTTACTGTCTTTAAAAGGCAACTGTGGGGCGCCTGGGTGGCTCAGTCGGTTGGGCGTCCGACTTCGGCTCAAGTCACGATCTCGCGGTCCGTGAGTTCGAGCCCCACGTCAGGCTCTGGGCTGATGGCTCAGAGCCTGGAGCCTGCTTCCGATTCTGTGTCTCCTTCTCTCTCTGCCCCTCCCCCATTCATGCTCTGTCTCTCTCTGTCTCAAAAGTAAATAAATGTTAAAAAAAATTAAAAAAAATAATAAAAGGCAACTGTGTTTATAACTAATACTTTTTCCTTTCTATTAGCCTCTTCTTTTTGTAGTCTGAATGACTGAAGATGACTTCTTATCTTCCACCTCATCTTTTGACAAATGTTTACTGAGGACCTCCTACTATATGCCAAGTATATTTCTTGGCACTGATGATACTCCAGGAA
The DNA here is from genome assembly GCF_018350195.1 of Panthera tigris. NCBI lineage: Eukaryota > Metazoa > Chordata > Mammalia > Carnivora > Felidae > Panthera > Panthera tigris. The sequence continues at coordinate 83,414,789 of NC_056669.1, forward strand.
CAAAGCAAATTGATCTCCTCTGGAGCCTTAGCTTTTGTTGTTGTTGCTCTGTTTTTCTTATTTTTTTAAAGTTTATTTATTTATTTTGAGAGAGAGACAGAGAGAGAGACAGCAAGCAGGGGAGAGGGTCAGAGGGAGAGAAAGACAAGAATCCCAATTAGGCCCTGCACTGTTGGTGCAGAGCCAGACACGGGGCTTGAACTCACTAACTATGAGATCATGACTTGAGACAAAATCAAGAAGCAGACATTTAACCTACTGAGCCTCCCAAGCACCACTGTTTCATTTTTCATTTGTAAAGAAGTGAAGGTAGACATAGCTACTGTGAATTTTTGTTGTAAGGGTTAAATGAAGTATATGAATAAAGTACACAATAAAGTACATGACACATTTTACTACCACTACTAATATCATCATCAGAACCAACGATAACATTGAGGAGAAGCTTAAACTTGAGGAGAAACATGGGAAAAAGCATCCCTTACATTCTACCAGGGGTAGCAAAGTGGTTGTGACTAAGAGACAAATAGTAAACAAATAAATATTAAATTATTATAGAGTGCATAACTACTAAGAAAATAAAGCACAGAGAAGTTGATAGGTGGTGGGAGACCTATGTTAGGACAGACTATACACTGAAACATTTAAGACATGCCTACAAAGTACTTTATGGCACACGACCATAATTGTAAAAGTCAATGGGAAAGAATGCTCATTGGGACCATCTTTCATGCTTGGTAGAGGGTTATAGCAAAGTGTAGTTATAGGAGAATTTAATCTTCCATTTTTGTTTCTTTTGGAGTAATTTCTTTTTGCTTTATATAAAAAATACAATTTATTCTAAAAATGAATGATCTATAATTATCATGATGAATATACACTGACAAGCTCCAAAACATACACTGAGTTTAAGGTGAGAAGCCTGCCATGCAGTGGCAAACTTGCAATCTAGGATGCAAGGTGTTAGAAATCAACATGATGAGGATTCCAAAATGGCAGCCCACCAAATCATAACTCCAAAGAAAGGCATAGCCCATCTACCTCAATCACTTTTGGTGCCAGCAAGAAAAACAACATCGACCAACCTGTGTTTCTGCCTCAAAGTGATTTTCTTCTGGTGCATTTGTACCTGTTTTCCAATTTGTACAGTTAGACAGGATTGATGGACTGGGTCTCTGAGCCCAGGTGTGCTTGTAGAACAAGGTCTCCGCCCACAAGTGGGATTTAAGAGCAGAGAAACGAAGTTGGTAGGTTTTTTAGTTGGAAGAGAGACTCCTGTTGATATTCCCCAGCTAGGATTTCTTTTTGCAGCTTACAGAATGGAGTTGAGGAAAGGAGTTAGAAGGATCTTCTGTTTCACTAGATAACTGAGGTGGCTGTAAAAATGTACCAGCATGTCTGTGAAGAGTCCTAGCACACAAACAAGACAAATCAGCAGAAGCCTTTTTTCCTTAGTGGTATGCTTTGACTGGCTCCCTAACACTGACCCCAACCCCATCCTGTCTTGCATCATTGACGTCTCCCTCTTGATTTCCTCCTCCCATTTTTCAGCTCCACAGGTCCCCTCAGGAACTTGCTCTGAAGTCTATCGTATCTACAGGTAAGGGAATCTAAGGAGCCAAATCCAGTAACTTGGATGACTTCTCTCTAAGTCACCTTTGCTTTCCTTCCACTGCGACCTACTATCCCAGCCCCAGGAAATAAACTTCTTATTTTTGATCAGAGTCTCAATCTTGGACCTTGTTTTGAGAAAAAATTTTGCCAAATTTCTCTCCATGCCTGAATTTCACCCTTAATATTGTTGCTATTTTTGCAATTAGTAGTAGTAGTAGTAGTAGTATGAGGAGTAATACTTATGTCAGACACTTGTTATATGCTTAATACAAATAACTTTAATTCATCCTCCCAAGAAAAATTCTAAGTAGTCTTTTTTACTCCCAATTATTTTTGAGATAAGAAAACTAAGGATAAGATAAATAATGTGCCCAAGTGTAAAGAGCTAATAAATGGAGAGCTGAGATTTACATCCGTATCTGTGCAATATAAAGCCAATGATTTAACCAGAATACTATCTTGATAAATATTGACCTATCCAATTCTTCTATGTTATCATCTCCAGCCCTTCCAACATACAAGGTCATGCTAAATGCTCTCACACCTGACTCCTGTCAACTTCCTTCCTACTTTCATCACCACATCCTGGTTCCTGCTCGAATCCTTACTGTAGTACACTGTTCTTGTTTAGACCTTAAATATTCTCTCCTGACATCTACCAAAGGCCAAAAAACACATCCTCTTCTTACTCTAGAGAGCATGTATTCTACCCTCTGGACCCTCCCTAACTGTGTGGCTACAGCACCCTCACAATGGGCGTCTATTTCCCTATCTGGGTCCTGCTTGGCCTTCCTATCCCACTGTGTGCCAAATATGGCCATCATTCATTACATGGAATAGACAGAGTTGATAGCTAAATTCAAGGAGGAGGAAAAATCATTTTTCTCTAAGCAAGGCCACAGAAAAGCAATACCAAGTACCCAGGAGACAGTACTTCAAAAGGTTAAGATTAACAAACCTCTTTATAATTTTAGTTGCTTGTCCATCAATTGATTTAATCAACGTCATTTTGAGATAAGTCCCCCTAAAATTCCAGGTGTCTAAACTCTCTTAGGAAATACTTGTTGCTCAGAGTTATCCATATTTTTCTATCACTAAAAGGCTTCCCTGTTACTATTTCATTAGCTAACTAAATTGAGAGTTGTGCCTACTACACCTCAAAACTGATTTATATTCCCTAGAAGAATCATTTCTGCACACAAACCATTGTTTTTCTCATTATTTTACAGTATTTCAGAAAGTTTCAAATGTCAACTCAAAAAGAAAAAAGCATCCTGTAACTGTAATTACTTTAATCCCATTGCTGACTTTCCAATATCATTTCTGCCACCTTCTACAATGAAAAATCTTTAACACTTGAAGTATGTTTACTTACTTGTTTTAAGTTTTATGACACGTAGAGCAAATCAACATATTTCCTGCAAAAATGAGTATTTTGTGAAATATATAGAGGAAGCCAAAAGCATTAAGGAATAACATCTGAAAACATTTCTTATATACTAGACACATTCCTGGGCACTTTACGTAATTTTTTATACTGGAAATCAACATACCCGAGTTCTGTTTGAAGCTATCATTACCTGTGTGTGATGGATGACACATAGCTATAATTCCTCCCATTCTGTGTACTTTCCCTTCTGCATTTTGATGTTACCACTCCTCCCATAGCGAGAGGGAGTCAACTTCTTCACCCCTTGAATCTCTACTGATCTTATAACTTGCTTTGACCAATACATGTAGCAGAAGTGATATACTGTCTCAGCCTGAAGCTTAAAGAGGCCCTGCTATTTCTGAACTTATTCTCTTTAAATCTTGATGTCAATATGCTGTGAGGAATCTTCGGTTAAAGGATGTGATAGAGAGAGAAAGGTTCAGATACTTTGGCAATGCTTGCTGATTCACCAGCATACTGAAGTTGTATGATTGATGTCAAGAAAAAACGGCAGACCTGCCTAAGTTATCACATAGAAGCATAAGAAATAATGTTATTGTTGTTTCTACCAAGCAACAACTAAAAGAGATATTGGCATCAGAAGTGTGGTGTCCCCATAACTAAAGCCTAAGGCATGTGACACTGGTTCTTAGGTAAAGCAACAGGCAGAGACAGGACAAAAGCAAGGAAACATTTAGTGGAAATATACCCAATGTACCTCAAGAAACTGCTCTTGGAGACTAAGATGAGGGAAACCTATATTATGTTGTAAATTTGGAAAATCTGTCATTTGGGATAATCACAAAATGTAACTAATGAATTTGTGGATCTGTCTAAAGTTTCAGGGAAGAATGTTAAATATGTCAATTTTTATTTTTAAGCTGATAATTATAAATTATGATACTAGAATGATGAATGAAAAAAGGAATTCTCCCCTATAAAAACATAATTTAAAAGAAATGCAAATAAAGCCTTCTGGGTTGGAAAATAAGACTATTTCACATTTCTGGTCTCTGGGTGACAAAATCTCTCAAAGTAAGAAATGACTTCGGGGTAGAAATCAAAGCAAGGGTATAATTCTTAACCCGTTAAGATTGCAGAGAGATTTAAGGTGGTAGCTATCAGACATTGTTGGAATCTTAAAGCTGTGGTTCCATAGCAGCCATACATGCATCTTAAGGTAAGAAATGTCTGTCACACAAAGAATTATGGATATGACTTTTGGGGCATAGAGTTAACCTCTACCAGATTTATAAAAAAAAAATCACAAAAATTTTATGGGTGACTAACGAACTCGGACTAGAAGAGATAGTTCAAAATGAAAAGAAGCTTGTTGTTCCCCGAAATTCTATAAGTGGAAAGCAGGATAATTAAGCCACCTAGCTATAAACATGGAATATTAATTACATCTCAGTGGGCACAGTCAGGAGCCCAGAGGTCAGAGCCAACAGCAGAAGAGAACAGAGGACCAAAGAATTACACTCGGAAAGCAGGAGATGACCCCTAAACTAATCTAAAAATATGTCCTTTCCCACAGATAGGAGAACCTGACAACATGAGACCTTCAAGTTTGATGCTGAAACTAAATAAGACACTGTGGATACTGTGACAAGATGGAGTATATTTTTATGTGGGAGAAATGTGAATAACTTATGGCTAGAGAGCCAGAAATTTATCAAATTTTCTAGTAAAATGTAGTAAGTTGTAAAACATGGCCATATTCTTCCATTCCTACCATGCAAGCCTCTTTGCAACACGACTTTGCCATTTCTCTCATCAATATATGGGGTTTAATTTTTGCCTCTTGCATCTGGGCTGGCCTGGTGATTAGCTTTGACCAAAAGAATATTGAGAAAGCCAAGGCTTCTAAGCCAAGGCTTCAACGGGCATTGTAGCTTCTTTCCTGTCATAACCCGATACCACCACACTATGAAAAAGAGCCAGATGAAAACCCATGGGGGATAGAAAGAGTTTGGTCATCTGAGCTATTCCAGTCCTCCCATCTGACCCATTAGATGATTATGGTTGCATGGGATCTGCAGAAAAACTACCCATTCAACCTCCAGTGTCATGAGAACTAATAAATTGAGTTTTCTTAAACCACTAAATTTGGTCTTAGTTTGATGTCTTGTTATACATCTATAGATAATTGAAACACCACACAATACATTGTGGAAGTGCTTATCCTTCATCTATCTCTAATCACCTGTGATAGAGAAACAATATCAAGTTTACCCTTTTTTCCAGAGATTTTGAAATAAAGGTGATCCTAAGCATTTGAATAAAACTGAATAATGCTTTCATTTATGCAGCCTCTTATATTTTTCAAAATTATTTTACATTAAAGTAGTATTATTGAACTGTATTTAAAAATCTTGGCCACAAATTTCTTAGAAGAAACATTGGAGTCAACTGTAGTAAGGAAATGGTAAGTAGCTCAAGAACAGGGAAAAGAAGGAAGAGAGGGAGACAGGGGAGGAAAGTGGGGGGGGTATACAAAAAGGAAAAGAAAAGGGAAAAATTAATACTAAACTATCAACCATAACAAAGGTCTTTACTCAAATTAATAGATTGGAAATTACCTTTTTTTTACTGAAGTATAAAGTTAGGGGTGAGCTGAACCTTGAAATCACAGCAGCACACGTACCAGTGTTGGGAACGTTTTAAAAGATGTGGGGTTCAGCTTCCTATGCCAAATTTAGGCAAGTGGGTATCTATGCTTGGTTGAACACATTTAGGAATAAATAATTTGCTTTCTCCCTAAGTATTTGTTTTATTTCAATGCAGGTCAAAATGCTAGACTTTTCCTCTTCTGCACTGAAATTTGATGGTTTACACAGAAAACATCTCTCTAGAGACACTCCTATGTATCTAAATCAGAATTCTCCAGACATTGGCCTCAATTTAGATTGATCAGCATCTCCTGTGGTCTTCCTGATCCACTTAATCCACATCTCAAGGTGGGTACCTACGTCTGAATTTTTAACTTGTGTCCCAGGTCATTCTTAGGCATATCAACATCTGAGAACCTCTGCCTCATACTCTAAGCTCTTCAAGGACAGTAACAAAATCATATTTCACCTTGGATCCCCGGCCTTTGGCATAGAGCCTGATATATATAGGAACTCAATAGTTTTTCTCAAAGAAATGAGTAAATTAAAGAGAAAACAATGAAAAATGACCTGCACAGTTCTAAGATTTGAATACTGTCATGTCCTATGAATCACTGCTTCCATTTAGATAACTACTTTAAGTGAAGCCAAACCCAAATCCTATCTAAAACTACTAGTTACAAACATATCTGAAGCTGTATTCTTTTGCCCTAAGTTCACTGGTCTTCCTTTCCAGATTCTGAAATCAAAATTTTAGAAATGTGGCCTAATAATCTGGTCCCCAGTTCCTGGCACATAGTAGGTGGTTAACACTAAACTGTTGAAAGATTTTGCTTTCAAATTTTTTCTGGTCTATTTCTTATTTCTTTTTATAATCTGAGTGGTTGAGGCTTATTCTGATAACTGAGAATATAGTTAATATTCTGTCCTAAAAACCTTTCCATGACGCCAGGCCCCTTGTACGGGGACCTGTCAATATTTTACCAAAATCCTCGGATAGGATACCTGACCAAAACATACCCAGAAGTGCTGAGTTCCTTTGAACTGCTGCCTGACTGCCTTGTAGATGCCTTTCCAGAACCCAAATAGTGCCTACTCTTGCACAGCCCACCTCTGTGATCTACCCACCAGATCTCCTTGAAGGTAACTGATGATCTGATCTCATTATCTATTTCTTGGAATACCATATCCTAACTCCTTTCACCATTCATAGGTTGAACTTAATTTTTTTTCTAACTTTTATTTAGTTATTTTGAGACAGAGAGGGGTGGTAGAGGGGCAAAGAGAGGGAAAGAGAATCTCAAGCAGACTCCATGCTCATAGCGTGGAGCCCAATGCCAGGCTTGATCTCATGAACTGTGAGATCATGACCTGACCTGAAATCAAGAGTTGGATGCTTAACCTACTGAGCCACCCAGGATCCTCTCATAGGTCCAACTTTGGATTCTGGCCACTTGTTGGAAGAATTTTTCCAGAGACATGGAATATTATCACAATCTAAATTCACTGATTTATTTTCAGTCCATGGGCTAGAGAGCAAGGTGCCTTTAAACTAATAAAAGGCTAGGGAATTGTTTCTCTAATGTTATTTAAAAGCTGAGATCTTAAACTAATTATATCCCATTTTCCCTTTCCAATTGTGCTTGGAATTTGAGGTCAGCCAGAGATGGACTTGAAACCAGCTCTGTTAGTCACATCCAAAAAGGTATTTAACTCCTCAAAGTGGCAGTTTCATCTGTAAAATGGTAACAATATTAGTGTCTCCTTATTGGATTATTGTTGGGATTCACTGTGAGGACAAGTTTTGCACAGTTTTGGGTACATAATAAGTGCTTGATAAGTGGTACTATTATTTTTCTATATGGTTCCTCTCCAGAAGACCATCATCTTACACACAGCAACAGGGTGGTAGGAAAGAAAACAGTGTGGGCATGTTTTAGGATCCTCTAAGATAAGAATGCATCTGGATCGTCTCTGGTGCATAACTCCTCTTTCCTAAAAATAGAACACCTTCTGCTTTATGTCAGGAACTATCATTATTCCATTAGCAGCTTTGCTGAAAGCCACAGACAGCTCAGCAGAACCACTGTGTCTGCAGCTTGCTCTTTGACCCCCTAAAGAACCATAGGGGCTGAATTTCATTTCGCTTGCTGGTACATCAGACCACACATCCCTCACAGTTCTCCTTGTTTCTTATATCACCTACCCCATTAATGAATATACATTCCTCTCTAGAAAGGAGGAAATCACAGAAACCACCATGGCCATGCCCATATGATAATTGATTGATCAATTCATTCATTTTAAAGAAGTAACTATAAGAAGCTTACAAACATTGAAAAATAATTTATGTATTTCCCTGATAAGGAGCGACGTTGAACATCTTTTCATGTGCCTGTTGGCCATCCTGATGTCTTCTTTAGAGAAGTGTCTATTCATGTTTTCTGCCCATTTCTTCACTGGGTTATTTGTTTTTCGGGTGTGGAGTTTGATGAGCTCTTTATAGATTTTGGATACTAGCCCTTTGTCCGATGTGTCATTTGCAAATATCAAAACCACACTCAGATACCACCTCACGCCAGTCAGAGTGGCCAAAATGAAGAAATCAGGAGACTATAGATGCTGGAGAGGATGTGGAGAAACAGGAACCCTCTTGCACTGTTGGTGGGAATGCAAATTGGTGCAGCCGCTCTGGAAAACAGTGTGGAGGTTCCTCAGAAAATTAAAAATAGACCTACCCTATGACCCAGCAATAGCACTGCTAGGAATTTATCCAAGGGATACAGGAGTACTGATGCATAGGGGCACCTGTACCCCAATGTTTATAGCGGCACTCTCAACAATAGCCAAATTATGGAAAGAGCCTAAATGTCCATCAACTGATGAATGGATAAAGAAATTGTGGTTTATATACACAATGGAATACTACGTGGCAATGAGAAAAAATGAAATATGGCCTTTTGTAGCAACATGGATGGAACTGGAGAGTGTGATGCTAAGTGAAATAAGCCATACAGAGAAAGACAGATACCATATGGTTTCACTCTTATGTGGATCCTGAGAAACATAACAGAATCCCATGGGGGAGGGGAAGGAAAAAAAAAAAAAAAAAAAAAAAAGAGGTTAGAGTGGGAGAGAGCCAAAGCATAAGAGACTGTTAAAAACTGAGAACAAACTGAGGGTTGATGGGGGGTGGGAGGGAGGGCAGGGTGGGAGGGAGGGCAGGGTGGGTGATGGGTATTGAGGAGGGCACCTTTTGGGATGAGCACTGGGTGTTGTATGGAAACCAATTTGACAGTAAATTTCATATATTAAAAAATAAAAAAAATAAAAAAAAAAAAGAAAATACCTGTCAACCTAGTATCCTAAACCTGGGGGAAATAGTCTTTAGAAATAAAGATGAAATAAAGACATTTAAAGACTAAAAAAAAAAAAAAAAAAAAAAAAGAAAAATAATTTATGCTAGTTGAGATATTTGCACTCTGGTTTCTCCATCGGAGTAGAGAGACAGGTGACAGCTCAGGCAGCCATGAAAAGGTAGTTTGCATGCTGTTAAGTAAATACTAATATTTGAACCTGACACAAAGTCTTTATCAAAAGGAAGCGGCTTTAATTTTCCCCCCCTAGCTGTAAGGATCATGGATTTGGCTAAGCAAAGAAAGAATTTAAAGCTTAACAATTGTGAAGTAAAAATAATTATGATAAAAATAATTACAGCTTACATTTACTGAGTATTCATTCACTCTGTATTACCCGTTATATTAAAGGATTAACATGCACTAATCCATTCAATTTGGAGAAGGCTTCAGAGGTAAATATTATCATCCCAAATTATAAAGGTGGGAAACTTTGATTATGAAAGTTGAATACCATGTTCAATGCCCCATGGCTAGTGGGTGACAGATCCCGGATCTCAACAGGACAATCTAACTCCAGAGTCACAGATTGAACACCCATATTGCTTAAGACTGGGGCCAACAAACTTTTCTACAAAGGGCCACACAGGAATTATTTTAGGTTTTATGGGCCATGATATCTCTGTGAAAACCAGTCAACTTCACTGGTAGAAGGCAAAAGCAGACACAGATAATACATCAGTGAATAAACTTGGCTGTGTTCCACTTTACGTAAATAGGTACACAGCCAGACCCTGCTCAACATTGCTGCCTTTCCTGCAAACAAAGGAAGGAAAAATAAATGATTAAATGTTCTTTCAAAGTGAAATCTTTATATGACCATCACAACAGGAGAGCAAAACAATTCTGACAAACTCTTTCACTTCAGTGAGTTATTATGCTAGAACTAATGAATAATTACTTTGTCACTATTTATTAGTGTACCACTTCCTTATTAAGTAGTCTTTACTAAGTAGAGAGGTCCTCCCATGCAATGAGTGGACCCCAGAGCCAGACCACCTGGCTTCAAATCCTGCACTGGCACTTGCTAGCTATATAACCTTGAACAAATTAACTTACAATTCTATGTCTCAGTTTATAGATCTTTAAAATGAGTATATTAAACTCATTTAATTTGGTAAGAACTAAATGAGTTAATATATGCATGTTAAATGTTAAGAAGAGTACCTAGTGCAGAATATTTTAAAAATGTTAACTATTTTTATTAAAATACATAGGGAAAAAGTTCTTAATTGTGTCTTTTTTTGTTAAGGAACTACTGATTGAGCCCACGCCTTGGACAAGGGTCTTTCCTGAGTTTTATTCTGCATAAAACATATCCTAGCCATTAAGGAACTTAAAATATAGTAGTCATTAAAACTCTGAGCTATTTCAAGGATGTTCTAGGAAGTGATGTTCCCATTACATTAAAATATTGTGAGCATAGTTGCCTTGTTTCCCTTCCTTCTTATGTACCACAGACATCTATCAAAAGTTTCATATAAATATTTAGTGGAGAAACATATAGTAAGGGAATATAGTGGGGAAAACATGAAAAGGTATATCATAGGTGGAGGAAGGACAACAATATGACTTAAAAATGAAATATAAAAATAAAAGCAGAGAAAATATTGGGAAACTGCAATGCAAAGTAATGATTTCCATGGACAATAATATATATCATGACAGTATGATAGCCTCACACTGCTTGAGAGGTCAAATTTCATTTTGATATATTCTAAGCAAGATTCATAATTCCTAGATTACCTTGGGATCTAGTGGTATTAAAAAGTTGTCATTTGTGATGGTGGTTTAAAATTATGCCATTTACAACATGTTCAACTTCAATAAGAATGATAATCTCAAAATGTCAATTCTCTCATCTGTAAAATGTCTTAAAATAATAATGATTACCTCATCACATTCTTATACGATGTAAATGCGATAGTGCATGTAAACCACCTAGCACGGGGCTAGTTCACAGAATAAAGTCAAAACATAGTATTTATCATCTTATTTTCACCAAGGGCTCAGAAAAATCTGTTATCTAGAACCTATCACAAAGGGATATGTTCAATATTATTCAACCCAGTTTGAGTATGACAGCCATATTAGGGTCCACTGGGTACTATGGCTGCCTCAAAAAACGTACCACGTAGGTTTCCTGTTGTGAGAGTGTAGGTGATTGACAGCCCTAGAAGCTGCCTTTCTGGATTCATCCTCACATTCATGAAGAGGCAACATTTCCAGTGGGCTACTCCCAATCAATGGCTAAGCATAATGGGAATAGTAGTGTATATACATCTTATAAAACACAGGACTATTTTAACAAGTGCCTTTGACTGGAGAACTCATCATCAGCTTGGCCACAACCTTCTTAGAACTGTCTCCAAACTGACTCTTTCTGCCTGGTCCTCTTCTTTACCACTTCCTCCTCAAGTGTCAGACCTGCATAGTGGTGTGAAGTCTCCCCTTCCTCCTTTGACTCCCTCTCCCCTTTTATCCTTCACAGAGCTTTCCCCTAATGTCCTACAATTTAATCCTACCTTGGCATCTGCTTCTTAGTGGACCCAAACTGAAACAGATACCCAAAATGTATTGATACAGATCCTGACCTGTTCGGATTTCCCAATCCAATTTACCCTCACTCCTGGCTCCATTTTTCAACCCTGTTTTATTGGTTATTCAGTACAAACCCAATCAACTGGACACATGATACATATTTTTCAAGCTACTGACTTCTGCTCTAATTCCAAGCCACAATATTATCCCTCTGTCCCAAATAAGTGCTTCCATTACTTGTATCAACAATACCATTTCCCCTCATCTGTACCTAACATGGGCCATATGTGCACTGGTGCTTCTCCTTTCGTAGACTGCCCAGTGACTACCCACCTCTATGGGAAATCTCTCTTCACTCATGGTGACCTTTCAAAACAGTTTGTCTAAGCAAGGTGATAGTCAGGACCTATTTGATTTCTTAATGGTACTTATTAAAACAGAAATCTAGGGAAACAAATATTTTACTGCTAGATTGAAGAAATTTCTTAGGGGCACCTGGGTGGCTCAGTTGGTTAAGCATCAGACTCTTGATTTTGGCTCAGGTCATGATTTCACAGTTCATGAAATTGAGCCTTGCATCGGGCTCTGCACTGACAGCATGACCTGCTTGGAATTTTCCCTTTTGCTCTCTCTCTCTGCTCCTCCCCACCTCATGCATGTTCATACTTTCTATCTCTCTCCCTAAATGAATAAATAACCATTAAAATAAAGAAGAAGAAGAAGCTTCAATAGTACATGAAGCAACTTTATGAAGAGCTCCAGCACCCAAAACTGAGGGAAATAGAAATTTGAAGACGACATGTCGGGACAAAGATTCTAAAAGAGGAAAAGATGTATGCTCATAAGAAGGTGGTGTACAAAAAAACATAGTTGCTAATAAAATTACGATTCAGAATAATGCTCTAGACAATCAAATGCTTAATAAATCAATTTTAGTAATCAAGGAATTTTGTCTGGACATTTAGCTACAGGCTCACATATAATTATGAGTGTTTTAGTAATCACCATATGCAAATATAGCCACATTGGCCTTCCAGATAAGAAGAATATATTTTAAGTTAATAGGCACTGTTTTTTCCTAACAGTAAAATTTGGTCATTTATCCTCAAAATTGTTTTTTTTGTGTCCTTTAAACACTAAAATATAATGTTTTTCTTTTTCCCTAGGTGGGTGGGGGGTGAAGATTACCTTTTTGTTTTTGTCATATATTTGGTCTATACTTCAACATTAACGATACACAAGCAGGAGGACATTTTCACCACCAGTGGGCAACATGTTTAATAACTTGATGTTACATTGGTTATTTTCAGTTAGAAAATAAATGAAAATTTAGATCAATAATCTACAAACCCTAACAATCATATCACACACAACTATCAGTAAAAAACTGGGGGAGACGCACATTTTGCAATACATATACATTAGTTTATTTATAAATTATGCACAGGACTATACTAGTTGAACATATCATGCATAACAGTACATAAGCCAAAATAGTACTTCAAGGAAGAATGGAAAAATAAATATTAATGTTAGGGCTAATATTTTTCATTCTCTCCCTCATGGATCATTTTGCATATCCTACTTTTTATACCACTGGTTTACTTCATGAAAATATAGTGAAGTCCTCAGAATATTATCAAAACAAAATTCCATTTCATTTTCTTCATATATTTCTACCAGGGATGCATTCCAACCACTTTTTTCTACGATTTTTGTCTGTTGTTGACAATTTCTAGATTACCTATATGATTTATATCTCTCAACATTTCCCTACATCAAAGCTTACAAACAGGCAGGCAATGGTGAAAATCAAACTTATTCTACATGGCCTAAACAGTATTTCTTAAATACCTGAAATCTAAAGTACATAGGAAGGGGGAAATGCCCTCCAAGCTGCATGTTACCTACCACTTTTTTTTTTAACTCACACGTATACTGCTTAATTAAAAATGGCCACAAATTCCTTGGCATACCTTCCAGAGTTGAGTATATTTCCTCTCCACTTGAATTTGGCTTAGCCCTATGGTTTGCTCTGACTGATAGAACTAAATGGAAAATGGCAATGTGTAAATGTCTGATAGCTTCTGTTTCACACATTTTCCATAGATTTCAGGAAACCCAGGTTATATGAAGAGGCCATGTGGAGGAGAACTAATGCGCTCCAGCCTAAATTCCAGCCGAGCCCCTAGCTGATAGCCATCACTATCTGTGAACTATCTTTGTAAGTAATCTTACAATTCAATGGATTCAAGCCTCTGGACCACCACAGCTGCATTTGATAACATATGAAGCAGAGGAACCACTTTACTGAACCCAGTCTACCTACAGAATTTTGAATGATAATAAATGGTTGTCATTATTCCAAGCCAACAGGTTTTAGGGTGGTTTGTTACACAGTAATAGATAATCAAAGCATACATTACCTTTAAATGCTATGTGAATTTGTGATATCTTCCCTATACAAACTTTTCATTCTAGTTGGATTAATGGGTTTTTAATGTGACTTCACTTGTGCATTCTCCATGTCTTTGCTTGTGATACAGGTTTGGTGCTTATGTACAAAATTCTAACCATCTTTCAAGACACAACTGGTTACATATTCTAGCTCCCATGCCCTAATTAAATAATCATGGATGAATTGCTTCATCTCCATAATCCTCTTCTTATTTATAGAATATGTGTAGTAATAGCAACTATTTCACAAGGTTATTAGGAAGATTAAAAGACATATTGCATGTAAAGAGCTTAACAGTGTCTGGCTCCCAATAAGTATTCAAAGGAGGCTATTTATTATTGAAACCCAACTCAAGTATTTAAATAGCCTTTATCTTCCTTCATTGTAGTGTTGTTTAGCAGAGTGGTTCTCTGTTTCCAGAACTCTATTCCCAAAGATATGAATGAATTCTCTTCCATCCCTTCAAATCTTGGTTCAAAATAGATCACTGAAGAGAGTATCTATCAAAAGCTAAGACTGATCTTTCAAAGTGGAAACATTTTGGTCAGAGTAAGATCTATAAACAATAGGAAGTCAATGGATATTTGTTGAATTAACAAATAAATGAAAAAACCAGAAGGCACAGCCGATGTTCACCCAAAAATAGGAAAACAATTATTTCAGATGCTTTGTGTTTTATAATGTGTTACCAGTACATTATATTTCATTTACAAATTGGACTGATTATTAGCCTTATTAGTTCTTTCTCATGTGCCCTGTGTTATACCATCTTATGAAATGTATAATCCATAAATATGTATAAAATAAAAGAGTTGAACTTCATCAAGTCCATTGTCTAAGAAATATTGTCAGAATCCATGAGTATCTCAGTGTTATTTAATGGTGTTGTTGTATAGCATAAGAGCAGGTCTCCAAGATGTTAGTATTTAATGTTATGTCTAACTTTTGGCCCTCACTCTTATATTGTACCCCTCACTGAGTAAAAGTTCTAGATACCCCACTGATTAGGAAAAAAAAGAACAGCAGAGAAGGTGACTCTAGAGAGGATAACATAAAGCCAGGTAGAGTGTCAACACGACAACTTAGAAATACAGATATCTCTTGTTTATGTGTTAGTAACCCACTCCTAAAAATCACATGTGCTATGGGGGGGGGGTGGGAAACAAAGCAAAACAAAATAGCTGGAAAGTATTTCCATTGTTTTATATAGCAAAAATGTGAGTGTGTGTGTGTGCACGTGTTCACTATACTTCAACCCAACACTCTCACCATATTTATAAATATGACTAAAACATACACAAAAAGGTTCTACAGAATTAACAAACTCTCATATTATGATATAAAATAGTTAGAACATATGTCTGTGGTTAACAAATAATTAGTAATTTTTTTAAAATTACATTTTCTGCAGTAACATTTCAGTTCTATTGCAATCACTTTCTCATTTGCTTTGCTTATTTCCACACAATTTTCCTGAATACTTCCTTGTGTTTGGGAGGTCACATTGTAAACTTCTTGGCAAAAATCTGGCAACAATATGAAAGACATTCAGAACAAACACCCAGTGGCAGATAATGGCTCACCTTGAGTTGACACTGCGATGCCTTTCTTAGCATCAGACACGTCCAACCTACACATCTCCTTTGTTGACACTCATTGTACTTTACACTTCTCAAAATATTTATCATGAGTTTGACATTCTACTAATTGTTTTTGGAACACAACTGAAGGCTTTTCCAAAACATCATTTTCTTTGAAATTTTATATTGAACTCTGGGGACAAAAATATAAATTTTCCGATGCAAATATAGGCTGAAATGTTGGAGTTTAGTGCTATAAGCACAATGAAGTTTAGATCTCAAAAACTAAAATAAACCAGGCCATTGGGATATATTAATTGAAGAGATAATATACAGGGTATACCTGTACAATGTTGCCTAGAATTATAAGGAAATTATTTCTATATTGAAAACAGAAACTAATATGGACATTTTGTCTCCCAGCATCAACTCTTTTTTAGTAATAGCAATTCTGTTTTATTTGGGGGAAACACTCCCGTTCATTGTTAGTCTGTATGATGTGGGTAGGACTGACCATACCTCTGGTGCTGGCCAGGCCAATCATAACACATTAAACCTATGGCCACAATTCATATTTATGGATAGAAATATAAATACATGATCCAAGCCAGTACAATGATATTCAATTCCAGGTTTGTTTGTTCTGTTCAGAATGAAGTTCTGCATCAGAACTTCAAAAGCCTCTTTTTTACTGGACTGCTAAGCTGTAAGGAACCTGATCTACTAGGAACAGAGTCAACACAGAGAAACACAAAACAAAGATGGATTTAAATAACTTAAATCCAGCTCTTCTATAAAGTCAATTACCTCTAGAGTTTTAGGCTATGTGATTTATTATTTATTTATTTATTTATTTATTTATTTATTTTTTGCACAAGCTACACTGACTTAGAATATCAAGCAAAATAGGGGCACCTGGGTGGCTTAGTTGGTTAAGCGTCCAACTCTTGGTTTCAACTCAGGTAATGATCTCACGGTTTCACAAGTTCAAGCCCCATGTTGGGTCTTGGGAATCTCTATCTCCTCTCTGATTCTCCCCCACTTGCACTGTCCCCATCCCTCTCAAAATAAATAAACTTAAAAAAAAGGATATCAGGCAAGATATATAAGCAAGGCCATGGTGGCAAGTAAACACAGCGGCTTAACAATTCTCACTCCCACAAAATCTGATGTGGATCAGGTAACTCTCAAGGGAAGTTCTTCATGCAGTGACTCAAGGATCCAATCTGATTCAACATGTGGCCTGCACAAAGTGCCCCTCAAAGAGGAAGAGACAGTGTTAGGTAAAACATTCTTCTTAAATACTTTGGACTAGATGTTACATGCATCATATTTTCTCATGCGCTGTTGGCTAAAGCTAGTCATATGGCTTTTGTGCCAAGAAAATGGGCACACTGAATCTTGTTAGCAATAATACTCTTCTCCACAAAATAATTTTTGGATATCTTTAACTAAGTGTCCTGACTAATACAGAAATATTTTCAAGCAAATTATAAAGATTTCCTTTCCCGTAATTGCCTACTAGAAAGAGGTTGAGAAAGAAAGATATTAGGGTGAAACATGGTAACGAAGGCAAACCTGGGTCTCTTTGGAGAGAATATGCCCTGTATAAACTACTGGATAAATTGCCTAATATGATTCCATGTGATGGGTGCACACTAGTGCCATTCATCTTGTCACTTTGCAGAGATGATATTATTTTCTCAAACAATGTAGCATTATGTACCTCACCCCAACATGCAGTAATCACCCTCTTTTCGTTCTGCATCCTGGCATCAATCACACTTCATAGCTGAGAAATGACATTGGCAGCTTGGGCTCAGCTGTGAGGTACGGGGCTTAGAGCTTTCATTCATCTTTATCAACTCCTCTATAGACTTTCTTTGCCACTCTTAGCAGCACCACCAGCTTCTCTGCCACCAAGGCATGGTATTACACAGTTTAACCTTTTCAACTCCATTTATTCAACAAATCTAGCAACATTCCCTTCCCATCCAGACTGATAGCATTTAAACCCAGGACCCCATCATCTAGCTCCTCATTCAGATCAATATCCTTCTTCTTGGTTCTCCTGATATTAGGTGCACTCCTCTCTGACTCATCAGGTACACCATTGCCAGTCCGATTTTACATAAACACCCACAATGTATTCCTTCATATTATTTCACTGACTTTCCAGTGAGTCTCTATTTTCTACCAAAACCAATATAAACTCACTCATTTTATTAATATGATCCCATCCTTTCTGCTCAAGTTTGTGGTACATTCTTTCTGACATTTATCTGTTATTCTACACAAGGCTGTCTTCAAACAATCTCACGTGGAATATTCTAGCAGGGTTGACTATAAGGCCTGCTACTTCTGTAGAAGAAAGCTGGTTTGGAAGAAAAAAAAATCTGCAATCATGAGTTCAATAAAATATTCTCAGTAGAATATTTTATTGCAGCAGTAGACTTGGACTCCAAAATAGATAATCACCAGTCTAAATATTCAGATATGGGAAACTCATTAATTGGATTTAAAGGGGTTCTGTCGGACTTCGGCTCAGATCACGGTCTCCTGGTTTGTGCGTTGAAGCCCCATGTAGGGCTCTCTTCTGACAGTGAGGAAGGAACCTGCTTCAGATTCTCTGTCTCCCTTTCTCTCTCTGTCCCTCCCCCACTCATGCTTACTCACTCTCTCTCTCAAAAATAAATAAATACATAAATAAAAATTTAAAAAATAAAATAAAGGGGTCTATACTATATATAAAGGTACTGCAGTATAAGTCTCCAGGATAGGTTATTTAAAAAAAAAAAAACAACTCAAGAGCATATCTTGAATATAATTAGACCACTAAATTGAACTCTTTAAAAGATATAAAATAATTACATCTTGATTTGGGTATAGCTCTCAATGGCAGATATATACACTATAGTAATATTTCTCAAACTTTAGTGTAATGCTTCTCAAACAAGACAGCTGGGAAATGGAATATTTAACTTTTCAATCAACTTCAGAAAAACAAGGTGCTAAATTGGCTGCCTCTACTCATTACAAACACCAGCAGAAAGCTAGGAATTAGAGGGTCTCCTAGGTGGCTTAGTCAGTTGAGCAACCAATTATAAGATTGCTTCTCAAACTTTAGCATAATGCTTCTCAAACTTTTTTCCAGTCTTATTGAGATATAATTGACATACAGCACTGTGTAAGTTTATGGTATACAGTATGATGATTGACTTGCATATATCATGAAATAACTGCCATCACAGGTTAACATCCATAATCTCATATAGGCACACAAAAAGGAAAAGAATATATATATATATATATATATATATATATATATATATATATTCTTTATTCCAACTTTTTCAAAGTGTGCAGTTTGTTCACTTGCAAAGCCTTGAGGTCTATGCATAAAGATTATAATTTTGTAAGTCTATAGCAGGGTACTGAAATGTGTACTTTATCAATCATTCTAGGAAACTCTATAGATATCCCATGTCCCATACCTTAAAATAACAGTAACAACAACACTGGTTTACACAGTAACCAGTCCTATGAAAAGAAGTTGACCATGGCTGAAGGAGTTGTCAAAGCATCAATCAAATGTATTTATCAGGGGAACATTCAAGATTTGGTGAAGTATAACTGGACATACAAGACACTTTTCACTTAGAGTATCCAAATATGGCAGATGCAGTGGCTAGGGCAAGGCTGCAGTTCATTAACTACGAAAGTTACATTACTACTACATTAACTCTCGAGCTGACCTGAGGGATTCAAAT
Source organism: Panthera tigris (assembly GCF_018350195.1). Taxonomy (NCBI): domain Eukaryota; kingdom Metazoa; phylum Chordata; class Mammalia; order Carnivora; family Felidae; genus Panthera; species Panthera tigris. Next base: position 83,434,212 of record NC_056669.1, read on the forward strand.
GATCAGGCTTTATCTAAGGATTAATACAGAAAAACTAATTTAGTTTACACTAATTCATAGGTATGATGAGCTGATAATATACTATCTATTTTGGACTGAGTTGACTCAGAAACTGGCATAGTGGCTGCAGGTTGAAGACATCAAAGCTGGAAAATAAGGAAATATAAGGCTGTAAATCTAAGGAATGCCCAACAGTACAAATGCCCATACTCAATGCTACTCCCCTACATCAAGAGCCTTACATGCAAAAAAGCATCTTTTAAATGAATAGAGTGCTCAGAGTGGAAGAGTAATTATATAAAGTATATACATGCAAGGTCAATTCTGGGTATTCACAAGCTGCTGACCACAACAATGTGTGATTTCAAAGGCAGGTTAGAGAGCAGATGGGTTCGAAGGGGACAAAATGTGATGCTTAGAACTCATCAAGAAAGAATGTGATCTTCTTTTTCCAGAAAGAAGAAATGACACCTGAGGAGTAGTCTCAAATTAAAAAACAGAAAAATGGGTTCAGTCAAAGCAAAGAAGCTGCAACTTTGTTACACTAAGGTGGCCTCTTTCAGGCCATGATTTAAGCCACGACTTTAATCAAAGCAATCTTAAAAATCACTATTAAATATATGACATAAGATCTCATGCCTTCTAGCTATTTTTTTTTCCTTCTTACCAGGGCTTTATTTAAAATCATCTATGCTATATCATTCAGCCCTAAGTTCTTTCCTTTCCTTTTCTAATCTGTCATGAATTCATTTAGTAAACATTTACTGAATACTTTATTGAGCTAAAATGGTAAGGAAAATTTTCTTATTCTCAAAGGGCTTAGAGTCCACTATAACTCTCTCTTTTACCCCAAATAAATAAGCACTAGTTCAGTCAATGACTGGACCATATCTCCCAGCTGTGTCCATTTTAATATCTGTCACAACTAGAATCAATGTTGTCTTTGAATACATTTTTGCTGAATATCACACACATTTATTAAACACTGGCTTTCTTATGAGAATATTCCTGGCACCATGAGTTGGGTTATGCCTCAGGATGACCGGGACTTATAACCTACAACACTGGAGATGCCAATATCTACAATTAGTTTGGAACTTTTCACTGAAATGAAACATTATTCTGTATTTTTAAAGCTATTTAATATTTAGGTTTTAATATCAAATAAAGTGTCTGGAGTGGTTCCCAGATAGAGGGAACTTGTATAGGTACCAGACTGGATTTTATAAATTGTCAGAAAAAATAGCTAAATGTTACCATGTCTATACAACAATGAGAATCAACTAAGTGGGAAAGGTTAAAATTGGAGGAAAACTAACAGTAAATTAGTTGTTTGAAATGAATAGTCTAAACAAGACAGCTGGGAAATGGAATCTTTAACTTTTCAATCAACTTCAGAAAAACAAGGTGCTACATTGGCTGCCTCTACTCATTACAAACACCAGCAGAAAGCTAGGAATTAGAGGGGTGCTTGGGTGGCTCAGTCAGTTGAGCGACCAATTCTTGGTTTTGGCTCAGGTCATGATCTCATGGTTTGTGATATCAAGCCTTGTGTCAGGCTCTGTGCTGACAACATGGAACCTGCTTGGAATTCTCTCTCTCCCCCTCTCTGTGCCCCTCCCCTGCTTGCACACTCTCCCTCTCTCTCCAAATAAATAAACATTAAAAAAAAAGATAATTAGAAATTAGAGTCACATTTACATAAATTATCTATCCATTATCCTCATATCCTATTATCCTATTTATTCAGTATCCTATTTATTCAGTATCCTAGTATTACTATCAACCAATTTAATCAGGTTTTATAAGCCATCTAGACAATGTCAGTTATGGAGCAAATGATGGGGGCTAAGATCTGGTGATGGGCACTGTTATTGATAAAATCATTGTTCTCTCTCATACTTATACTTATCATTATATTTAAGCCTGGGCTTTACCAGCAAAGGAAGAGAAGATTTAATTTCCTACATTTCCTATGAGCACTATTCTTACTGACTAAGACATAATTGAAATGTTCTTGGTAGGACATCTAGGGGCAGCAGTTTAGGCTTTATTTGTCAAGATCATTAAACCCATAAGATTAAGAAGATCCAGTCTCAAGTAATAGAATCATTTATTCAAATGTCTACTTAACAATGATGATGCAGCGATGTTACATCAAAATAATACATGAGAAAAGACAAATATAAGAAAAAAATAAGTCCCTTCAGGTCTTTTACAATCATTATGCAGACTTAGTAATTTTCTTGATTAATACAAGAGGAATATTTAAAAGCTATTACATAGCTATGTTCTGTTTAGGAGACAAAAAATAACTCTTTGCAGAGATAATTCACAAGTTGTTTCAAAATGGAACTACAAACACCAATTGTCATTTGTTATTTATAGTTGCAATAATGTTGTAGATAAATGTCATTTCTTAGCTAAAACAAATCTAAGTTTATGTTGAAATCCTAGTTAAACCATTTTTATGGGTCAAGGTCAAAGGAGTCGTTGGGTGATTTCTGGTCACCAGAACTTACTTGGAAGAAAAGGAAGCAGGATAAAGTTTTTCAAGGTCCTATGCATGAAAATTGGTCAGCTGGAAGAAAATTGGTCAGCTATCGTTATTGAAGGAACGTGGAGGAGAAAAGCTGGAATAGGAGAAACTTGTGATGTCATATAAAGGACATCATTTGGCTGCCAAAATGAAAAGTGAAAATCAGCAGATGACCAAGACAGATTGAGACTCAGTCGAATATATATGTTGCCAGGAGTGCAGGAAGTAGAACATTTTGTCTGGACCCTCCTCTGGTTCTAATCTACTAGGGGCTAGAAAGCCATTATTGACCAGTCAGTAGAGCAAAACAGCTAGAATTCAGACCTATCAATAGCACTATATCAATCACATTGCCTTTTTGTTTTGTTTTATTTTGTTTTGTTGCTACTCTAGCATCTTAAGTATACAGATGCCATCTCAACAAGAAGGGAGAGAAGAGGAAATTAAATTAGGTCCTTGTGTGAGTTCAGTAGCTTCAGGAAGCAAATACCATCACAGAATTAGAAGTACAAGATATTTAGTAGAGAAAGACAAATAAAAAAAATAAGTAGGAGAGGGATCAAGAGTAGGTGGTGAGTTACTTTAGACTGGCTCAGGTCTGACACCTATGAAGGGAGAGAGGAAAGGAAGGAGAATGCAGTAGGAAGAGCTTCATGATGCACTGTTCCTCTGAGAAACTCAGCCAGCTCAATGAGGAGTCCAAAATAGAAATACTGCACTGACCGTAAACAGCCAGAGTCTAGTACCCCTGCTGCATTCAGTCGCTGGATGGAGAGATTATAACCTTGGTGTGAACAATGTAGCATATTCCAATAACAAGATTGGCTACCACACTCCTCACAGGACCTCTTCTCTGACCGTGACATCTGAGCCACAGAACTCTGTTGTTGCCATAGTCCACCCTTCACACTTCACTCTGCACAGATCCATTTTTCTATACAGTTTCGAAGCAGTTGCTCCATTTTTCCTTTGACCCTCTCTTCAGAAAAGGAAACTTGAAATAGAGAGGTCAATAGGATGAATTACATCCTCCGTTGTTGCATTTGATCTGGAAACTGCAACTGATGATCATCTTCCTCCCTCTGCTATCCATTCTAAATTCCTCTCACCTTCAGTTATCACCTCTGCAGGTCTCAGTAGCTTACCAAGTATTACCTAAATCTTCATTCCTAAGTCTCTGGTAATCATACACATCCCTGGCTGGGATAATTTCATGTCATAATTCATAGTAAAAATAGTCCAACAGAGTACCAAGAGAAACCAAGGAGAGCACTTGAGTTCCACATACATTCTTCTCTGCCCCAAAGTGTAAAAGCAACCCCATCTACTCCTGCTGATCAGGACCAATTTTTATGGCCAGGATGGTGACATTTCTCATCTGTTCATCCTTATTCCCAGGAGTCCAAAGTTCTCAGGCAGCTGCCATAGCTTATAGTTCAATGGGATCTGCTCTGTCTCCTGGGAAATTTTTTTTTTCCTTTGGGGACTAAGATCTCCAACCTGCATATCTGTAAGTTTCAGGGATGAAAAGTATAAAGTATTCAGTTGTTCAAGAACATGATGACAAAGAAAAAGTTAAAAAGAAATAGGGGAGAGATCTAAGGATACATTAAACTACTGCATTCTATCAGACAACTCTCCTTCCTTGTACAAGTCTATTTCTGTTTACAACAGTGATCTCATAAATGTACCTGAAATAATGTTATATACTAAAATAATACATTGACAAAAAACATCATGAGACAGCCTTCTCTCAAGCCATTTAAAATACAAATTATAAAACAAGTAGTGTATTTTTCAAAGTCTCTGATTTCAAGAGCTTCCTGTGATGCTCATGACCATCTCTCCACCATCAATGTTCTAAACAAATGATATACTTGAGAGCAAGATGTATTCTTTGTTTCATCATTATGCATCTGCCCATGTCCCCATTTTCCTAGAGGAAATATGATACTTTCCCAATTTTGATGCCAGTATCCCTTGTTTAAAGTTGATAAAGGACTTCCATTCTCAAGACATCTGTATACTTTCCCTCCTGCAACATTCACCTCTGTCTGTGACTTCTGGATTCAGAGCCCCTTTTGATGGTTCCTTCCTCATGCTGATTATTAAGTATGGACTTTGTTTTAAGCCTCACTTAGTAAGATATAGGAAAAATATTACTTAACACCTCAAGTTTAAGGTACTTTCCCATGCATAAATCCATGCATGCAAAATACTTTCAATGTCTCCTTTATGAGTAGCAGTAGTAAAAAATAACTGTAAAAAGAAAATCTGAACTAGAATTTGAAGTGAGTGGGTTCGAGATCTGCATCAACAAGTCAAATCAGCATGAGGGTAAGGCAGTTACCCACTCTTTCTGACTTATCTTTTTATTTGTAAAATGAAGATAAAAACCAACCAGATGAGTATTTTCTGAAGATAAAATGAAATAAAAGATGTGAGAGACCATTGTAAACTCTGAAATGGATTATATATGAAGTGATGTAATTATTAATAATATTATAAGTATTTATAATCCAAAGAAATACTTCATCATTAATCAAATCTTCATTTGGTCAGAACAAAATAATAAAAGGAAGACACTTGAAGTGAGTTGTACTTTTTGGAATCCTTTAAAATGTGCAAAGGATTCCCTACTCAGTACATTCTAAGATTAACCAACCTCATTCCTCTCTTTTACTGTATGATCTTGGCCAATTATTTAGAGTTTAGCCAAGGATTCTTAATCTATCATTAGGATTAGTAACTCTTGTCCTACTCATTTATAAAGCTAATTTGAAACCACATAGAATAATAAAATTAAAGCATTTTATACATTGTAATGTGACAAGCAAATTATAGGCTTTGTCTTTCTTCACTTTACTGTTCTAGATAGTGCTTTGGAAGTCTTAGTTTGGTCCTCTACTCAAACAGGCTTAAAGATAGTATTCAATATCATATATATTTGAAATTTCATATCAGAGGAATTTAAATCAAACACTTTTGGTTTCAAGGATTTTTTTTTCATTCTTATGTGCTATATCAACTATATGGTTCCAGGTCAGAGTTGGCCAAAAGAGGAACTCGCATATGGTTTGGAAGACAGAAGTGAGGTAGAGCCAACACTCCCTGAAAGCTATAGCATTCAGACATGGTAAAGGTCAAAACAATAAGGACAGACGAAGAGGTGCTCAGAAAATCCAAGCTTGCCCATATTCTCCTCTGCTCCACATCTAGCTAGTGTCTCACTACAGGCTCCCTTGGCCAACAGAAATACCAGGCCCAGCACCAGAGACTTGGGTAAAAATTCAAAGAGATAAAATCATTTCAGTAGAGGCAACAGCTTTCTCTGAGCTTGCATAATCTCTTGTGCTGTCCACATTGCCTCTGACCTGTCCATTTGCACCAGTGTCTCAGGCAGGCTGGTTAGCAACATATTACTCTGACTCCGACTCTTCCCCTTTTCAGACCTCCACTTCACCTTATCCTCCTAATTTCTCAATAATCCCCCAGTTTCCATAAAATGTATGCTGCCTCTGTTTGCTGACTGATACAAAAGTTACATAATTCTCATGCCTGCTGCAAAACTCTGACAAATGTTATACCTATGCAAAGCTAAATATGCAAAAATAAAAAGTTTAAAATTTTTGTTTTGTTAGTTTAAAACCAATAGGAATTTAGTTATTTTTTCCTTTTGCTATGTGGGTTTTATTACTGATAACATTTTAGTAGCCAAAGTATAAAATGCCTTTAAGTGCTCTAAAAAACTTAGTGACTCTTGGGTACCCAAGGACCTTAGAAAACTACTTTCTCTATATCTTTACAAGGCAAATGAGGAAACTGACTTCCAGAGAAATCACTTACCTCAGGTCCTTCAGAACAGCCATTCTGTTAAAAGCAAATTTCTTAACATGCTCCCTTACCTAATCATAAAGAATACAAACCATCTACCCAGGGGATTCATTCAATTCAGAATGTCAGGGGCTATGTTTCAAACAGCTTCATTTTTATATCCATGACCTATCCCTGACTCTTTGGTCCACTTCTGTTTTGTTTCCCATTCTAGAAGCTTCTATGCCAGGCAATATGAATTGTGTTGCTCTTATCTTACCTAAACATACACTAAGGTTCCTTCTCCCTTCCTCATTTTGGCCTTAAATAATAACAAACAATCTCCTAATCCTATCATCAGACATTTGGTGCATTTCCTATAACCTGCTCTATTAGTATTATCCATTCTCTATTATCTTTGCTTACTGGTTGTTATTTCAAAGATAATGAAAAAAGGAAGAGGGTGCAGATTGGATTTTTCATGAATAAAACTATCAAATGAATGGTGCACTGAAATCTATTCAGGCAGAGGAAATACCCTCCATTATAACAGATGTCAGTGCATGTTGATGAGTACCCATCTGAATATAATCATTGGAAATGAACATTTCAGAGGCCTGAAATACCTGCAGGCAGCTTTTTCTTAGGTCAGCATTGGAAAGTTTGAGAAATGATGCATTGCTCCCTCAAAATTCATTGGTACTAAATGAATTCTGAATACTAAATTCATTGGTACTTCTCCAAAATTAAATCTTATCTTGCCTGAAAAAGAAGAAATGTTTCTTAAAACACTTCACCTGCCTTTTACTGTTTCCTTTGCCTGGGATATTCTCGGGATAAGTTTTATTTATTATAACTAGATGTTGGTAAATTCAATCATTTATCTTAATAGGTTTGTTACCTACACATCTAGTTTTTTTTAATGTTCATTTATTTATTTTTAAATATTTATTTTTGTGAGGGGGAGAGCACAAGCAGGGGAGGGGCAGGCAGACACATACACACACACAATCCAAAGCAGGCTCCACGCCTTGAGCTGTCAGCACAGAGCCTGACAAGGGGACTCAAACTCAAGAAATGTGAGATCATGACTTGAGCCGAAGGGATGCTCAACTTACTCAGGCACTCAGGTGTCCCTCTATTTATTTTTTTGAGAGAGAAGCCTGGGGAGGGGCAGAAAGAGAGGAGGAGAGAGAATCCCAAGCAGACTCTGCACTATCAGCACAGACCCCAATGTGGGCTCGAATTCACCAGTCCTGAGATTATGACCTGAGTAGAAATCAAGAGTTGGTCACTTAACAAATGAACTACCCAGGTGCCCCCACATCTAGTTTTTTGTTATTTAATCTGACATTTCCTGACTACCTCTTGTATGCCAGACTTGGTAGAAAGTGTTAGAGGTATAGAATGCAAATCATTAGATTCTAAATTTTGTGAGAGTAGGAACTTCGTACTGCTTATTCACCAGTAATATAATCTATGCCTACCACTCAACTGAGAGCTCTCTAGTTGAAAACAGTGCAGAGTCTGGTAAGAATAATTACACTACTTGTAATGAGTGTGATAATAGTGCTATAAATGCAGAATTGACAGAGCTGACAGGAGGAAAAATATAATTGATATTCTAATTTGAGCATCTCACTATACAAAGTGGGTTGGGTGCCTTTTTGGACAACCTATGGATGAAACTCACCTACAGTAAAACAGTGAAGAAGAAGGTCAAGCCTGATCTCAATCTAGAAAGTACAATTAGAGGGGAAGAATATTCAAATGTTAAAAAAAAAACAACCCTAGACATGTTGTACAATAATTGCCATTACTCATGGAGACTCCAATAACCAGAAAAAGGAGCTGAGATCCCTGAAAAGTGAATGGCTTTGCTAACAACTTAGAGGAACCTTCTAATCTGATAAACAAATCTTGTTGAAATGTATTTATACTTCTTCCAAACACATAGAATAAAAATGAAAACTGACGAAAAGCAAGCTAATAAAATAAACAAAATAAAGAGCCTTCATTTCATTACCTATCATCCAATTGGCTTTGTTAATGAAAATGGGGTTAAATATGAAAGGAACTGGTTGGTAAAGCATCTAAAGATTCATGTCCTGGCAAAAGAGACAGAGCAAATAAGCAAGTTCACACTAATGGGCTGCTGTAGCATTTTGTATATTTACAATAAGGTCTAAAACTACAGAATCTGCTGGTAAATCACAAACATGTTAAATTCAGTTAGAAAATCAAGAATATCTAGAGTAGTAGGAAAAATATGAAGCTTAAATCTAAAATTAAACCCACGAGTATAAACAATTCAACCAAGAGCCAGGTGTTGGATACAAAATCAACTAAAATTTTAGCGACTTCAGTGTTATTTTAGCTAGCAGGAATCATTTCAGAAGGCTGGGAGGCACAGCTTGCCATACCCAAGAGATTGAGCTTACATCCCAAACTTAGAACAGAGCCTTTCCTGGTTATGCTGTTGGTATTTTAAGAAACATGACAGCCCCATCTGCCATCCATATGAGAAGTCACTCTTTCCAAGATGTCACTGAATTTATGCCTGTAACCCCAAACTAACAGGAAAAGGAAATATCATTCTCCCTCATCTCCTTCCAAGAAAGGTTTAATGTGCAATAGTCTAGCACTCTTTCCAAGAAGATAACCAAAGATTTTTTTCTACAAATATATATATCAAAGTATGTCAATATCTAAAGAGTATGAGGTAAAAAAAAAGGGTAGCAATACACACAATGATTATTTTTAACCTGAAACTTCTTTGCCAAACCTTTACTAATCATTCCAAATGCATTATCTCATTTAAACCTAATCCTTACAATGAGTCTAGGATTAGTTATAGCTATATTCATTTGGCAAATGGAAAAAAAAATAAAAATACCTTAGAAGGTAAGACACTAGTTCAATCAATCAACAAAGATAGCAAAGTTTAGGACCGGGATCCAATCCCATATTTTTATGATGCCAAATTTCATGCTTTTAACTATTCTGACATAGTGTCTCTATAATCACATTACCCTTGAGATTATAATCTTGCGACAGCTCCCATCATCTGTATCAAGGCTCCTCATTCTGTCATTAGTTGGCCATGGATAGAATTCTGAGTATCTATGAACATGGATGTGAAAAACTTAGCATCCGTATTTTTACCAACCTCTAATGCACTTTAGCATATCCTCCATTTATGAATGTAGGCAAAACATCATAGCGATATCAGTAGTACCTCTAACCTTATCACTGATATTTCCATACCACTTTACAGTTGCAAAATAACTCAAAATATTATTTATTGTGATCGCCATTTTTGTAATTATGTTAGTTTTTAGGTCTGCCACTAAAACTTGTCCTTTAGTATACTAATAAAGAAGCCATAGGTATCACAATTTTAAAAGTATTTTGGCTCAATCCAAATGCCTTACTTTGAAATTCTAATAGTATTGTTTTATATCATTTAAAGACATCATTCTGAGAAGGGTTCCATAGGCTTCACTAGACTACCAAAGAGGTCTATGGCACACAAAAATTTAAGAAACCCTTCTCCATAAGATATAATCCAAATTCTTTTATAAGGCATCCAATTTTTTTCATGTAGTCTATTGGATAAGGAGCATTTCTCACGGGTCCAATCTGATCCCATGAGAGTATTTCTTAATGATTATTTTGAGCTGGAATTAAGGATTGAGTCAGCTTCTCTCTGGAAACTTCTGAAGTTGTTAGGCTGTGAACTCTTTGGTGTGTGTCCCCCATCATGCCCAAAGGAGCATGTATGTGTTAGAGAAAAATAAAGCTAAGTAAACGCATCTATAAATACAAATGAATCAGTAAGATTCAGTCATCTCTATTGCCTTACTATCTCCCCCCAGCTCAATTTAAAATCTAAGTGGTTATCCTTGTGTTTTCTATTCCCTTCCAAGTCAACCCCGTTTATCATTAAGTAGCACAACCAGGCTAATTTTTCTAAACAATGACTATGTTAACATCCCATCACTCTTCAAAAAAATCCCATGACTCCTTATCATCTGCAAACCAAAGTTCAGACTCCTTCAATGGATAGCATTCAAGGATTTCCATGTAATGGACCCACTTTAGACTTTCCAACTTAATCTTCCAACTTTTTCCTCTCCATCATCCTGTATAATAGACAAAATGGATCAATCACTGTTTCCTGTTTGTGACCCCATATTTTTTTTCCCTTTCTCTGTGCTTTTAATTACCCTCCTCCCTGTTGCTGGGATACTTCTGTAATCTTCACATATCTAAATCACACTTACTTGTCCAGATCCAGTACAAATGGCAACCATCCTCATCCAGTCCTAATTTCTGATTCTTCCCAGGAGACATAAAATCTCTTCTCTGAGCTTTATGTATAATTCACCTATGCCTTTCACTGGCCATCTCCCCTATTCTGTCTAATTTGTAATTATTTAATATATAACATCACTCCCATATTAGTAATAGTAACAGCAATTGAGCATTTATGCCGAGAACTACTAAACACTTTAGTTGAACTGCCTTATTTAACTTTCACAACCACCCTGTGAGTTAGAATCTATTACTAGTACCATTTTATAGATGAAGAAACTGAGGCATTAATGGTTAGACTATCTTGCCAAAGGATTTAAATACTAGCCTTCAAACTCAAGCACTCTAACCCTAGAATTCACCCTTGGCCATCCTTCACTATTCTGCCTTATCTAATAGACTGTAAGCTCACTGAAAACATTTCTGAGTTTGGTACAACTTAATTGTTTACACAATGCTCAGCACTGTGTTTTGGGTGTAATCTGTGTTCAATAAATATTTGAGTAAATAATTTTTAGATATTCACCTATGAATCACAGTGTTTGAGACAAAATGAAAGGGAAAACAGTGTCTCCTTCTAAAAAATATTTTATTTCTTTTTACTGGAGTCATCAGTGAACTTAACTTTTCTTTTATATGTATTAAGCTTAATAAAGTATGTAACATGATGGCTCCACTTAATAATTGTTCAATAAATGTTACTGATAGTTACTCTTTTTTTCTTGCTATTATTATTGTTCTTATTACTACAGTGACTTAGGAAGAAATGTTTAAGCCTCCCATTGCACATAAGAGAATACTGTCTTCAAAGCCAGAACTTAAGCCAGTGGCTTTTCATTTCCAGCCTTTGGCTCAAACTGATAGAGCCCACAGCTATCACCTAATCTCAAGAATCACATCTACTTCTTTAACAAAGAGTAGAAATGAAATCCATTCATTACTGGCCTGTGACATATTTAGTAGCATTCAGAAATTCAATTTCTATGATCATCTTTATTCATTTATTTGAAACAGAAGTTGTAATGGAAAAAAAAAATTGAAGACGATTTGTGTGCTTAACTAGCACCAGAAAATTCAAGATGTTATGCAACTTCCATTTTTAAATAGCTTCTTCTTCTACCTCAGAATTGCAAGTATAGGAGAAATAACCAACCTTTGTTTTGAAGTCTCTGGCTTTTGTCATTTCATAGCAAATTTTAAAATGCTTAAAGATAACATCTTTGATTCATTCTGGCTGGAAAGATAAAGCCAGTGTGCTAGTATTCCAACTTCAAAAGATATATACTGCTAAGTCACTCCCTGCTTGTGATCTATCATCCTTTCTGAGGAATAAAAACTGTTGCATAGACCAAATGGACAGAAGGGGAAAAATTAAATTTAACAGCTTTCTGCAACAGACATGCCTTTCTCTAGAGACCACTCCAATTATCTTAACCGTAATAAAAAGTTAATTGTTAGTAGCCTTCCCTCTGCCAGCTTTCTTCAAGTTCAGTCCTCAAATAAGCAGATTGCCTTCAAAGTAAATAGAAATTCATTGCAGGGATGCAGAAATGTGAGTGCTCAACCTGGAAGCAATGACCCAAGTGCTTCATACTCCATTTCTATCTCTGGCTTTCACTGTGACTCTAAACAGATGACAAATTACCCTTGATTTGAACTTAACAGCTGTCTGCTCTCCCCACCTCAGCCTGCTTCCCCTCCCCTTACCTTCTCTAATATGATCCTCTTCCTGTATATCCCATCTCTGTTAATGACACCATGATCTACCCAGTCACTGTGTCCCTTTCACAGTCCTTACGAAGATATTCATTCAACTATGTTAGTCCTCTCCTAATGCCTTCCCAGATGCTGAAGAATTAGGTCCCTTTCATACTATTTGTTCTATGCTCCCTCTCGAGATTTTGTGAGTTCACCTTGCCACTTTAACATTTTATCAAAAGCAAAAATAGCCATTGTGCCAGACTGGAAAGGTTCTATACCTTTAAACCAAAATGGAACATGCTCCAACAGGTATATCATATTCATTAGCAACAATATAGCCTTCGCTTGTAAAGGGTTTGGCAAACTGTCAGACCTCAACTAGCATTCCCCTCTTTTGAGATTGCTAAACCTTCATCTCTTACCAGCATTTTTTTGTCCCTCAAGTAAAACTGAAAAAGGGAACTCAGAACTGGAATTCAGATAGCACCACGTCACACAGTCTTATTGCTCCTGTCAAAAACAACTGCCACCACTTTTATTATTTGGGTCAGTTTTATAGTTTCCCAAGCACTAAAACAACGCTGCTTAAAATGGCCACTGGCCACTTTTGATTATTCTCTTCAACTGTTCCATACAAGTACTCTTCTAACAGAAAAAGAGAGGAACTGAAAGAGAGAGAGAAAAGGTGATGTAAACTGGCTTTTGTTGGACTTCTGATAGTAGAGATATTCTAGAATGACTGTGGATGATGCAATTTTGACTAGAACAGGCCTTTTAGATTAAGACAGCATTGTCCAAATGAATAAACATGATTTTAAATTTTAAAAAAACATAAAAATAAAAATAAAGGTGCAAATATTGGTGGAAACTCAAAATTAGTTTACCTGTATTGGTGTATTATCAAAAATATTTGGAAACTGCTGGATGATCACATTACCCAAGTAACAGAAAGATGCTTAGAGGTACAGTAACCTCTCAGCTATTCACTTTTGTTGAGCTATTTCCCCTTCTCCCATGGATTCAGAGCCAAAGCCATTTTTATGCTTTTATATATAGTCCAGTTTACAAGAATAAAGGGCAGGGTGGTTGGCATTTCTGCCCATAAGAATACTGTTGAAACATAATCTTCACATCTTTAAATTCCTCTAAACCAGAAACCTCATAGTCTCCTTAAGACCTTCCTATTCATACAAATACTGACTGCTCATCAAGGACCACTGAATTTTATCCCTGAATACTGCCTCGGTCTGTCCCTCCACCCCATTTGCCCTACAGCGATGTCACAATGCATACAGCAAAGGGTGGTGCTCCTGGCATCACAGCACAGGGTCTGGACATCAACACAAACTCTTTCGCATGGACAGTATATGTACTCTATCCAGGTTCATTTCCCAACATTCCCCTTACATGCACACTCCTGAAATACTGAATTTTCTATAGTGTCCCACCCATACCTGATATTTCTTTGGGTCTCCATATTTTGGGGAACTTCCAATTACCTAGAATGCCCTTCATTCCCCATTATCAACTTTTACTTGCCTAGTTAATTCTTGTCCCTTCTTCAAAATTCCTCTGTTCTGTTCCCACACAAGACTTACTTTAACCTTCACTCTTGATCCCAGTCCCTGTTAGACTTCTATCACTTTATTCATTAAACTTAGTCTTACCATATTATATTCATATGATGTGTTTATGTGTCAGCCTCTTCCACTAGATTGGGAGTTCTTTGAAGTCAAAGACTTTCTCTTATTATTTTTGTATTTCCAGAGCATTTGACATATAATGGAGGTTCAAAAATATTTATTAAACTTAACTGAATGTGTATATTTATTTCTCCATAATGTCATATGCAATAGGCGATTCAGATATCTACCTACGGCATCCCTAACCAAATGCTCAGACAATATATCCCTTCACATTGAGCTAGTCCACAGCTTATGCATGTGGGTAAGCCTATAAGAAAATAGAAAAAAAAAAAAAACAACCTCTTTTATCATATCAACTATTGCCTAAAGAAAATGGATTCTGGTCATTTCCTTGGTCTGCCACACTTTGATGGATTTGGGTTTGCAAGTTTGCTCAGGAGCTGAGACGAACTGAAGTTCTATGGACAAGAGAGGGAAGACGTGAGAGGTGTAAGCAACTTGGCAAGATGGTAGACATTTGAGCGCTTCATGAGAAAGTGCTCTCATTACCCACCCGACCTCTTCAGTTAATATTACTAATTCACAAAATTTGTGGGAGTATATTTCTTGAGGAACCTGGAGAAAAGGATAAAGAATAAGCATATGCATGTGTGCAGGTGAGAGATGAAATGAGCATGAGAGCAAAAGTCCGTAGAACTTATATATAAATACATATGAATTCTATAAATATAAATTATGAATATGTACACACACACACACACACATGCAGTACTAGCACTCTGCACTTGAAAAGACACATCAGGAATCCATTGACAGGGTCTGTATTTTAGCAATACAATCCAAAAAGTAAAACTAATAGACATCATCAGATTTTAGAGAAGACAGCAATAACACTGGGTCAATAATATTGGTCACCAAAAACATTTTTGGAAAAAGCTGAATTGAAACTGGGCTCCAAGTGACCTGGAGAAATGAGTTAATGGGATGTGATTTAGGAAAGGGATAGCCATAAATTCAGAAGCAGCAATTGAGAAACAAAAAAGAATCAATCTGACTAGGGCAGAGGGTGTATTTGAGACAAATACTATATTTTTATCCAGAAATGTAGCATCTCACCTCTTTGAACTGTATCAAGTAGCTTAACACTCTGACCAAATGCTTTCATTCAGCTATCAGTCATCTCATTACCAATTTTTATGCTCTGAAAACCAGACCATCCTATTAAGAACTTTCAGGAGTAAGAGTACTCTGAGCATCTGTGTCTAATAATTTCAAATCTCTCCCTTGGCCCTTTCCTAACCATAGTATTTGATTATTTTGACAAAAAACAATTATTTCTCTTATTATATTTTGAAGACTGACCTTAGCACTTTATACAACAGTAAAGTCTTTCTACGTCTTCGGTATCACCAAGACTCAATTTCTCACACTGGCATCTAGAACATGAGGTAACTAGATGATGCTTTGTAAAGTTCCATTAAAATTATGACAAATTGTATTTGCCACTTTACATTTATTAGTACCATGGATGCTCATTGCTTTTACCAAAAAGGCTGAGTTTCCTTTTCTTGTTTCTCAGGTAGGTGATAGTTAGGAAATCCTAGAAAAGGCCTGCATCACTTCAAATCCTTGTTCAACTCCTTATGGAGATATCTGACCTTAGGCAACTTACTTCATTGACCTCTAAAACTCTTCATCTGTGGAATGTTGATGTTAATAATGAAACCTGCCTTATTTGTATGGATTAAGTGACCTAATGTTAACATGTCTATTAATTACCATTAGGCTCATTATGAGAAATAAAGTCCAGAGAAAGAAGTCCACAGATGAGCGATCTGTATGGTGGCTTCATTGTACCAGGCATTCAGGATCTCTCTGTCTTGTTACTAGACAGTACTTAGCTTCTATTCTCATGGTAATTTCATTATCCTAGAAGGAGAACTATTAACCAGGACACATCACATTTCAAGCAGCAGGAGGAAGGGGAAAAGGAGGGAGTATTGCTTACTTGTAAAAGACAATTCTTGGACACCCTATCTGGCAGCCTCACTATTAACTCACCAGGTAAAATTTGTCACTTATGATCTACATGTGAAGGAGACTAGTGAAATGGTCGAGGACAGTTATTGTAACTGTAGTGGCCAAGGGCAGGCCACCTAAAGATGGGCCAGATGGCATGAAGATTATTTTGAGTTAAAAAACAATCAAAATGGGGTGCCTCGGTGGCTCAGTCTGTTGAGGGTCTGACTTCAGCTCAGGTCATGATCTCACCATTCATGGGTTTAAGCCTGTGTCAGACTTTGCACTGACAATGAGGACCCTGCTTTGGATTCTCTGTCTCCCTCTCTCTCTGTCTTTCCCCAACTCTCGTGCATGCTCTCTCCCTCTCAAAAATAAATAAACATTAAAAAAAATCTTTAAAGCAATCAAAACCCAGCAGATTCAGGAAAAGTTTTTTTTTACTTCCTTTTCAACTATCTAAAAATTTTTAGATAGAGGACCAGCTCCAGTAACAGAGCTATCACTATAGCTGAATAATTATAATATGAACTATGCATGGTAGACAGGGAGGAAACTAGCAAGGCGTGTTTGATCACAGTCCTATGTCCCATTGTTTTTCAGCAGCCCAGCAAACATTTGTTTACCAAACATTTGCTCTTTTTCATTTTCCTGTGAATTGCATTTCTTTTATTTGAAGTCCGAGACCCCTACACACTTCTCCTTAGTTCAAAATGAAATATATACCTCATTTTTGCCTGTCTTTGGAATCTCATGTCTGTGTGGATTCTCTATACATAGGAAATTAAATTTGATTTGTTCCTGTTCATCTGTGAGGAGCAAATCTGACAATCCATCAGTTTGATTCTTAGTCTTGGTAGAGGATGTTGAAGAGTAGTGGAAATTCTTCTTCCCTGACCTAATCTTTTTAGTTTTTGGTTAGGTTTTTGTTTAAACTATAATCAACAGATTTTCTTATCTACAACATCATTATCATAGAAATATGAATTCTATTTAGAATCCCAATTAGATGATAATCAAATAAAGATTTCATATGCCATTGGAATCCTGGGTCCAACTAATGTCTGTCTAATGTTCATTATGTAGAATGTCAATACAATTTAGCATTAATACAAGCCTAAAATTATACTTTGGCCCAGAATGACCCACTCTAAGCATTACTTTGGAAAAATATGAAAAATAGTTATTTGGGAAAAATAGATGTATTTGCTGTCCCAAACTAAGAACTTTACAGTTTATCCAATTCCCATATGTGGTTCAAACCAGAATATCATAAATTATTAGCATGTAAGTAGCCAAAAGTAAATAGGCATGCTGACAAATGATTACCTGCAAAATGTCATCCATCAACATCCTTTCTGAACAAACATAAAAGTCCGTTTTCCCAATTTGTTTTTCTGCCCAAGAAACTCATTATTTAGGATGTGATTAATGTACTGTTACTTCAATATCACTGACGCATGTACTTAGTCACATGGATCACATACTTAGAATAAAAACTTGCCAGAAGTGAATTACTGGAAAAGTTGAGATCTCAAAGCAATGAAATCACTTGTAATTTAATCAATAATATCTTCAGGAATTAAGGCACCTGGTTCAATTGAGAATAGAGCTGCTCTGAAAATTACATGGTTAACTTTGCTATTTCTTTTTTTAGGAATAAAATTATTTTGCAGCACTATATTGGACAAGAATTTGGGTTCATGTTCAAAATGGCTGCAAGTATCCAAAAATAGACTTCTATAACCATATGTTCCAAAAAATATAGTTATCTCATCAGAAAACTATAATGAAGGCTGCTAATGTTTCAAGGACTTACTGTAGATACATTAGTATCTGATGGAAATAATCTTTAAAAATTGGGGGTAGGGTGCTAAGAACTATAAACAGAACTAAAATGAGTGATAGACTATGAATATTTTTGCAAAGCAGCTTTAGGGAAGCTAAAGGAAGGCAAAGAAATCTGTACTCAAGCCAGAACTTAGAATGCTGAGTTGGTTACTGAGAAAAAAATGATGTTGATATAGAAAAGGAGTAAAGAGGACTGATAAAATCAGCTTTTACGATGTCTTCTGCTGTGTTCTTATGTACTCAATCATGAAATACCTAATCCTGCAAATTGGGAAAGGATTTTGAAACAACATACTTTTAGTGCACATGGTTACTTCTTGCTAGCTATGTCGGTTGAAAGATGGGGGCAAAAAGTATTGCCAAATTTTTTTCTCATTTAAAGAAAACAATAGGAAAGTATAGTGGGCCCTAGGAGACAGGAGTCAACAGATTCCTTTATAGAAGAATACTATAAGTAATGGCACACCTGATGAAATATATCTTCTACTGAATATGGCACACAGATTGAAATATTTCTTCTACTGAATATAGGTTCTGTGTTTAAGATATCTATCCAAAGACAGTGTGTGGGAAGGACAAGTTTTCTTGCCTATGGTCATATCTAATGGGATACTGAAGCTGCTAGTAGATAGCAAGAGCCAAGTGTTAAATTTTCAGGAATTCTGCCAACTAGTTTTTAAATGCAGCTACTGTTAAAAATTACATTACATAAACTTAAAATAGAAAAATTATACTAAGGGGTACCTGGGTGGCTTAGTCAGTTGAGCATCCAACTTCAGCTCAGGTCATGACCTCATGGTTCTGAGTTCAAGCCCTACATCAGGCTCTCTGCTGTCAGCATGGTGCCTGGAGTCTGCTTCCGATTTCTATGTCTCTCCCTCTCTCTCTGCCTCTCACCTGTTTGTTTTGTCTCTCTGTCTCTCTCTGTCTCTATCTATGTCTCTCTCTCTGTCTCTCTGTTTCTCTCAAAAATAAATAAATAAGCTTAAAATCAGGAATTATATTAAAAACAAAAGTAATAAATACCAAAAGCAGATCACTTCTTAATTATTTTTTTACCATATTTATTAACTATGGTCTTGAGGCTATTTACATCTATTTTGTCTCTATAATGGAAATACTATATAATGCCAGACTTTGTGCATCTCTTCCCAATTCCAAGTTCAAGGACATCATATTAATAGTTTGAAATTGTCCATGCTGGAGGTATTTACATCATGGAAACCATTAAATGCTGTAAATCAAGGGTTGATCTATTATTTTGTTGATTAGTATCTAAATTTAAAGTTCTGGAAAAATGTTAAATATTAAGATTAAAGTGGATCATGTCCCCAGGTGTTATGAATTTCCCCCCAAAATGAGAAAATATGCTTCTAGTATTCAAAAACTCTTATCCAATTCAGCAGAGAAATAGCTTGCATGATTAAAGAATGAGTAAAGTTGCAATGGGCATCTTCATTGTTTCACTTTTATCTTATTAAACTAAATTAGAGTATCAGTCAACATTCATGTTGGTTCTGCATTCATTTATCAATGTCATGAGTGACTCCTATTGTCAACTATGATAGTAATAAAGAATTTATTGCAACGTGACTTTGTCAGATCATTGTTGAATCGCAACCGTAGGTAAACTGTAATAGAAGAGTTTAACAAAATCAACAAAAGCATTTGTTGAGAATCAGTTGATTGTGTGGATTAACAATAAAGAATATTGTTTAATTTCATAAGTATTTATAAATGTACTATACAGCCTTCATATCTTTAAAGTTTATTATAAACTTACATATGCACATATATGCATGTTCTTTTATCAGAGGGCCTGTTAAACATATCCAATATACCACAATCAATATCTAAGTTATAGAGCATTCTTCTAAAAGTATGCTTCCCCAGGGGTGCCTGGGTGCCTCAGCTGGTTAAGTGACTGACTTTGGCTCAGGTCATGGTCTCGCAGTTCATGAGTTCGAGCTCTGTGTTGGACTCTATGTTGACAGCTCAGAGCCTGGATCCTGCTTCAGATTCTGTGTCTCCCTCTCTCTCCACCCCTCCCCCATTCACATTCCGTCTCTTTCAAAAATAAACATTAAAAAAACATTAAAAATATGCTACCCCCAAAACACTGTGGCTTTGTGCTGTAATCAATCTGTTCTTGAATTTATTTATATTTTTAATTTGCATTCCCTTTTACCCTTAATGGTATCAATTACAATGCAAAGTATTGCTTCTGTCAGACTGGTTCACTTTTCCATTTGTGACTTCATGTATCTCAGTGACTTCCCCTCTCAGCTTCCATTACTTCAAAATGAAGATCTCTCATCTAACTGATTCAGCCTCTATCTTTGCTTATTTCTGTTGTTCAGAAATCCCCTATAAATCAAAGACCATGATATTCATTCACTTGATCAAAAAAAATTTTTCCATATTATCCATTGATATTGCCAAGATCTAGAAAGCCTGGAAAAAGTTATGCCACCATCAGAGACGTCAATAAAAGGAAGTGAGTTCTACTCTCAACCCTGCACCAGAGACTGCAAATGGCAGATGAACAAAAGGTTCAAGATCCAGGCAGAAACGAGATTACTTTGAGAATGGGAAAAGGAAATCATGAGACTACTGGAATGTAATCAAGAAAGCATTCCAATGCCTTTGGATTACCATTAATGTTTTCCAAATTGAGGTGCATCCATAAGTAATTGGCTACAAGTAGAGGGTTCCATCTTTTTTTTTTTTTAAATATTAGTAATACCTCAACCTACTACGTGCTGCACTAGGTGCTGGGGATACAACTGTAAGTAGGCTATACTTAGTGCCTACCCTCAGGAAGCCTGTATCCCAAGGTTGGAAAGGATAACTTCTTTGTCATTTTGCTTCTTAAGGAAGCATGTTTTCTATTTCTATCGCAGTACCTGTCCTTTCCTTGACCTTCTCTAGACCTGTACCATCCCGAGACCATTCTGAGAAATATCTTGACTTCAAATATTTCTACACATATGTATATGTCTATAACTATATCCCACTAATTTAGTGTTACATTTATCCACTCCATGGTTATTCTTCTTTTATCTCATCATTAAATAGACTACCTTAAATAGACTACATCCGACATTATTGTTTCTTTCACCTTACTCTCTGATCATATATTTTGTTATTTTCTCACTCCTTCACTCCACTCCAGCCACACTGGCCTCATTGCTGGTCATCAGACATGCCAGGCACACTCCAAATTTAGGAAATTTGCACTGGATATTTCCTATGCCTGGAACATTCACATGAGTAACTCCTTTACATCTAAATCTTAGTTCAGTGTCACCTTCTTAATAAGACTTGCCCTGACTACCTGTGATGGTTATTATAGGTGTTAATTTGGTCAGGCTATGGTGCCCAGTTTGTTAGTGCTTCTGTGAAGGCTTATTATAAATGAGTAACATTTAAAATCAGTTGACTTTAACTAAAGGAGGTTACTTTTGCCAATATGGATGGGACTTATCCAATCAGCTAAAGGCTAAAGAGCAAAAATTGATGCTTCCAGGAGAATTCTACCTCAAGATTGTAACATAGATCCTGCCTAAGTTACGAGCATGTTCATTGGCCCTATAGATTGCATCATTTGTCAGCTCCCCAATATGTGAGCCAATTCCTTAAAATCTGTGTGTATACAAATATGTGTGTATGTGTGTGTATAAAATCTCTCTCTCTATATATATACATATATATAATAAATATAAATTTAAGATTTTAAGGAATTTTTTAAAATATTTTTAAGTTTATTTAGTGTGTGTGTGTGTGTGTGTGTGTGTGACAGAGAGAGAGAGAGAGAGAGAGACAGAGAGAGACAGAGAGAGAGAGAAGGGCAGAGAGAGAGAATCCCAAGTAGGCTCTGCACTATCAGTGTGGAATCCAATGTGGAGCTTGAACTCACGAACTGTGAGATCATGACCAGAGCCGAAATCAAGAGTCAAATGCTTAACCAACTGAGCCACCCAGATTTTAAGGAATGTTTAATGGAATGTGTGCACAGAACCAATAAGAAAATGATGACTGACATACTATCCTACTTAAAATTACACTTTCTGGAACTGCCAAGTCTGTTTATTTTTCTATACTCATTTCCCCCCATAAAATTTCTTACATTAAAACATACTGTTGAATTTATTTCCTTTTTAGTTTATTTATTTATTGACTATCTCTCATCCATACTAGGAAAATATACCATAATGGAACACAATTTTGTCAGTTTGTTCACTGATGTGTCCCAGTGAACAACACCAAACCAAAACACTGCCCAACACATGATGGATGCTGAATAAATATTCGTTGAGTGTATTAATGGTCTATGATGTCCAAATATAATGCATAAAACATTATGCAAAAACAATTTTGCTACCATTATCTTAATATTAACAATTTCTGCAATTTACCAAGAATTACTACAAACAAGATACACCATAATTTCATCTTTTTGTGTTTATGTCACTTAAAATCACAAAAACCCTATGAGGTGAGTTGGATGATTAATCTTGTTTTCCTAACGAGGATGCTGATTTACAGAGAGTTAGATGATTTCCCAAGATCACAAAGTTCACAAGTGTCAGGATTTAGTAAGTGGACTAAAACGCATGTCGATTTTCTTCTGGAGCCTATTGCTCTTAATTACTCTGATATTGGGAACTATTGAGATATTAAATCTTTACCCCAATTCCCTGAATTACTCCACATAATTGGAAAGAGTAACAAAGCTAAGCTTGGCCAAGTTACTTTGTAGAGACAGCAAGGTTTTGTCCTAATGAAACCCATCTCAAATGTATACTCATCTAATATTTTGCCTTGTTTTCATTCTGATCTAAAGAAAGACTAGGGTTTTATTTTAGCAAGACTTTTTATCTTTCCACTCATTTCTTCCACTGTTATGAACAGTTCATCTGTAATTTAAAACTATGAACTATAAATCTTGATGATAGCCATGCATATCTCCTGAAAAGACACTTCATACTGCCTGGGTTTTATTATTACAATTTGTCAGATCAGTTGGCAATTGAGAGACTTGTTCTTATCTATCAGCTATAATAGGTAGTGAAATAATAAGCGATTGAAGCACATATTCATTAATCATCTTTCTCCAATTCTTTTCTTAGCGAAACTCATGTGGCTTTGAAATCAAGTTGCTTTATAAACTTTTAGGAAATAACTAGAGAATGAATGTGAAGAGAAGTAGATACTATTAAGGTTATGTTTCAAGGATATGCCCATTATAATGAGGTTCCAAGAAATGTCTGTGTCTGACATAAAGTGATCAGTATGTACAGGAGAGTTCAGGGTGGCTGCTGGGTTGTTTGCTTGAGCACACTTAAAAATTGTGAATGTGATTGCATTTCATTCTTAGGATATGTATAACTCATAGGATATTCAGCTTACATCTAAGATAATGGCATTTTCTTTTGCTTTTATTACATCAAGATCAAACTTTTTCTCATGAGAATCTATTTCTTAGTTCCCTCATGTAAGAAATGAATCTTAAGGCACCATCTCTAAATAAATTATAACCATAATCTAAAAATATCCAGGCCTCAAATGCTAGTAAACCACTGTACTACTTTGATTGCAAAGAATAGTAGAGTCAGCTGGCTTAGGCAAAAAATAAAAATGACTGCCTCACATAACTAAAAGTTCAGGAATAATTTAACATCAGCAACATCTGAATCCAGGTCCTCTCCACTTGTCTATGGCACTTTCTTCTCTGTCACCTTTCTGCCCAGAATATTTTTCATGCTGTGCTAGGAAGCCAGCCACCACTAGTTCCAGATATGTCTCTTCACAGTTAACAACTCTATTTGGGATGGGGGGAAAGAAGTGTTTTAATATTTTCTTCTGAATATTTTTAGATAGGAGTTTTGGACTTGAGTCCCATTGACCTGATAGATTGTAGGACGGGCAAGCAAAACCAATCAGTGAAGTCAGGGAAATAGAATATTCTTACTGACTAAGCATGTGTCATATGCCCATTCTCAACCTGGGGATAGGTCTGGGGACAGATCAGAATCACCCAGGAACACAGACTAAGAGTTGAAAAAACTGCATCCCTTCCTCAGGATTCACTAAACTAGCCTACTTTTCCCTCTACCTTTTTTTTTTTTATGAAACAGGATCTGAAACACAACAGAAAACCATTATCTCTTAAAATGGAAAAAATGTAAAGAAACTGCTGCTTTTAGCTTGTAGTTTTTGTTGTTGTTGTTTTGTTTTTTTGTTTGTTTGTTTGTTTGTTTTTCATGAGTAGCAGCCTGGCAGGGAATGAAAGCCAGTCACCTGGCTATCATGAAGCTCAAGTACCAGTCCTGGCTCATCCACCATCTAATTAAATGAATTTCTGTAAGTCTTACTGTTTAAGAATTCAAGTTTAAGAAACAGCGTGCCTGGGATCAAATCTGTAACACTTCTTTCTAGATAGTGGGCCTTTTGAAATGTTAGAAATTGAATTGTATTCTCCAAAAATACATGTTGAAGTCTTAACCCTTGGTACTGAATAAATATGACTTTATTTGAAAACAGGGTCCTTGAATATGTAATCAAGTTAAGATGAAGTAATTGGAGTGGGTTTTACTCTAATATGAGTAGTGTCCTTAGAAGGAAGGGAAAACAGAGACACAAAACACAGAGAGAGAATTCCATGTGATGACAGAGACAGAGATTATAGTGATGCATCTACAAGATAACAGATACCAAAGACTGCTACCAACAGAAGCAAGGAAGAATTCTCCCCTACAGGTTTCAGAGAGAGTACAACTATGTCAGTTGGACTTCTAGCTTCAATAACTCTGAGAGAGTAAATTTCTGTTTTAAACCACCCACTATGGGGGTACTTTGTTAGAACACCCTCAAGAAACTATTATAACAATATTCCTAAATGGTTTAAGACCCAGTTTCCTCAATTATGAAATAGAAGAACCTCAGCCTTATTTGATTGTTGTGACAATGTGTACTACTGGATGAGTACTGGGTCTAGTACAGAATAGGTACAAAATAAATGGGAGAGGGCATTTACTACCACTGAATGCTATTGTGATTAATAATAACTCACCATTCACAACTTCACATATTTCAGGGAGTTCTCATAAAAACCCTGTTAGCTAGACAGAATGGGGATTCTTGTCCCTATTTTACATATGACATACTGAGACTAAAAGAAATTCAAACTTATGCAAATTCACACAGCTGCCTTGTGATAGATCTTTGATCTAGATTGATCTACATCTAGATCGATATAGATCTAAATCTAGATTAACCTTGTGATAGATCTAGGGTTTGATCTTAAGCATTCTGAATGTTAGTGGGAATTTCTTCACCTTTAAGAAAGTATCTCTCCGGGGTACCTGGGTAGTTCAGTCAGTTAAGCATCTAACTTGGGCTCTGGTCATGATCTCACAGCTTGTGAATTTGAGCCCCATGTCGGGCTCTGTGCTGATAGCTCAGAGCCTGGAGCCTGCTTCAGATTCTGTGTCTCCCTCTGTCTCTGACCCTGCCCTGCTCACGCTCTATCCCTCTGTCAAAAATAAATGAACATTAAGAAAGAAAGAAAGAAAGAAAGAAAGAAAGAAAGAAAGAAAGAAAGAAAGAAGAAGAAAGAAAGAAAATATCTCTTAGACTAGCATAGTCTCTTTACCCTTCAGGTTGAGGGTCTAATATTACTGAACATCTTCTGTGTGTGTCACTTTTCTAGGTGAAATATTATCATTAATACATTGATCTCTATAACAACCATCCAGGCAGTGTGTGCCCATTTTCCAGGAGAGGAAATTGAGATTCAGAGAGGAGTCATACAACTTGTAATGGGAGAAGTGAGATTCAAAAACCTAGATTCCTTCTACTTCTCATTTCATTTTGTCCCCCACACAAGGGGTCAACAAATATTATGTGTATGCTTTTGGCTGTTCATTGTTCATTTGCATCATTTATCACAAGCAGTTTGGATGATATAATTCAAAGTTCTTCCAATTCTAATTTGAATATGTCAAGGTAACCTTTAATTCTTTTTCAATACCTGCTTTTTGCCTGCCCAGCACCATTAAGAAGCAGACAACTTGTCACAATATTTAGCGGCACAAAATTATATGAATATAAATGGTGCTGTCTTCTTTAAGAGGCAACTTCTAGATGCTTCATTTGCAGCTGCAGTCTGAAAACTCTGGATCCTTTTGTGACACTCTGTTTCACCTAGCATCTTTGATCAGGGAAATAAATAAGGCATGATTATGGAGTTATGTAAAATAATATCCAAAGGAAAATGAAATTTAAGATCTGGGAAGAGGTAAGCAATACAGAGAAGATGAAGCAAAAGAGCTCTGATTCTCAGAACTAGACATTCAGATAGAAAAGTAGATATGATTTCACTTGTAAATATGTTGAGGTAAATACCACCACCCTCCGATGCCCAGCTGATGGTTTCTTTGTTGCTTTAGTGGATGACTGGAAATCCAAAGATCGTGTGATAATCATGCAGTACAAATAGCTTGTGCTGTTACATACCATATATTGAGAAGATATCTTACTAGAAATGATCATCTCCTGTCAAGTTTAGCCAGTAAAGGAATCAGGATGGCAGAAATAAAGAAGGAAAGGAATATACCCTACAAGTCCACATTCAATCACCTTTAATTGATCACCTACTTTTGTAAGTTAGTAGTCTAAGTCACTTAAAATGCAGCACTGAATAAAGCCAGTTGCCTTCCCTCATGGAGCATTCATTCCAGGGTAGTCTATTATGTGTCCAGGGCTTTATGAATGTTATATTGTTTAATCTTTACCAGACTCCACCATAGTAGATACAATAGAGATATTCTTCCTTTTATCCATTTTTTTTGAGTACTTGACACTTCCTTACCTTTCTTGTGGCACATACCTTTGGGGGGGGGGGAATTACCTCTCATTCATGGTGTGTAATCTTTGCAAGTCTATAAATCAAAATGTCCTGTGCTTACCTACTCAAACCGTCATGTTAAGCCAATTGTACTTTCTAGGAGTCCAGAAAGTTGATCAGAGTAATTAAAGGGGAGAGGGATAAGCAGTGAGGGGTATTCATTATAGCAATGGTCTCTAAAAACATTATAAAGTGTTTCTGCCTCTTGAACCCCTCCATGGCAGCCCTATTTCTTGCCCATCTATAAGTGTAGTTTTACAGTCTTTCCATATATTCTGGGAATTTCCCCAACATCCTTCCAATAAATTTTCTTTCTTTTAAGTTTACCAATGACTATTTGTTGCTAGCAACCAATGAACCCTAACTATAATAATAGGTATTATTATCACAATGTTATAGATGAGAAAACTAAGTCTCAGAGAGGTTAAAAATATATCCAGGTTCACAGAACTACTACACAATGATAAGTGTGTCTAGTCCCAAAGGTCAAGCTCTATCCTCAATACCATGGTTCATACCTCTTGATGACAGCAATTTAAAGAAGAGCATTCTTTCCATAACTGTTGATATAGTTATTACTTCTTTCTAAGAGGGTTTGTTAAATGATAGAAATCACATCAAAGCAAACAGAATAGACTTTAGATCCTCTTTATAGAAAAATGCAAAGACCAGAAAATGTAAAGGCGAACTGCTTGAAGGCTCCAAGTTCTACCTATTGTTTGAAACAAACAGAAAGAAATGCTGCAATAGATCTGTAAAGGGATTTATTAAAACACTTTCCTCTAATCCTTTGTTTGCAGTTTCTTAATGCCTAAAATGATCATGTTCCCTTAACCCTCTGGCAATTAAAAACAGGCATGCCAGGAAAGAGCCCAAATGCCCAAATGCCCATCGATTGATGGATGGAAATTATATATATATATATATGGAGCATATATATATATATGGAGATTTTATATATATATATATATATATATATATATATATATATATATATATATATATGGCTATATATGTATATATAACTCAGCAATCAAAAAGAATGAAATCTTACCATTTGCAACTACATGTTTGGAGATAGAATGTATTATGCTAGGCACTATAAGTCCATCAGAGAAAGAAAAATAGCATATGATTTCACTCATATGTGGAACTTAAGAAATAAGACAGATGAACATAGGGGGGAGGAAAAGGCAAACCATAAAACAGACACTTCAGTATAGAGAATAAACTGAGGGCTGATAGAGGGAGGTAGCCAGGGGATGGGCTAAATGGGTGATGGATATTAATAAGGGCACTTGTGATAAGCACTGGGTATTATATGTAAGTGATGAATCACTAAATTCTATACCTAAAACTAATTTTACCATATATGTTAATCAACTAGAATTTAAATAACACTTTAAAAATAAACTAATAAATGAAAATTAAAAATAAGTAAAAAAAATAGAAACAGGCATGCCATGGCTTACAATGCCAAATAACTAAATTCCACAGTAAAATACATTAGGAAGAAAAAAGCTGTACATAATTATCAATGATATTCTTTTGTTTTTTTTTTTTTATGGACCTAGCACCCTCCATATTCCATCTATCCCCATGACAATTCTTTTATTATATTGCATTTAGCCCACAATGCTTTTAGCCCATAGTGAAGGTTGGCAGAAGAAACATCTTTGGAAATGCATGGTCTTATTTACTCTAAAACTATTGCACATTATAATGTAATTTTCTATTAGTGAGGACTCATTCAAGAAGACTTTGACCAAATCTGCCTATGCTGGTCCTGAACTGCTGTATTTTGTTTCTCACAATGATTCATGCATCAGATTATATTTCTGTCTTTCCCTCGATTGGTAAAAACTTAGAGACGCAAGAGTGTGTAGGGAACTCCGAGCTGGCTTCATTTTTACCTTACTATGTTTTTCTATTATTGACTCAGATCCCCTCACTTTACCTACATGTATTCCTGTGTTCTAGTTCTAACTTTATTGAAATTAAAATAATATATAGATAACCAAACACAATATGTAATACATGTTGACTTAATTTGCCTGCAATGTGTTGAGTTCCTAGTAGATCTTGATCTATGCCAGCCTGTGCCTCTACTGTACACAGTGTTAGTGCTGCAAATAATTTGCTAATCAAAATATAAAAATGTGTAGAATATTATGATCCAACCCTTTGGGGAATCAGAGTGATCTGAGAATGTTACTGAAATGTAATATTTAGGTAACTGTGGAAATTCCCAATATCCTAGTGCCAAAGATATCAGCTTTATGGTTATAGATGAAGTCTAAGTAAACACTAGAAACAGCTTTTCTTACTGATTTTCCTCTTTTCTGACAGTGTTATTGAAATGAGTCATCAGGGCTGAGTTCATTTTTTACTACCAAATTTATGTTCAATTTCCTTTTTGAATTGCAAGAGCCTTGGTAAAGATTTTTCTTTCAGCAATGCTTATGTTGTTTTTTTTTATATTAAATATAATTTATTGTCAAATTGGTTTCCATACAACACCCAGTGCTCATCCCAACAGGTGCCCTTCTCAATGCCTATCACCCACTTTCTCCTCTCCCCCACCCCCCCAACCCTTAGTCTGTTCTCAGTATTTAAGAGTCTCTTATGGTTTGCCTTCCTCCCTCTCTGTAACTATTTTTCCCTTCCCCTCCCCCATGGTCTTCTGTTAAGTTTCTCAGGATCCACATATGAGTAAAAACATATGGTATCTGTCTTTCTCTGCCTGACTTATTTCCCTTAGCATAAAACCTTCCAGTTCCATCCACATTGCTACAAATGGCCAGATTTCACTCTTTCTCATTGCCAAGTAGTATTCCGTTGTATATACAAACCACATCTTCTTTATCCATTCATCATGTTGTTTTTAAATACAGATAATTACTGGGGCGTCTGGGTGGCTCAGTAGGTTAAGCCTCTGACTTCAGCTCAGGTCACCGACATGAGTTCAAGCTCCGCATTGGGCTCTGTGCCGACAGCTTGGAGCCTGGAGCCTGCTTCAGACTCTGTGTCTCCCTCTCGCTCTGTTCCTCCCCCACTCGCACTCTATCTCTCTCAAAAGTAAATAAAGATTAAAAAAAATTAAAAAAATAAATACAGATAATTACTTCCAAATAGATAGATGTGAGAACTTTCATAGAAGGGAGTGGGAAGCAGGTTGAATGCCTTTAGAACTAATGGAATTAATTGCCAATCAAACATTCATTCTAAGACATGAGATTTTTAGGGGAGCCTGGGTGGCTCAGTCAGTTAAGTGTCCGACTTTGGCTCAGGTCATGATCTCGCAGTTTGTGGGTTCAAGCCCCTCATCGGGCACTGTGCTGACGACAGCTCAGAGCCTGAAGCCTGCTTCAGATTCTATGTCTCTGTCTCTCTCTCTGCCCCCCTCCACTCATTCTCTCTCTCTATCTCTCTCTCTCTCTCTCTTTCTCTCTCTCTCTCCCCCTCTCAAAAATAAATAAACATGAAATTAAAAAAATAAATAAACAAAATATGAGGGATTTTTTGTTTTTTTTTTTTTCTCCCAAATGACACCCTAAGCCTTAATCATCTAAAAGCCCTGGGCATATCACACCTCATTTAATCAATGTAATACCATTGCTAAAAGCAGAGAGACTTCAGGAACAGACCTAATATGGTTGGCCTCCACTTACTAATGATAAAGTCTTTATGTAACCTAAGCCCCTGTTGTTTTTTCTTCAGTAAAATGTGAATAGGCAATTCTAATGTCTCGTTGCTCAGAATATTAAATAAGATAATTAATATGAATTTATTAGCTCAGTGCCCAGTAAATAACATTTAATAAAAATATCATTTTATATATGTACATGTCTTCGTGTCTAGTGAGGATCTCCTATGTGTCAAATACTCTACTATTTAGGGAAATGTAAAAAAAACAAAAACAAAAACAAAAAACATGTATTAGATATAGTCCTAGCCTCAAACAAAAGTTTGTGGGAGATAAAGACCAAACTGCCAAAGTATGTGGTAAAAATATAAGTTCAAAATTAGTCCTGAAAATAAATGTAAAATTTAGGGAAAAAAATTATTTTAAAAACAGGTTTGAAATGAGCATTAAAATCTGGTATTAATAATCCATCTAAATGCGTACTGAACCCAAATCAGAAGTTTTAAAATTTAAACTTTACTAAATTTACATATTTTGTTACCTTTTCTTTTAGCCAAGCACAGGTTCCTAATTTTTTTTAATGTTTTATTTATTTTTGAGAGAGAGAGAGTGGGTGAGCATGGGAGAGGCATAGAGAGAGGGGGCAGAGGATCCAAAGCAGGCTATTCACTGACAGCAGAGAGCCCAATGAGGGGCTCAAACCCACAAACCATGAGATCATGACCTGAGCTGAAGTTTAATGCTCAACCAATTGAACCACCCAGGTGTCCCACAGGCTCCTAATTTTTAATAAACCCATCACTAGAAAATATTCTTTTTATCTCATATACATGTAGTCCAAGTTGGAAACTTCTCCATATATAGATTTGGTATTTTTGAAATTACCATATGCTATTTTTAGTTTGACACATAGTTGATCCTTCAGTGCATCTCTCTTTTTCCCTCTAACCAATTCAGAACAACTTTGGTAAAGTATGTATTCGGTGCCACTATGGAAATCATGCTATATGATAGTACATAATAATGCCACATGGTTCCTATTTACTGAACATTAAGAACATACCAGGTAGTGTATTGTTTCTTGCAATAACACTAGAAGGTATGATCATCTCGTTTTTATAAGTGAGGAGACTGAAACTGAGAAAAGTAAGTGAGAAAGATAAATTTTTTAAAATAGTTTTATTACAAATAGAAGAATTTCTGTATGACCTTTCTTTCCATTAGCTGGACACATTGGATAAAATCTGTTCTGACTAAACACGCAGCCACATGAAGGATGGTCCCTCTGAAGTTACTTGCACAAACTGGCTCTTTTCCTTTCCTTGCAGTAGAGTTTAGGCTAAAATATTTGTTGAAACAGGCATAATTTACTTGTACCTTTAGTGATGAACACAGGAATGCCCAATAAATAACTACCAATCCACTTTTTAGAGTTTTCTTTTCTTCTTTTTTTTTTTTTTTTTAAGTTCATTCCCCTTACCCCATGACTGACCCTAATATATTTCTTGGGACTGATTCAAGACATGAAGATCAGAACTTAGAATAAATTCTAAGAATAAAAGCATAAGAAATAAAGGAAAATGGAAAATGAGACTTTCAATAAATTGAGCATAAACCTATATGGGTATAATCTTGCATAGCACTTTCTTAAGCCAAGAGAATGCTCTTTCCTGGGAAACATGGACACTCAGATTGCTTCAAGTTGATCCTATTACTGATAGGTTCAAAATATGCCTGGCAAAATATTTGTAAAGCAGTCAGTTGGGAGCATAGGCTGGGGGTAGGGGACATTCGTTCATTTGACTGCTTTCATATGCGTTTGGAGAATGTATTGGGCCTTCCTTAGTGGAAATACAGGTGGATGAGAAGGACCAGATCCAAAATTAGCTACTATGTTCTTCCCTCTCCACACTACTACAAATCTGTTTTCTGATGGAAGTGAGGTAGAAAGTTTATTTCCCCCAAAAGGTGGGTTTAAATCTTAACCCTCTAGTACCTATGAATGTAACCTTTTAGGAAATGGATCATTACGGAGGTAATAAAGTTAAAATGAGGTCACGTTAGATCAGAATAAGCCTAAATCCAAATACTGCTGCCCTTATAGAAAGAGGAGAGGGTACACAGAGACCCAGGGAAGAAGGCCATGAGGCCACAGAGGCAGAGCTTGGAGTGATGGAACTACAAAGGAAGAAAGGCCAAGGCTTTCCCAAGGCACCCAGAAGCTAGGAAATGGCCAGGAAGGATTGTTCCATAGAGCCCCCAGAGAGAGCATGGTGCTGCTGGTCCCTTGGTTTCCAGACTTCTAGCCTCCAGAACTGTGAATTAGTTTTTGTTGTTTTATGCCACCAAGCTTATAGTAATTTGTTTCTGCAGCCCTAGGAAACTACTACAGGAACTATTGGCCATTCCTCTCTTTGCCAGTCTCTATGCAGAGTAGGACTGTGCCCACCTCTCCTCTACCTTTCCTCTCTGCAAGGTGTACTGACAGGTCTCTTGTTACAGGCTACACTGCCCATCACTCTATGGAAGCGGGTTGGGGGAGGCGGGGCTGGGAGGATCAAAATCAGCAAATGGGAAAGACATGGGAAGGCATATACAACATTCACTGGGCTAAGTGTGTCTCTCCTTTATTTCACTAAATCTGCACCATGATGCTGGATGATAGATATTTTGAAACTGCTCTATTAAGATGAAAAAGCTATGTTTCAGGAAGTTTAGGTCACTTATGCTGAAGCACACTGTCATCCATCTAAAACAGGAGAGCCAGGATTCAGACTGAAATGACTCCAAAAAGACTCCAGAGAACTTTCAAGTTGTACTAATTTGCAATTAATATTTCTTTTTTTCTTTAATGTTTGTAAAAGTGTTATATAGACATTACTCTCTATACTCTCCTTTTATGATTTATTAGTTTTATAGTAAAACATTATATATTTTTAGTAAAGAAAGAATTTTTGTGGTAAACATTTCCTATATATATCTTATTAACATTTCTTATGTATGTGTGTCTACATATATATGTACACACATGTATTTGTGTACATCTAGATAGATAGAGATGAGAAGTAAATCTCCCTTCCCCTCTCAGACATAACCACTTAGTTCTCTTGCCTGGAGTCAGTCACTGTTATCACTTTCCTATACATTCTTATGAGAATATCAATGAATTTATACGTTTATGCATATAGATATCATTGCTTTTCTCCCAAATGGCAGCACAGAATATACTCAGTTCTTTGTTTTTCTGACACTGCTCTTAGCCAGCCACAGAAACCTTCCAGCCCATATAATGTTCCTCTATTTCCTGAAATACTGGTGAACAATCCACATCATTCCTCTTATTCTTCTTTCTTTCTCTCAATGTTCCCCTTCCTAATGGTGGCAACTTCAAAGTTGTTTTGTTTCTGTCACACTATTATTGAAGAAAACATTTAGTAAACCAAAACTCCCAAACATTCAGTAAACCAGAACTCCCTAGCTCTACTTACCCAGTCCTAACAATCATTATCATAATCTACTAACCGAAATTTTACTGTTCTAGAAGTTTTACTAATTGGAGTGTGGAGTTCAGGGATTTTTCTTGGTTTGTCTTTGTGAAAGATTTATACCCAGGATACACGGCAGGATTGCTCCCAAAAGGAACCCAGGTCCATCATGAAAAAAATCCATTTGTCATTTTTCCTTTCCAAAGAAAGCTCATCCATTTTAGTACAAAGGAGCAAAAGAGACTAACTTTGTTTGAAGATTAAGGAAAGCAAAATTGTCACTCCATTTGAATTTTTTAAAACATTTGTAGCAGTGTACCTGACTCACATTCTCATTTTCAATATCACATAGTTTATTTGCTCAGCTTTGTCCACATCCTCCAGCTCAAGACCATCAGAAATGCACCTAAAATTTAACAACTTGGGTTTATTACAACTTGTGGAAGTGAGGGAGAATACACACCAGAGAGAACCATGGGGCATCTCAGTAAAAGAGTGTTGGAAAACACATAGATTGAGGCTTGTGTTGGACGATGTTAGAATGTGAGGAGGTGGAGTTTTCTTTGGATTGTATGCATCATAAAGTAGGGATAACTCCATGACTGCCTGTCTTAATTTTATCTAGAAAGAGGGAAGACTAGACTGAGACTTGAAAACTATTGAATAGGGGCACCTAGGTGGCTCAGTGGTTAAGCATTCAACTCCTGATTTTGGCTCAGGTCATGGTCTTTTGGTTCTTGGGTTTGAGCCTCACTTCGGGTTCTACGTTGACAGCGTGGAGCCTGCTTGATATTCTCTCTCTCTCCTTCTCTCTCTGATCATCCCTACCTCTCTCTCTCAATATAAATAAATAAGCTTAAATAAATTTAAAAACTTAAAACTATCGAATAAAGAAGCAGAAGTCATTCATACTAGCCAAGGTGAGAAAAATGTTTGGTCATTGTTATGGCTTGGACAAAAGTATGCATTTTGTCTTTATTCAGACACAATTACAGAATGGTCTTATTTTTGTCTTGAATCAAAGATCACAAAGTTGCATTGTCTGATATCGGTGTTCTTGGAAATTATCTATGCTCAACAGAAAAACATCAAGCCGGCATAGTTGTGAGTACCAGGCTAGCTTATAGAAACATTAAGCCCTAGCTGATAGCACCAGGCCAGCTCCTGGGTGTCAGGGACTGATTATCTCTTTCTCATTCCTCCCCTTCTGGCCAAAGGCAAAGTTAGACTACAGGACATTATCTAAAATCGAGGTAATGAATCCAGCTGGGTCTGTTTTAAAGAGTCAAGTGGTAAATAAATAAATATAAAGATTAGTCAAGTGGCTATTTTTTCCTTTTTTTTAAGTTTATTTATTTATTTTGAGAGAGGAGAGGGAGGAAGAGTGAGCAGGAGAGGGGCAGAGAGAGGGGGGGAGAGAGAATGCCAAGCAGGCTCCACGCTGTCAGCACAGAACCTGATGCGGGGATCCAACTCATGAACCATGAGATCATGACCAGAGCTGAAACCAATAGTTAGAAGCTTAACTGACAGAGCCGCCCAGATGCCCCTATTTTTTTTTAATTACAAACTTAGTTATCAGCTTTTTTGTATGTAGGCGCAGCAAGAAGTGCTTGTTATACCATAAATATTCTTTTGGTTAGCTAAGAGGAAATCAAGAAGTATATGATTGTCCATTAACAACCCTTAATAAATGAATTTAGACATGTTGGACTTTCAGAACAGTAGTTGTATTAAAACACAACTTTGAATGTAAACAAACGTAATAATGGTAATATTCATGGTAGCTCTGCACTTATTGAATTTAATCCTCAAAGAAATTTTCTGAGGTGTTATTTGTCTTTATTGCACATAGACAGTAAAGCATGAAAAACAAAATTCCCCCAAGGTCATAGCACTAATAAGTAGAAGAAATGAGGATTCATCCTCAGGTTTGTCTGACCCTTTACAGCCTGCATCCTTGGCAATCACTCTGTAGTGTCACCATGTTTCTGGAATCAATTCCAATGATCCGTTCCATGAGTAATAGGCCTGGGAAACTGCCTTTATAAACAAATCTTCCACTGTCATTCTCTGTGCCTACATGCCTGGAGTGCCACCACTTGCAGCATAGTAAAAGTATGGATGAGAGACTGAGAGATGCCATGTGGTTACCCTCATTCCATAACCATCATCTGGCTTCTCCCTGAATTGACGTGATAAATATCCATTTTGGAGTGGTTGAAGTATTGGAAGTAAAATTTTCAAATAATAATTCAGAAGGTATTCCTGTGTCCTATATCTTTCCCCAATAAGTATGGCTACAGAGCTTTTAGACAGTTATTCACTTTACCTACTTTTTTAAATGCTTTGTTTTGTTAAAATGTTCCCACTGAAATGTAATAGAGTAACCTGTCAAACTACTAACGCTGCATCATATCATTTAACTTAGCAAAGTGTGCTGATGGATACCCCCAACTAATTAGAAAGAGGACTCGAAGACCATATCCCAATGACTCAGAAAAATCCACCTCAACTATTTTTTTCTAAGTTAATTATTGGTTTGGGAATACACATCCTATTTTAGGGCTAAATTCCTCTTCCCTGGAATAAAAAAAACACAAAAATCTATATCGGTGTTGATTTTTATGTCCACGGTTCTGATTAAACTTTTCCATTTATACATATTGTATCCTCACCCGTACAAATCACATTTAAAACAAAGTTCCATAAAGGTTCATGTATACCTATTTTTTACCCTGAGGCTTAGAATATCACATAATTATTTTTAAAGCAATTTAAAGTAGAAAGCTGCTCTATGAATATGTGTTCTTCATTTCACGTGATAGGTAGGATACTGAAAAGTTGTATGAAGAAAAAAAGGCCTAGGAAATTTAATCATATTGTGAATATCTCAATGCATACAAAATTATCCCATTATAGAGTTGCTTTAAAGCCAGGTGTTGTTTTCGAACTTTCTAATTTATCTGTACCCAAAGTTCATATGCTCCCATCTCAAGTTTTCCCAAAGTAGGCAGGCCTATGCTGTTGAACACGTTGCAATTCTGGGGGAAGAAACTGTGTATTCTCACAATACTGCTTACATAAATATCAAGTATGGTGCTGCGTAATCTAGAGAAAATGGTATGCAGTGTAGTCATGCAAATGCATCAAAATTCAAGGGTTATATTTATTCTCTGGAACTTTCAATGAAATGGATGACATTAACTGCAATTTAACAGAAACCAGTGGCCTATTCAGCTGAACATAAATTTTGGACCAAATCCAGCATGAATATAATCTTTAGACACATTATTGTTGGCTCTATGAAGTTAGGTTTATTTTAACTGTATTTTTAAAATAATGCTCATTTCTAAGGAATTGAGATGCGGAAATCAGATCTTGATCCATTCCAGATGGACTATGGCAAAGAGTTTATTTTGTTTTATATGTAATGTCATGTTTGGGATGCATTTAGAAGAGGAAAGAGGAGGAGGAGAAAGAAGGGAAAAAAAATGAAGAGGAAGATAAAGTAGGACTGGAGAAAGCAGGGAATGTTCACACTGATCTAATAGAAAGTGGAATGAAAGACCAAAGAAAAATCAAAATTTGTTCTATATCCAACAGTTCATGTGATTTCTAAATTTGGCAAACCTCGAATCATGTCTCCTCTCTATAGTGAAATCTCTTCACACTCTGAGGCTCCTAACAGAAAACCTTCTGGAAGGTAGGACTATTCATATTTTGCTCTCAGATGTTCCTACAAAATATTCTGAAAATTTAATTAGACCTTCTTTCTCATGAATAGGTACAAAGGCCTTTTTAAATGCCATGTAAGAGAAGAAGAGCTTAGGAGATCACCTTAGTAATTTGTCTGACATATAAAAAGCCCACTTCTAACCCCATCCTGTTCAATAAACATTCTTGATCACCTCAGTCCAAAATAAACCGTATTTCTACACTCTCATAAACAACCTATTCTTATTTATCCCAATAAATGCCTACTTATTCTTACAAAACATAATTCCTACTTATTCCTGGGGTTCTTAAGGATCCAAATCCTACAGCCTTATCATAGGAGTTGAAAATCTTGCCTTACTTCCTAATAACCAGGTGGTATTGAGCAAAACACTTACCCTATTAGTTATGAGATACCATCAGTTATATCTTGACTCTATCTTAACTGTCAAATGGAGATGATACTTATTTCGCATTGTTATTGTAGTAGTAAAGGTGTTCAAACATGTAATCTTCTTAGAAAAATGTCCAGCAGATTATAAGAGTAAAATGAGTGTTAGCTGCTATTGTTACCATAACTGTCACCATTATAATTATTATTAGTAGCACTTCTGTGATGGAATGTACCACATGCTTTCTTTAAAATATTTTGACTAATTTTCAGGCACCTAGGTGTCTCAGTCAGTTAAGCATCCGTTAAGCATCCAACTCTTGACTTGGACTCAGGTCATGATCTCACTGTTGGAGATCGAACCTCATGTCAGGCCCTGAGCTAACAGCATGGAGCCTGCTTGGGATTCTCTCTCTCTCTCTCTCTCTCTCTCTCTCTCTCTCTCTCTCTCTCTCTCACTCACTTTTGCTCTCTCTCTCTCTCTCTCTCTCTCTGTTCTTCCCCCACTCACTTCCTCGTGCTCTCTCTCTCTCAAAATAAATAAACATTTAAAAATAAAATAAAATATCTTGACTAGTTTTAATCAGAACTATAAGCCCCACAAATGGCAAGGATCACAATCTATCCTTTATACTCAGCTCTGACACAGTTCTTTGAGATTTAGAAGTGCTCATCAAATATGTGTGAAACAGTTGGAAGATGAACTTGTTTACTTCTTACAACACTAGCTCTATAGATTAAATTT
The DNA here is from genome assembly GCF_018350195.1 of Panthera tigris. Classification (NCBI taxonomy): domain Eukaryota; kingdom Metazoa; phylum Chordata; class Mammalia; order Carnivora; family Felidae; genus Panthera; species Panthera tigris. Next base: position 83,472,993 of record NC_056669.1, read on the forward strand.
CTTTGCCATGAATAATATATAGTCTCTGGGAGATCATGCACTTCATCCATTTTTGTTCACGTAGCACAGGATCTAGCATAAGTAGATAATACATGTTTTTGAGAAAGCTAAATGCATATGCACCATACATGGAAGTACTCCATTTTGTTTATCATTACTTCACACATATTATCACTTCACACAGACCTAGGACAAAGTAGCACCAACCAATCGAAATGAAGAGTATATTTACTAATACTCAATTACTTTAAAAATTGTTTCTATTTGGCAATGAGAAAGAATGAAATATGGCCTTTTGTAGCAACATGGATGGAACTGGAGAGTGTTATGCTAAGTGAAATAAGTCATACAGAGAAAGACAGATACCATATGTTTTCACTCTTATGTGGATTCTGAGAAACGTAACGGAAGACCATGGGGGAGGGGAAGGGAAAAAAAGTTAGACAGGGAGAGAGCCAAACCATAAGAAACTCTTAAAAACTGAGAATAAACTGAGGGTTGATGGGGGGTGGGAGGGAGGGTGGGTGATGGATATTGAGGAGGAGGGCACCTGTTGGGATGAGCACTGGGTGTTGTATGGAAACCAATTTGATAATAAATTTCATATTAAAAAATAAAAATAATAAAAATAAAATTGTTTCAAGTAAGCTCCATGATAAAAACCCTGAAAAAAAATTAGTATCCAAAATGCCTATCATCTAATATCAAGTGAGGTTGAATATAGGAAGTATGAAACCATATTTGAACAAAAATGACTGACATGACCATGCAACAGAACAATGAATGGCTTTCAGTAACATTCGATCCTACTTCTTCTAGGGTGACCTATCCAATTTGCAGAAAACTGCTATAAAGTCTCTCTTCCTAGTCCTCTGCTTCTGCAAAATGCAAACACTAATCTATTTCTCTAGAATGACAGCCCATATATCTAAGGTTTTGGGAGAAGTACAGCAGTAAAGGAAAGATTAATATCTTCATCCTACTTTTCTTTTCTCCAAAATGAACATTGGGTTCAGCAGTAACAAACATCAGCCTCTGACTTTCCTTCTGAGATTTCAAAATCCACAGGCTCACAGTTCTTTCAAGCAGAAAATAACTTATTTTCTTCTCTGTGCTATCTTTCTCTTTCATTTCAGTTTGCAACTTCTTGAGTTAATATGCTATATAATTGATCACAAAAGAGAAGGAGGAAGGGAACTGTGTGCAGCCAGAAGCCTTGGGGCTAAACTGGACTAACGATTACAAGGGGATGGTTTCTGAGCAACAGAGTGAGTCTCATGGCTTTTGTATAAGGAGCTGTTACCTGCCAAGTGGTTTTCAGTTATTATAGAGGGAGAAAACAGAGTTTGTTATCAAAATATTTGGAGGAGGAATCATGAGGACAAAAATACTTCAGCTTTATCTTACTTCTTCCTCTATAATAGCAGTAAAGCAAGCAACCATTCAAATTCCTGAGTATGTCAAGTGTGTTACCACTGTTGGAGGGTAAGACATAGACATGATTATTAACAGCACCATAATATATGATAAAACACACACACACACACACACACACACACACCACGTGCATGTACACACACACACACACACACAGACACACACACACCAGTCTTCTGGGTTAAAACCATTAAAAAAATAGAAATAAACAGATATTATACTCACACTGACATTAATTATATGATTGTTCCTAATTATTTATTCTCCCTCTTCCTACAATGGGATGATATGTCCCTGTTTCATTGACATCAGGCTTATCCATGTGACCAGCTTTGGCCAAAAAAATTGGAACAGGAAGCAATGAAAGTCACTATTGCATGTTCTACCATTGTTCTTTTCCCAGAGTCATAAGCCTAGATAGGGACTGTTTTTGTTTTTTGTTTTTTTTAGTCTGTATTCTGATGTGAAGAGGCTTAGAGCAGAACCACAACTCAAATGTATTAGTGAGAAATAAAATCTCTTTTTGGAAAGTACTGAGATTTGGGAGTAGTTTGTTACTACTGTGAAACCTAATATAAACTGATTATACACATAATACATCTCATACTCTGTTATTTTGTTTCAGTTTCTTCCCTACTTCAAATTTTTCTAAGGTTCTTCTCTGTTTAGAATGTAAAGTAAAAACTCTTAATATAGAATTCAAAATCCCATAGGATATAGAATTTGACCCCTCTTTGGCTTCATCTCCTTCCTTCCATTCCACCCAATACAATCATACTCATACATCTACAATTCATTCATTTCCCCAAGATGTGTAACTTCCATATGTGGTTTTCAATGTTCCCCCTTCTTCGAATTCTATCTACACCCATCCTCTGCTTTCACTTTATCTGCAAGGTCAATTTCTACTTGTTTGCAAAGCCCTTCTTCTCCTTTTCCCTTAAGCCTCTAACCTACCCAAAAAATTACTCTCTTTCTGCTTCTTGTCACCAGTGCAATATATTAGACTTCACTGCAATTACCTTTTGATATTTCTGACACTGGGAGTTTCTTAAAAACAAATTAATATGCTTTAGAGATCTTAGATCTCCAGCACCTAGTATAGAGTCTGACATATAATAGATACCTGATAAATATTTTGAAACTCTGAAGAAGTTAATGGCCTTCCTGTTTCTCCTTTCACACTGGCATGACTAAAAGAGAAAAAAGTAACTTGTTTGCATATGTTGATTTCGCTCTAAAATAAAAAATGTTATTATCTCCTTACTAGTGTGCTCTCTCACAATAAAATGAATATTTCTATCCGTGGAATAAAAATTGTGTATACTAGACAGTTTCATCTCAACTAGAGATTATTCTTCTAGTCTTTAACTTGGCTTTAATTTCTATAGTAATGGTGAAAATTACTTGAATACATAGTGGATATTGCATCAATCTTAGATGATCAATCTTTCTATCATATTTATTTTTGCGTATTTTCCAATACAACATCATCCTAACCCTCTTAGTATGTTCTTCATTTCATCTAGAAGGTCAAAAGAAGTCAACCCTTCAAGCTTCTATATGACACTTCTTTCTATCTTAATGCAGGAAATAAATAAATATCCCATAATTCTCAACCAATTGAGGCCAAATTTATTTCTGACCAAACCATACTACTTTTGTCCTTTGGTGTTAGGAACACTCAGTGGGACATACAAGCATAAAACACGAACTCAAGAAACAGCTCAGTTACAAACAGGTTGTATGACTCAGGTTGTTGCTTTTCCTTTATTTTTGGTTTTCTCATCTTTCTGAAATGAGAGTGGAAGAGGGGAGGAAAAATGAAACTTATTTTACATTATAGCTATGAGAAACAAATGAGAGTAAATGAATTCACTTATAAATTTAGAAGCAAACAAGAGGGCTGATATTCAGATTTAAAATCAACTAAGAAAACTCCCAGAAAAACTGAATCTTCCTTCGTACCTAAAACTGAAATCTACAGAACAGGTTGTGTAGCCAGATACACCTGGGTTGGAATTCCAACTCTACTGTTTCTTGACCATGCGATCTCAGACAAGTTGTCTGATCCATTTGAACTTAGTTTTCTCATGTATAAGAAGAAGATAAATTGATTTTTCCTGGAGAATTTTTACAAAACTCAAATATCTCCACATCTCAGTTTATGACAACTTCCTTCTTCTGGTTGCTCAAACCATAGATTATGGTGTCATCTTTGATTATCTTTCTTTCTTTCTTATTCCACATCTTACAACTAGAAAGGCATCATGTATTTGGAATGCAACATTTTTCACAACCTTCACTAGACCATTTAATCCTCACAACAACCTTATGAATGAATAATAGTGGTGATGCTAATGGTATCAATTAATTCTTCATACTTACTATCTGTGTGTCAGGAGCTGTTCTAAAGAAATGGACTACCTCATTTAATCCTTATAATAACATCATAAAGTAGATAGTAAGACCTGGTATTTGAATTCAAATGATTTAGCTCCAGTACTCTTAACCTGGATGCTCTACTACCTTCCAAATAATGCTGAATAATACATGGAATCCTAGACCCATGGGAAGAACACTAAGATTCAAACCAAAGCTTTAAATGAAATGCATTCTTTAAATGAAGTGCATCCTTTGAAATCTGAAAATATGGGCTTGAATTCCAGCTTCACTAGTTTCTATGTTACCCTATGCACTTTCTGAATCTCTCTGAGATTTAAATTCCTCAATTAGACTTGCCATTTTGGTTTTCATCTCGGATATCTGCTAAGTGTCACTCCAATATCCATTTCTACTTATCCATTCCTAGCAGTACCTCTAATCTCTTAACTATATGTATGGGGAAGGTATTAACTGAACTCTGATCCAGGCATGGGCCTACATCTGTAGGAGAGGACCACCATTAAGGAATGTGAACTTTGGTTGAAAATCAGAGCTATCAACTCTGAGCTTTGCAGGCAGTAAGCTGAGGAAAAATTCCCTAGCTTCACTTTTTACTGCCCAACAGTTTCCTGTTGAAACCAAGTGGAAACCAATGGGCAACCGAGACTATGACTGTAGTCCATGAAAAGTCAGCATCCTGGTACACAGCAATATAAAAAAGGACACAGGGTGGGTCTGAAGAGGCAAATGAAACTGGTACATTTTGATCATCAATATAAAGTCTTAATGCCTGGACTTCCAAACCTCCATCACCACAGGGAAAGGCAAGAAGAAAACCCAAGGGACCCCTAAAAAATGAAAATCTACCTCAGGACATTATAAGTAAACACATTTCTTTTCAACTTATTAATAAAATGGAGGACAAGAAGTAGTAGTAAACAGATTTGTGTTATAATAACAAAAAGTTCTTGTAGTGTTATTACATTTTTATTTCTTAGCCTTGGCATTTTATCCTGAACAGACTTCTCAGCTTTACATTTTGCAAGCTCACCTCAGTCAATCCCTATTTTTGTTTATTGAAAGTCTTCCCACCTTGACTAAATCATGTCTGGCCTGGCAGTTGCTGTTCACATAAAATTGAGGACTGAGAAAAGACTGAACTGATAATAATTCCTCTTTGAAGAAAGTACCTAGAGTTTTCCATAATTGGTTTTCTTGATAAAAATAAGTCTCTTCAATTTCCCCCCAGACTCTACTGTAGAGCGCTACCTGCATTTTCAATCAAGCCACCATGTAATACTTGCCTTCAAACTTACCCTTTAAAGTGTTTTCTGTCTGATACTATGATCACTTGTACTCTAGTTTATCTTATTAATAATTAAAGCGTTTCAAGCTTTTCATCCAGCCATCCCTGTGAATTAGATGGGTTCTTTTTGCTTTTGCTTTTTTCTTTTTCTTTTTTTTTTGTGGGGGTGGGGTAGTGGGGGAGAAAGTGAGGAAGTTAGGTTTGCCTTTGCTTGAGTTTTCATGGAACAGTAAAGATGTTTCTTCTTCTATACATATTACTTGTCACTAGACAAGAAGCAAGAATGGCCCCAAATTTACTCTGGGAGACCTCTCTTCTGTCCAATCCATATCACTGCAGATTCAAGACAGTCTATTCTAGACAGGGAAAGAGTCTTCAGGGGAAATATCTGCACAATCCGTCTAAGCATCTTTGGTGACAGAATTCTTTAAATCTCAGAAGCTGAAAATTTTAAGATCTGAGACTTCTTTTAAAAGTATATAAAATTGAAATTCACTACATGGGGCAACAATTTTGAGCCTCCTAAGGAAATGAAAAAAGCAGAAATAAGGTTGCCATTTGGAAGCTAAGCTATATAATCAGAACAAAAATGCATCAAAGTAGAGTTATGCAGTTATCTTAGAGAAGCAAAACTGGCCATGAAGAGTAAAGGAACAATATCAGCAAAAATAGTAATACTAGCAACAAACTGGAAAAAAAAGTGTTTTTTTAATTTTTAACATTTATTATTATTGTTATTATTATTATTATTGAGGGGGGAGAGAGAGAGAGAGTGTGTGTGTGTGTGTGTGTGTGTGCATGTGAGCAGGGGAGGGGCAGAGAGAGAGGGAAACAGAATTCCAGTCAAGCTCTGTGCTGTCAGTGCAGAGCCCGATGCAGGGCTTAAACTCATGAACCGTGAGATCATGACCTGAGCTGAAATCAAGAGTCAGACACTTAACTAAGCTACCCAGGCATCCCCAAATTAGAAAAAAAAAAAAAATTAAATCAATATACACTATGCGTCAGACACTATCTTAAGCACATGCTGTAGTTATTTTATTTAATTCTGATGAAACCTTATGAGGAAAATGTTATTAGGGTTCTCTCTTGCTGATGAGAAAACAAGGCTTAGGGCCATTAAGTAAGTTACTTGTTCAAGGTTCATACAGATTAGTAAATGAGAGTTGGGACTTGAACCTTTAGAACCAGTACAATCTATGTATCCAATCAAAGAGAAAGCACAGACAATGGAAATTCAGGCAGTCACATACTGGTAGATCTGTGCAAAGTAGCTCTCCCCTGAAGAAATTTCCCATTCTCTCTGGAAGGCACTTGCTATTGCAGAAATAGACATGGCAGCCTGCCTTGGGTTGAAGTTATTAAACACTGCAATCATAGAGCTGACTCCCCCTACTCTAATTCCAGGCTTAGTAGTGAGCCTTAATAACTTGGTTGCTCCTGTAGCTCTCCTATACAGAAATGATGTATTGAATCTTTCGGCAGTTTAATTATTTGCTGCATACTCTTATGAGTTATTACTGTGAGGTGGTTTTACACCTTCAGAAATGGAACACTAACAAGCTTGAATTTAAGGACCTGTGAAGAGGCATGTGTTGCTTTTATCTTCCTGGGTCAGGAACCAACTTCTGACTACCTTTCTTTCCTCTCACTGTAAGCATGTATTTTGAATGGAAGTTTCCAGATTTTTGCATATCCAATCAGTATCCACAGTCAACCTCTGGCCCATGATGGATCTATCCTAGTATTCAGCCAAATTGTGAGTCCAAAGATGTGCACCGACTGCAAATGGAGGCAATCAGAACTTCTCCTTAGGACTGCTTAACATGGAACTAGAGAGAGAATGCATTTCATGTTCTTCCCTAAAATGGTGCTATATGACTTTAGAGCTTTGAGAGGCCACAGTCTCCATCTTGCTAAAAAAAATCTTTGGTAATAAGAAAGCTACACAGAGAGAAAGGTAGAGATGAAAGCCTGAGATGACCAAGTTATCATAGATGCCAGTTCTTTCTTGTCCTGATTGCTCTTGCTACCCCACCTTCTGTTAAATAAGCTTTCTAATTTCCCACTTTTAATTTTTTTAATGTTTATTTTTGAGAGAGACAGTGTGAGTGTGAGTGGGGCAGAGAGAAAAGGAGACACAGAATCTAAAGCAGGCTCCAGGCTCTGAACTGCCAGCACAGAGCCTGACGCGGTGCTCGAACTCACAAACTGTAAGATCATGACCTAAACCAAAGTCAAACACGTAACCGAATGAGCCACTGAGGCACCCCTCCCTCTTTTTAGGCCAAAGCTAATTCATATCTGGTTTCAGAGTACTGACTGATCCAGCAATTCTACTTCTGGGTATTTACCAGAAGAAAACAAAAAACATTAATTCAAAAAGAGATCCATCTCTGTGCTCACTGCAGCATTATTTACAACATCCAAGATATGGAAAAAAAGCTTAATATTCATCGATGGATGAATGGATAAAAAAGACGTGGCACATGTGCACACACTGAAATACTATTCACCCATTAAAAAAAAGAATTAAATCTTGCCATTTGCAACTACATGGGTGGAAGTTGAGGGCATGCTGAGTGAATTAAGTCATACATAGAAAGATACATATCATATGACTGTGATGTCCCTTATATAAGAAATCTAAAAAACAAACAAACAAAAACCCATCATGGTCATAGATACGGAGAAGAGATTGGTAGTTGTCAAAATCAACTTGGGGGGTGGGGAGTTGAGAAGCAGGTGGAGAGGATGGGCAAAATGAGTGAGGAGGTCAAAAGGTACAAACTTACAAGTCATGGGGATGTAAGATACAACATGACAACTATAGTTAATAATACTGTATTGCATATTTGAAAGTTATTAAAAGAGTAGATCTTAAAAGTCCTCAAAAGATTCAGCTGACAATTCCTGGGTTAGATATGGTTTTCTTATAAGTTTTAGGAAATAATATGTGCATGTGAACACCCAGGCCAAACTTCCCATCGCAAGCCATACGAACTACGCAAATGCTCAGCCACTTGGATAGAATATTAAGTGTTTCCAAGTCCACAAGCTATACTTAATCATTTCCTGAGTATCTCAAAAGAGTTCTGTTGTTGTCATTGTGGTAAGTAAGCCAGCCATGTCATACAGCCTATTACCACCAGCAACCAGCCTTAAACTCACCATAACTATCTTTCATATTCTTCTTGACTATTATTAGGGAATGTATAAAGATGAAAACTGGGCTACTTGCTTTTACATTTATTCAGTGAGTCACTTTTTCTCTAAGCCATATAGGAAATTGTAGGAAGGGTGAGGATTTAAACTTTCACTGCAGTAACAAGCAACCAAATGGGGAAATAGGCCATGATTCTTATTATGCAGGCTTCTCAATGCCAATCAAATCTCTAGCCAAACACTGTCACTGGAGCTCCTGAAAATACAGCTTCTGATACCCACTTAACATTTCCATTCATTTGGATTAATCACCAGTTATTTATTCTTTTAGTTAAGAGACCATATAATACAATGGCTAAGAGTACAGGCTTTCCAGTTGGTACCTGATCTTAATAAAGTTATTGAAATTCTCTGGGTCTCAGTTTCTTTGTTGGTAAAATAATGATAAATGTAATGCCTATGATATAGAGTTATGTTAAGTATGATAATACGTACAAAGTGTTAAGAACCACTCCTAATATGGCAAAGACTCCACAAGTATTACTTTTTATTAGCTTGTACATATTTCATAAGTATTTATTAAGTTTTTTCATATGCTGGCTATTGTATTAAGAAATGAAGAAGGAAGGGGCGCCTGGGTGGCTCAGTCGGTTGAGGATCTGACTTTGGCTCAGGTCATGATCTCACTGTCTGTGAGTTCGAGCCCCACATCATGCTCTGTGCTCTCAGTTCAGAGCCTGAAGCCTGCTTCGGGTTCTGTGTCTCCCTCTCTCTGGCCCTCCCCCATTCATACTGTCTCTCTCTGTCTCTCAAAAAATGAATAAAGGTTAAAAAAATTTTGTAAAAAAGAAATGAAGAAGGAAAATTTAAAAATGAGTAAGACAATACTGCTGTGAAAGAGACATATTATGTAATGGGGTGAGGAAATACATAGACAATTAACTCCAACAAAAAGCAGAATGCATTAGATGTTCAACAGAATTAAAAACCACACATTATATGCTATAGATATTCCAGGTGACTGGTTCTCACTGGGGCTTTAAGAAAGTCTTCTCATTGGGACTTCTCAATGTAGGGAGAGGATAAATAGTAGGTGATTTAGTTAAATGAGATATAAAGTGGAATGTAAGAGAGAATGAAAACTTCCATAAAAATTCATGATTTAACTCCCTCCTTACAGATCCTGACCCCATAGAAGCTCCTCAATTAGTCTTTCCTAAAGAAAAAAATATATATATGTCTTTCCATCTCTTACTGTCGGTGAGTTTATGACACCTGTGCCTGCTCAATCACTCTGCATTTGGATGCTTATCAACCTGAACTTTCACAGTGAACCTACTATTGTAAGAAGAATCAGATGAAACCAACCCTTATGATTGTGTCAGCAGCCCTGAGGTTTCATTCTCTTATGCAGTATTTGTTTCTATTCTAAAACAAAACAAAAACCTCCTGGGTAATAAGATACCAAAAAATAAGAAAAGGGAATAACTCTGGAAATTCATACTAATGTGCATTTATCCTCTGGCTTTGTGTTTGTTTTAATGACCATGATGCTGAAAAATGTTTTTTTAATGTTTAGTTTTCAGAGTGAGAGAGAGAGAGAGAGAGAGAGAGAGAGAGAGAACATGAGCAGGAAAGGGGCAGAGAGGGAGACTGAGGATCCAAAGTGGGCCCCGTGCTGACAGCAGAAAGCCGGATGCAGGGCTCGAACTCATGAACTGTTGAGATCATGAGCTGAGCCAAAATCAGATGCTTAACCAACTGAGCCACCCAGACACCCCTAAAAATGTTTTTATAGTTTCAGTGGTGTTTCACTGGAAGGAAACTTAGAGATAGTCTTACCTCCTCCCATCCTATGCTGTAAATTATACAGATGAGGAAACAGAGGTGTCAAATTATGCAACCAGCCTTCCAGCCTAGAAGGCCTTGTCCTTTCACCACACAGTGCTGCATTTCTGATGGGTCTGTTCCTTTATTCTTTATTACACACTGGAGTTTTCTTCTGCCTCCTAGAAGTACTGATTTACCTGATTCAGAGATGCTTTGAAAGATTCTTTGATGTGCCTTTAATTCAACATGAGAACTTCCTATTTAGAAGCAAGCCTGAAGAGCTGGACCCAGGAGCTGGCATTATCCCTCATTCAGACCCTGCATATGGAAATATTTCATGCCTCCTGTGTGTGGCCAAGTGGATAGTGGGAAAAAAAGGGCCTCATTTATAAAATGTCTGTCAGAGCAGCAGGAGAAAGGAATTGGAATCAAGATTGTAAATGTTGCTCCTTTGCCTGTGTTTAAAAAAAATCTATTTCTAGAGCCAAATGGCCTTCAGCTAAGGACATAAACATATAGTGAAAGCTATTCGAAAACTTAAATTGTGTTCACTGATTAGATGACTACGTTCCCTTTCTTACCTCAAAAATCTCCTGAATCTAGTCCCAATTAACCTAGTTCAATCGTATTTCAATTTAATAAACATTTTAATTATCACCTCTATTTCTACTTTAATGCTTATAAATTATAAGTTTAATCAAGAAAAAAAAGTTAATCAGGTTCTTTTGCTCTCCAAACCCCTCAGACTAAGACTTATTCTAGAAACCTATAACCAGAGGGTGCCTTGAGAACTTATCAAGTTCAGCCTGTAGTCTCCTAAGAAATGACTATCTATGGGGCACCTGGGTGGCTCAGTCGGTTGAGGGCCCAACTTCAACTCAGGTCATGATCTCACAGTCCATGGGTTCAAGCGCCATGTCGTGCTCTGTGCTGATAGCTCAGAGCTTGGAGCCTGCTTCAGATTCTGTGTCTCCCTCTCTCTCTGCCTCTCCCCTGCTTGTGCTTGTTCTATCTCTCTCTCTAAAAATAAATAAACATTAAAAATGTTTTAAAAAAGAAATGAATATCTAAGACACCCAACATTAGGAACCATATATTATTTTCACACACATTTCCAGGATTAGAGACTCTTCAATTGAATTTCTTGGGTTGCTATCACTCTGATAGAATGGACCTCCATATTTCCATTTGAAACCATATGGTTTTTTTAAGTTTGTTACACTTTATTCTAGTTTTCATTCATAAGGAAACAACCAACTACCAGATGTCTAGTTGGCCTCTAGGATTCCTTCCAACTCTCAGATTTTATGTCCCTATTAAACTCAGCATCTCCCATATAAACTTGAAAATAGTAATTAAATCTGCCCTCAGCTTCTCTAAGCTAAACCACTGCTTTTCCTTATAATGCATTCATTTACATAGAATATGCCCTGTGCCAAGCATCGTAAATGACCCTGGGGACACAGAATTAAAAGAAAGTCTCTAAACTCTATTTGCTCATGGTCTAGCAAGAGTGACAAACAACTAAATGTGATGAGATCTGGGATAGAGATAAGTATGGAGTATCATGGAAAGAAGGGAGGCAAAGCATAGAACTCACTGTGTGGTTTCATTGCCAGGTAGAGAATGGGTGATTAACACGTCCAGAGGAGGCAACCAAAAGACTTGAGAGCAGAATGAATTCAGGTGTGAGAAATGGTTTTGGGGAAATGGTTCTCATCTAAGATTCCAAGACAAGTAGGTGCGGCCTGGAAAAAAGAAGCAGTTAGGGAAAGATAGAGTCAAACAGAATAAGCGTGAAGTAGAAAGCCTTCACAATGATAGATGAAAAGACCAAAAACCAGGCACATACAGAAGTTGGGACCAGGCACATACAGAGGACATGGTGATAAACCATGCTTTGGGCTTGAGCTCAAGGCAGAATCAAAATGTATGTGGCTCAAGATGTCCGAGTAAACAGAACTCACACATGCTAGTTCAGTAGAGAAATTTTAATGCTAAAACTAGTTATAAAGATCTAGGGCAACCTGAAAATAAACTAGGAGGTATGAGACAAGATTAACAACACCAAGAGGGCCATAATGATACCTGGAGATTGAAATATGAAGAAAGTATCTAGGATAAAATATTACCACATCCCAGGACCATGGGCAAACAAGAGAGGCTTTACAGAAAAGTCTGGAATCATTGAGGAGACACCGTACCTGGCAGAGATGTCACAGGGAGCAGAGGAGTGAGGGAAGGAACACCCTGGCTTTTTCCTTCCTCTGGTCCTCCAATTTCTTGTCAGCGCTTCCACTGGCTGAACCTAACATGAAGTCAATTGGCAAAAATGTCTTAGAAATAACAACTGTTAGCCCCCCTGAGATTCAGAACATAACAGGGGTCAGGAGAGGAAGGGACATAAGAGCAAACAGGCAAGTGACTGGCAGAGTGGATAAGAAATCGGAGAAGATGAAACCAGAATCCAAAGACATTCACTGAATACTGCACCAAGAAGAAAAGACATTCAAAAACTAAAAGTGGCACAAGTGGTTCAAGATTCCTTCTTTTAAAAATTTTTTTTCACAACATATTTTATAATAAGTGTTCAGAATATGTCGGTGCTATGAGTTAATTACCCAGCAACATCCTTATCTTGATCCAAGCATAGACAATGCAAGTAGATTGAAGGGAGCATAACTGCAAAGTAAGCAGCCCAGAAACTTCTACAAAGAGCTTTGTGTATGGATGGTTTTGTATCTTCAAGTCATGGTGGTGATAAAAGGTACATTAAATGAATGTCTGGTATACAATATATAATGTACTGTACACTTCAAATGCACTATTCCCAAACAGCACTGAAAGGTAGCATAATAATCACACTTAACCGTTAAAAAACACGAGGCACAGAAAGGTAAGACAACTGCCCAGGGTAAGACAACAAATGAATTGGGAAGCTAGTATTGGAATTCCAGTCCTCCCATGTTCATGACATTAAATAACTCTATAAACTATAGAGTGAACTATAGTTCACTCAGTAAACTATAATGAATGATCTCAAACTCATGTATAGAGAGTAGATTTAGTGACTAAACACACAGATGGTGGAACCAGACTGGTTCAAATCCCAGCTCTGCCATTTAATGATTATGTTACCTTGGAAGATGATTTGGTTCCCTGATGCTACTAGAACAAATTACCACAAATACAGTGGCTTAAAACAACAAAATTTTGTTTGTTTATAGTTCTGAAAGCCAGCAGTCAGAATGGAATCTCAAAGAGCTAAAAACAAAGTGATGGATGGCATGGCTGGTTCTTTCCCAGGGCTCCAGGGGAGATTCTGTTTTCTTATTTTCAAATAAGTCATATACTGAGGTTCTAGGTGAATGTGAATTTTTGAGAGACACTATTCAACCCAGTATAAAAATTAATAAATATTAATTTGTATGAGTGAATAAATTAGTTCTGATCTTGAACTAACAAAGTAGGCTTATTATTATGGGTAGTATAGAAAAATGTAAGCCAAGAAAACAGAATGGCTGAGACTCAAGTGCTCGATGCATGATGGGAGAAATCTCTCCACATTTAACCTTGATTAGTGGCAGTCAATAATGAAATCAAGGTCTACCTGAAGTGAAATGAAGGATGTTTTTCTCCCTTGTCTCTCCACACATAAAGACAAAAATTTGACAGGCTTAGCTGGGATTAGAAAAGAAATTTTCAGTTTGTATGTAGTCACTGAACTAGACATTCAGAGTCATGAAAATAGCATTAACTGGGGACATATATTTTGATTTGAGCAAAAAATAAAAAGGACATGCCATCTCTAGAAGCCCACAGCAATTAAATGAGGCTGCTGGAAAAGGTGCAAAACACCAATTTAGTTCACTTTTGTGGAAGCAACATTATTCTGTTGACTTGAATCTTCTGTCTACGAGTACAAAGTTAAAAAGCTTCTTGACAATACATATTTCTCAATACAGACTCTAAAAATACATCCTACATGCACACACGTATGGTGACTAGTAATTAGTCATTGCTTTATCCATCTCATAAGCCAAAGTGCAGTAGATACCACACATTAATAAAAACCAACCAATGCAGAACAGCTGAAAATGGACTTCATTGAGATTGAGTAGAGTGAGGCTAGTAGATTACCATATCTACTAGTTACCTACTCCTCCTTTCTGTAGATGTGCATGGCCTCCACAAAAGATACAGTTAATATTCTGTTCCACAATAAAAATAATTATAATCTAGGTAATTCTCCACCTGGGAAACATCCATTTACTTTGCTTATTCTGTACGTAAAATTTTACCTCAAGAGTATTAAAAACATTTCTAATCAAACCTATTAACAGTATTAATATTTATTATCAGTATCCAAGTAGGTACCTCCCTTCCTATTATTCTTTTGTCTTGTCATTTTTTCCACACATAAAAATTCATTCCTATATGCAAATTAGTAACCAACATCACCCATCATCCCCTTTGCCATAGCATCTGGTATATTCCAATAGCCAAAAAAGTCTGCTTCGAAGGAGGGGGTTAAATGTTTCTAATGCATGTAATTGTTCAATATAATCCTCTTTTGTCAGAAGTAGAAATTCTTCCTGACATGAGTAAGTCATTAGCTTATACTGGACCTCAATGCCACAAATTAACATCGTCCCAAAGTTCAAGGTACCAAAAGGGATTGGGCTTGACCTACAATAAAATTCAGCTGGAGGTTAAAGAGGAACAAGAATTTTATCCTCTCTTCTGTATGCTTCTGCTGCTGAGGCTCAATTGCTGAAGGCAGATAGGTCTTTCAGAAGCAGCAGGCAGATTGTTCTGAGGTTTGGGAACTAGCTCTGAACACGTACTCCTTCTCTGATTGAATATTACAGTAAGATAGCAGCCTCTAAGGCTATGTCAGCAGGCACTGCACATTTGACCATTTCAGCTTAGTGATCCCTGATCTACTGCCAGTGAAGCTGGACCAGTGGGGGAGTGATAGGGAGAGGATGGAAAGTCCCCAGACTTGAAATGGGGAAGAGAGAGAATGGAAGAGAGAGAAAGAGAGAGGGAGAGAGAGAGAGAGAGAGAGGAGGGAGGGAGAGAGAGAGAGGAGGGAGGGAGAGAGAGAGAGGAGGGAGGGAGAGAGAGAGAGGAGGGAGGGAGAGAGAGAGAGGAGGGAGGGAGAGAGAGAGGAGGGGGAGAGAGAGAGGAGGGAGGGGGAGAGAGAGAGGAGGGAGGGGGAGAGAGAGAGAGAGGAGGGAGGGAGAGAGAGAGAGAGGAGGGAGGGAGAGAGAGAGAGAGGAGGGAGGGAGAGAGAGAGAGAGGAGGGAGGGAGAGAGAGAGAGAGGAGGGAGGGAGAGAGAGAGAGAGGAGGGAGGGAGAGAGAGAGAGAGGAGGGAGGGAGAGAGAGAGAGAGGAGGGAGGGAGAGAGAGAGAGAGGAGGGAGGGAGAGAGAGAGAGAGGAGGGAGGGAGAGAGAGAGAGAGGAGGGAGGGAGAGAGAGAGAGAGGAGGGAGGGAGAGAGAGAGAGGAGGGAGGGAGAGAGAGAGAGGAGGGAGGGAGAGAGAGAGAGAGAGGAGGGAGGGAGAGAGAGAGAGAGAGGAGGGAGGGAGAGAGAGAGAGAGGAGGGAGGGAGAGAGAGAGAGAGGAGGGAGGGAGAGAGAGAAAGGAGGGAGGGAGAGAGAGAAAGGAGGGAGGGAGAGAGAGAAAGGAGGGAGGGAGAGAGAGAAAGGAGGGAGGGAGAGAGAGAAAGGAGGGAGGGAGAGAGAGAAAGGAGGGAGGGAGAGAGAGAAAGGAGGGAGGGAGAGAGAGAAAGGAGGGAGGGAGAGAGAGAAAGGAGGGAGGGAGAGAGAGAAAGGAGGGAGGGAGAGAGAGAAAGGAGGGAGGGAGAGAGAGAAAGGAGGGAGGGAGAGAGAGAAAGGAGGGAGGGAGAGAGAGAAAGGAGGGAGGGAGAGAGAGAAAGGAGGGAGGGAGAGAGAGAAAGGAGGGAGGGAGAGAGAGAAAGGAGGGAGGGAGAGAGAGAAAGGAGGGAGGGAGAGAGAGAAAGGAGGGAGGGAGAGAGAAAGGAGGGAGGGAGAGAGAGAGGAGGGAGGGAGGGAGGCAGAGGGAGGGAGGCAGAGGGAGGGAGGCAGAGGGAGAGAGAAGGAGATAGATAGAGGGAGAGAGAAGGAGATAGAGGGAGAGAGACAGAGGGAGAGAGAGAGAGACAGGGGAGAGAGGGAGAGAAGCACAGTATTCTTTCAGGAAAATAATATGGATTTATAATTTCAGTGCATCCTTTTAATGAAAGAATAATTGAATAGAAAGGGTTTTCTTAAGAAATAAACCATATCTATAACAAAAAGTTTACAAGAAATAAAAATAGCACCTCACTATGTTTTCTTCAGTTTTGTATCCCTAACAACTATCACACCTGCAGAAACACGCAAATTGTTAACATCAGGGCAAAAGTGCCCATGAAAACATCTCAAAAGGAGCTACCAGAAGAATTCAAGTCTGCACTAAATGTGTGCTTCTTTGTGCTTCCAGTACTGTTAAGAGTATTTGTTTTCAGATAATTCCTTTTGAAAGATGTTTAGCTATTTAACAAATTGTACCAATTCTTAACTTTTTTCCCACTTCTGTCCTGCTAAAATCTTAGGCTGTGATTTTTGCATCCTACAGGACAAATGTACCTAGTCCCCACTTTATTTAGTTATTATCAAAGAGCCTTTGTTCCTCTGAAAACAAAATGTTCAAATAGCTCTTGCTACCATGATAGAGAACCATGGGCTGGGAACTTTCATCTCTTCTATGGAATCCTTCATTATTATCCTCATTATGTCAGAAGTGATTCATGCAAATATGGGCAAAACTGGTGAAGAGGAGTGGGAGATACAGACTTCCTGTTATGGAGCCTATAAGTCATGGGGCTAGAAGGTACAGCACAAGGAATATAGTCAATGGTATTATACTAGCGTTTTATGGTGACAGATAGTAGCTATGCTTGTGGTGAGCATCCCATGAAGTATATAGACTTGTGTAATCACTATGCTGTACATGTGAAACTAATGTAACATTGTGTGTCAATTTCATTTCAATTTAAAAAAAAAAGTAATCCCTCCTTTCCCCAATTATTTTCCCCTTATCCTGTATTGTTTTCTTCATATCACTTACTACTAACAGAAATTATCTTTATACATCTCTTTCCTGAATTCGTGCAATATTCCCTCACTGTTCACGTTCACAATGAGGGCATGGACCCTTGTCCATCTTGGTCATAGCAGTACAGCAAGTACTCAAAAATTGGCTGGTATAAGATAGAAATGTAATAAATTAAATACATAGAAAATGAAAGTAACTTTTTTTGCATATCTTGATATTTATTTAGCAAAATAATTTGACTCAACAAACAATAGCAGCCATCATTCTGGATAATCTCTTAGTTTCCTCTTGTTAAACCTTTGAAGGAGGCCAAATCATCTGGTTTTCTTTTATACACAGTAATAACATTTATCATCACACCAAGAAGTTTCCAATATAGAACTTCCTTCTTGTTAGACTCTGAATTCAATTATCCAGAATACTTGACAAAAATCCCAAATTCCTCTTCATATATTCCCCATCCACTTTATCCACATTTATACATTAAAACTGTATCCCATGAAACAAGACTAGGTATTGTACAACTGTCCACAACAAAGGTACCACCTACATTTCTTAGTAACCCTGCATACAGCATTAGATTTGCCTGAAACATGTACAAAGTAAGACTTTCATCCAAATGAGCTCCAAGTCTTCTGCACTTTTTTTTTTTTTTTTGTACAGGTGGTAACTAGAACCTAAAAGTGTTCATTTCCTCAGAAATAGTTAATAAAATATATAAATCACCCTGGAATTACAGTCTACATAAGAAATTCAAAATCAGGTTTCTCCAGCATTTTTTCACAGCCCTTCCACATTTTGACTTAAATTCAGGATGTCCATGGTGCTACTAGTAAGGTGATTTACTTCCCTTCCACATGTAGTACAATAAACACATTTGTTGTGGAGACAATAGTGTTGGTACCTCACATTTAGTCCAGTTCAGTCTCCCAAGAAAAGAGATCAAGTGAGGCTTACCGAACAAGTATCAAAATCCTTGAAAAGTACAAACTTTAGTTATAGACGTGATACACACAGTCTGCAAATAGTGAATAAAGACAAATGTGCTGTTTAGTGCAATTTCATTATAGAACTTCTCACAGTACACATTTCTTTCAGATTCTCTTTGCATGAAAAATGGCTCCTAGAAAATAGACTTTATTGCAAGCTAAATTAAAGTCTACATTAACCAAGAGAAGAAAATATGCTCATTGTTACTAGAAGGAAGAATTAATATTTGTTGTGTAGCTTTCACATATTGGGTTATTGTGTTATTTTTATTTAGTGCAAACCATCCATGATAGATATTATTATTCCCATTTTCAGATGGGTAAATTGAGCCCTAGAGATGCCAGCAAGATAGTTAGAGAAAGAATTGGCTCCAATGTCCATGCTGTTTTACTTGTTCCATGTTAATTTTCTCTGCACTAATGCCAACCTGTATCATTAGGATCTTAAATCTGCTACAAGGACTTCAAGGAAACGGTCTTAGTCAGCTCAGGCTACTATGTCAAAATACCATAGACTAGGCCACATAAACAACAGACATTTATTTTTCACAGTTCTGGAGGCTGAGAAGTCCAAGATTAAGGTGCCAACAGATTTTGTTCTTGGTGAGGGTGCTCTCCCTGACTTGCATAGAGCAGCCTTCTCCTATCCCATAGCAATAATACAGCACTATTCAGCAAGTTTCAAAAATTTCTTTTTTTTTAAGTGTATTTATTATTTTGAAAGGGAGAGAGAAAGCATGAGTGGGGGAAAGGCAAAGAGAGCGGCGAGAGTGGGAATCTCAAGCAGGCTCTGCACTGCCAGCAGGAAGCCCAACGCGGAGCACCAGCTCACAAACCCTGAGATCATGACCTGAGCTGAAGTCTAATGCATAACAGACTGAGCCACTCAGGCACCACAGCAAGTTTCAAAAATTTCTTGATCTGAACTCCCCTGGAGAAAACGTCTGTTTCAGTCTGAACACTTCTACCTACTTAATTATTTGATATATTTTGATCATTCACAGTATAAATTATTATTCTCTTAGTCATGTTCAAATCTCTTTTAATAATTTTTAATACTCTGGCCACTCTTTATCTTTCTAAATTGCTTCCAAAACAACACATATCCCTCCCCTCTTTTCCTGTCACCTTGCTTTCTTCTTCTTTCCAGCTAAAGGTGCTTTGTTTTCCTATTTCTTATTTGAAGATTGTTTTTCTGAATCCACAATCCAATCCCATTCCTTCACACAAGGAACGACTTGTACTTTTTCTTTTTTTCCCCCAAAAACATAACTTTTTTTAGGGCCTTTGATTTGTTCCCTTTGCTTCTGCCCTGACTGAAGCAGGCTTCACTCTTTGGAAGCAATGGTCTTTGATCTCCACTGGATCAGCTCCCCTGAACCACCTAATGAGATGTTGGATTTTGGATGGATGTAGAAATAATAAAAAGCCAATGACTTAAAGGAAAAGTGAGAGAATCAGAAAAAGATTGCCTTGTCTCTAGTGTAGTCATTAATTAATATTTATTCAATACCCACTGGGTCATAAGGTAAAACTAGATAAAACTTGGTGATCAGCTAACTGAATGATTAGAAATGTTACATTGTACCTTTCGAATCACAGACAGTGAGAAGCAGAGAAACTTTAGAGATCATCTACCCCAGTCCTGCTATTTAAGAATGACTAGGTGGGTTAAATGACTGGCCCATGACCATACAGACAGTTAATGCCAGAACTGCTATTAGGCTCAAATGTCTGAAAACCATAGCATTGTGGTCTGGAAGAATTTCAAGAAGTTTTTACAAAAAACAAAAACAAAAACAGGTTAATAGGGACAAGTTTACAGGTCAGCTGTGGAATAGGAAGGACAGGGAAGAAACATCATTTTCCTCATTTTGTATTTTATTAAAAAATGGATTCAAATCTCTGCTTCACTTACTGCATGTAAAATTTGTGACATTAGGCAGATTACTTAGTTTATGTCTCAATATCCTTAATATAAAATAGATTTGATAATAATAATGTCAAGAGATTTATCTGAGTAAAATGTAAGACAATGTACACATATTGTTTAGACATTGCATTTGGTTGCATGTATAAAACCTCTATTATAAAAGTTTAACCAAAAAGAAGACATTTAATCCACAAATTCAAAATCTAAAGGTAGGCATTCCAAGGTTGGTAAGAGGCTCCACAATGCCTCAGGATCCTTCTATCCTTCTGCTCCATAATCCTTTAAAAGGCTTGCATCTTCATGGCTGCATGATCAAAGCCAGAGGGCTATTTTCCTCTAGGATTGTTATCTGCTTATAGGCAGAACAGAAAGAGGAAGTAACAAGGAAGTGGCAGAGCTTTTCCAGAAACTGGCAGCATACTTCTGAATCTAAATCTGTTGCCAGAACTTTGTTATGTGGTTGTTCCCAGTTTCAAGAGAGGCTAAAAAATCTATCTTTTAAGCTATAATTTAGTATTCTGTTAACAAAGAACAGATATAGGAATGACAATTGACCATACCTGCTCCAATAATGAAAGTAGTTAATGTATTGCCTGGAATATATTAAGTGTTTAAGAAATATGATATATTATTATTGTTCTCATCATTAATAAAGAACCTGAACTCCAAGAAAAATGAGAGTACCTACCATATCCCAGCACTGTGCTGAAGAGTTACACGTATGTTATCTTGTTCAATAATAACTACAACCCTATGAGATCAATTTGTGTGGTATGCCATCAATATTTTGACTTAAAGAATATTAAGTTTAGAAAGAAGGGAAGGGTCTTGTCCAATGCCCCATAACAAAGGAATAATTGAACTGAGATTCAGATCCATCTGACTCTAGAGGCTCACTCTTTTACCCATTCTGCCACTCTGTGACATCATTTTTTGAAAGGTGTCAAGAATGTCGACACCATGGACATGGGAATAGTTTCTAATGTGATCTTTTTGGGGCTTGCCTCAACTGTACTGGTAATCTAGCTCCCAGGCCATTCTAGGCTGTAAGATGTGAGTACAAGCTGTTAGAAAGGTACTTAGGAGCAATGTGAGATAGAAAGCACAAGCAGCAGATCCAAAGAAACATCCCTAACAGACATCTGACTCATTTGGAGCGTGTTCCACAGCACATGCAGCCCCCACACACTCAGTACCTTAGAACTGAACAATGCACTCCCACACTTCATTCCTGAGATAAAGCACAGGGTTCTTACTGCCAATAGGGGATCAATAGGACCAAATACACTGCACAGATGAGTTACATGGTGGACTTGTTGCTACATCTATACCACAGAACTCTTAGAGCTTCTGACTTTCTGAAAGACCTTTACAAGGTGGGATTTCTCACTTCCTTCCCAGACAGGATGAGTGTTTGGCTGTGCATCTTTAATCTCCCTGTAACTCCCTCAGAAGGTTTCAACATTAAACAGGTGGGAACTGTGTTTTGATACTATATGATAATTTATTCCTGACTATTACATAAAGAAAAAGATTTCAAGCCAAATGAAAGCAGTACCCTCACCACTACCTTTTGCAAAGTACCTAAATAATATGAAAGCTGACACATGATTTTAGGGATCTAACAATATGGAGAAGTGTGAGAATATTCCCCAGTAGGGAAATATTCTTATATACATTTGCATGGCCTACAAATGTGGGCAAATATAAAAAGTAGTGGTTTGAATAGATTAGGAATAAAAACAAATCAGAATGCAGATCAAATGTTACGAAGATCATCTTTTTTGGACTCTTGCTTTGGAAAAACTGAAGTGGATGGTCATCTTAAGAGACCCTACATTAATATGGGCACCAATAGCCCCTATAGTCTCTGTGTCCTAGGTTTATACTACATTGTGTTTGGAATAAAAGAAGTCTCTTCAGAATAGCTGGTGTGACAGTGAAGATTTATTATATCTATTATTTATTCAAAAAGTACTTATTCTATATATTCTAGTATTGGTAAAAAAGGGGGGGGTAGAACCAAATATACAAGGTCTCTGTTGTCATGTGGTGTATTCAAGCAGGAATTTGATAATAAAATAAAAGGTCAAACATGTAAAGTTCATTTGCACCCATTTATGATGTTAAATGCTATGAGGAAAATACAGCAGAGTGACCTGGGGTAAAGAACATAACTCTTATCTACTGGGAGATGACATTCAAGCTAAGACCAAAGTGACAAGAGAAATCAGCCATGTTAAGATCTGGAAAGAGTGTCCATGAACTCAAGAGTAGAAATGTAGAACCTAGAATCTGGAATGGAAAAGTCATCAGGGACTACAAAGCCATCAGAAACCAAAATAACCATTCTCTTAAGGGATATATCATCCCTGTCTCTGCTTCTCTCTGTGCCCATCATTAATTCTTCTCTTTATAAACCAGCTTTATCAACACTGTTTGACAAAAATTCATCCAGATTACTGATCTGAGTCACTATACCACAAATTCATATTTCAAGAATCATTTTGGTCCAACTTGGACCAGCTGATTGCCCTTGATTCAACATATGATTGCTTGGCAGATTTCCAGCCTCTACTCTTCATGAAGCAGGGTAAAGAGAGTACAAGCTGGTTTGCTAAAAGGGGGTATGGAGTTTCGTAAAGTGGATTTGCTGAGAACATTCTATTCTTTAAGTCTCCAATAGTTTATCTAATTATTCAGTCATTCATTCACCCAAATTAATATATGATTTAAAGAGTCAACTATGTATCTGTTACTCTGTATCTGGGTACAGGGAATGGGGCGAGGAGAGGAGTAGTATCGGTTTGGCATACAAATATGGAAGCAAAGGCTCTATTAGGGAAGATGTGTCATAAACAAAAATATCTATAATGTAGAGATAAAAGTGCCATAGGAGACATACAAATAGAGCACAGGGTATTTTAGCATAAGCAGAAAGATATATACATTTGTCTATATGATATACATTTAGTCCCATTTCTCAGAGAAGTGGTAGAATTAAAGTTCCAAGCCATTGGCAAGATTTTGAATCTACTACTGCCTTCTCATGACATCCTACAAAGTTAATTTCCATCAGAAAAGTAAGCATAGCAGGTGAGGTTAAAGGGTTCTGTCAGGGAAAGTGTTGGGAGGCCAGAAGGCTAAGTGCTATATCAATAATATATGTGTGTTCTATGGTTTGTGATTAAACCAGGCTTTTCAAAGAGTCAATAGAGTAGGATTTCAGAAAGACAATTATCGTTGCCAAGGTACTACTGTGCTAGTAAAAATGGAGTTGAGATTTTTTGATAAATCATACTGGTATAGCATTTTATATTCCCCCAACCACATTCACATCCATGATCAAGTTTTAGTCTAAAAATTAGCAATTGCAGGGGCGCCTGGGTGGCTCAGTCGGTTGAGTGGCGGACTTCGGCTCAGGTCATGATCTTGCGGTCCGTGAGTTCGAGCCCCGCGTCGGGCTCTGTGCTGACAGCTCAGAGCCTGGAGCCTGTTTCGGATTCTGTGTCTCCCTCTCTCTGACCCTGCCCCGTTCATGCTCTGTCTCTCTCTGTCTCAAAAATAAATAAACGTTAAAAAAATTAGCAATTGCATTAGGAGTTTGGGAATCAAAGCTGTTACTCTTAATCACATACATAAATTTTCTTGGCCCCATTTTTAGGAGAAAAAAATATGTGAGCTGATGTTTAGGAATTTAAGATGTGAGGAATTGTCAGTCACTCTATATAGGTGTAATAAGATGTTACATATATTTTTTCTATTATTTTAAAGTCCTACAGAGGTCTCAGCAGTTGAAGACAATGGAATAGGCAGCAGGCCACAAAATCAAGTTATTTAAAAGATGGTGATATTGGATATTCAATCCTTCATTCATCAAGCACCTTGAGGCTGAAGATTTGAAGTGTGGATAGAGAAAACAATCTGGAAGAGTTTTTCTACTGTGCTGGATGTAAATGCTCTCAACCACCAACCATTACCCCCAGTGTGGGAATGAGAAGAATATTTCTTTCTCATCTAAAGCTGAACGAGATTTTTAAAAGAACCATTTAAGAGCTTGGTTATACCTTGAGTGGCCTTTAGTGACAGAGTAAGAAGACAGGCTGAATACAGAGTTTTAAGTGACCATATAGAGATCTCATTTTCATAGCTATATCTGTGAGTGGAGAGGCTCCAAGAAGAAACCTTGAAGACCCCCAAAAGGGCTCAATAAGAGAAACTCCCAAATCTGGCACTACTAAACAGACATTAACTAAACCAGACTACTATGCCTTCTATAACTGGCTCCAAACTCACAAATGCTCGACTGTGAAGGAGTTGCCCAATATGAATGGGGAAAAAAGATAGAGAAGAAGGCAGGATCAACCAAATTCCCCCTTCCTTTTAGGGACCCAGCCCAAACTGGGAGAAGTGAGAAACTTGAATAAGGGTTTTTGTTAGACTGGGCTGGAACTTTTACTATCTGAGAATGACCAAAAGAATTGTGAGCTATACCTAACATTTCATTCAGGGAAGCAGTATGCTGCGGTTTCAAAATGTGTCCACAAATTCTTTGATGCTCCCTCCTTCAGATGGTAAAGTATAATACTCCTTTTGAGTGCAAGCTACTCTTAGTGACTCCTTTCTAAAGAATAGAATATGGTGGAAACAATGTTATAGGACCCTGGTCATATAAGGCTGGGCAAGCTTCTTCCTTCCATGCTCTCTTGGATCATATGTTCTAGAGGAAGACAGCTTCCCTTCCATGAGGAGATTCATGCAGCCTTTGTGTGACCTGTACCTGTTTGCAATTTTCATATGCAAGCTCAAGCTATTAGAGCTAAGTCAGGAGTGGCTCCATGTACAGCATCACTCCTGGGGCATCAGAGACCTCAAATTCCCCCCATTAATTTCTAATCCAAGGTTTTATCTCTGATAAGATGAACTGTCTTTGGAGGGAAGACATGATTAAGACAGCCTTGCTACCTATTAGCTGACTTGTACAGCTTTATGAACGACATGGTTTGTCAACACCAGCACTGTTGAGACTTTGGGCCAGATGATTCTTTGTTCTAGGGTCCTATCCTGTGCATTGGGAGATGGTTAGCAACATCTCTTGCCTCTGTCCATTGAATGCCCATGGCAGTCTTGTTCCCAGCTGTGACAAACAAAAATGTTTCCAGACATTGACAAATATCCACCAGGGGTAAAATTCCTTCCAGTTGAAAAGCAGTGTTTTCCTGTGCTAGATAATCAAATCCAAACTAACCACACAGTACAAAAGGATCTTACTGGTTCACATGATGAAAAAGTTTAGGCATAAAACCTGCCTCAAAAGCAACTGGATCCAGGGGCTCAGATGAAATCAGACACTGTCCCTCTCCCTTTTCTTCAATCCTTTGGTATTAACTCTATTTTCATGCGGGCTCTCCCTAGGAAGTTATTGCCAAAATTTTTAAATTACATCTTTCATTTCTAAGATCAACTTAAAAAATTTATCTATTCTTCAGTAGTTTAATTTTAAATCTCATCTTCACTGGCCTTTTTTGAGTCTCAGGCTCATTCCTGAACCATTATAGTAGTTTCATGATATACTGGGTTCTGGATTACAAGCCCACCCTTGAGTGTTGGGTCAGTCCTACTCAATCTGATGTGTTGAAAATAAGGGTGGGATGTTTCCTCTAAAGCAAAGTTGGATCTAGTGCAACCGAAGTGTTGGGGTAGGGTGTGGACATTGGCTGCAAAACTAAGGTTGATACTACAGGTGACTTTACCCCATGATGCTTCTGGCTTGTGTCCTTTTTGTGGTGAAAAATAGGCAAGGCTGGCCTCCTAAGCTTACCCCTGACCCCAGGCCCCCTCATTAAGAAATATTAGTCACAAAGCCTTAGAGAATCAATAACACTGAGGAAATGACACAGCACATAATTCATCCCCTTGGAAACTTTTCAAAAGTATCACCTCACTGATGCAGAGGAGGATTTCTTTCCCTACTATAAATTAGAAAAAAAGAAGGAGAAAAGAAAAAATCTGAGATGCCTGACAATTACCCTCACTGGCATCACTCACACTGCAATCACGCCCACACCTCTGTGCCAGCACTCTAGCAACCACAGGCACGCACGCTCACAGCACCCTCACACACCCTCTCACACACCTACCACCTCAGAGTCAGCCCCCCCCCCCCCCCGGGCTGACAATCACACTGGAGACTCAGCACAGCCAAAGCCTTCTTCCCCCGCACCCATTATTTCCTAGGTTACCAGCTCCCCAACACCAGAGCGGCTACAGACAGGGGAAAGAAATGCCCCTAGACATGCAGCCAACCCAGTCACATAAAAAATACGGTCTTGGTAGGTGGAGAAATCCTTCTAACAAACCTTCCCAGAGGGCTAGCTGCAGGTGAGGATCTGCCGCTGGTAATTCACTCCCCATTCCCTTTCTGAAAAGTGAGATGCCAGAGGCATTGGACAGACTTCAGTAACCAAATTGCGACCCCTAAGCCAAGGGCCATGCTTGCTCTGTGCCTGAGCTAAAAGACAAACTGAATATAGGCATTACTAAGAGAGATGAGCAGCGTATGAGGAGGAGGAGAATGAAGACAGTGCCAGGAATTCCAAAGAGCAGTCCTCCCCCAGGGAGCTGGGTGCCAGGCTCTGTGGGATGGGCAGGAGACATAAATAGCATTCTCCTGGATCCCTGTGGGGCCGGTAGTGGGTGGGCAGCTGGAACCCTCTGTGACCCAGTTAAAGGAAAGCTTTCCGAGGGCTGGAGCTGGCCTCGTGTACAATGAATATAATAGCAATAGTGATATTATTTCCTCAACTGTAAAATGATGATAACAATATTTAATTTCTCCCTTAGGGTAATGTTGTGAGTATTAAATGAAGTGAAAGACACAAACCTCATTGAGTAGTGCCTGGCTTATAGTAAAAGCCCAATAGATATTGGCTAATAATAACAGGCAGGATGGCATAAAGAAAACAGCACAGACCTCAGTCCAAAACCTGATCCTACCACTTACTTGTCCAACTAAACCTTGAGTATCATCTTCGAGCTTCAAGTTCCTTAGCTGCAAAATACTTATTTCGTGTGTTTTTTTAATGAGAATACATATGTAAAATCTTCTTAGCTCTATGCCTGATAAATAATATTTCAGAATTAGCTAGTGATTTCATCATCATCATCACCACCATCACCACCACCACCACCACCACCACCACCACCGCTTTCCACTTTTGGGTTTTCTTAACAAAACAGTATTATATTCAGTATCTCACTTTTCCTCAGTCAATTCTGTGGAATATGTAAATAAACAGGACAGGCATTACCCTCATTTTCCAGATTAGAAAACCAGGGGCCAGAAAGGTTAAATGACTCATCTATAACCAAACAATTAGAAAGGGCGTTTGGAATATATGTGCCTTTGGATTCGAAGGTGATGCTCATTGTATTTTACCACAACATCTCCCAACTAGAGTGAGACACCAGCGATCCACAACAATAATCACAGCTGTTGTTTATTGAGTGCCTCTTAGGCTACAGGTCCTGTTCTAGACACTTCTCAGGCTCAAAAAGGATGAACACAGATCCTGGGAAATCTTGTTGGCCGACCCTTACAGGTGTCCTACAATCTATTTTAGGTTGCTCATCTCTCTAAATAGCACTTCTCTGCAAACTGCATGATTTCTGGCAAGGCCCAGCCTCCATCTCATCCACAGATGCACCGTCTTATGTACTATTTAGAAGACTCAGTTTCTGCATAACCTTCCAGAGCTTTCCTCTTGCCTCCTCCACTTTCCTCCCAGTCTTAAAAAAGACTCCCTTAACCTCATAGCCAGCTGGGTGAGTCATGGGGGAGGAGGCCAGCTTTCTTCATCTCTCCCCCAAACAAGGACCTGTTTTTATTTTGATTTTCCCATTCCATACACCAGTGCACCAGCACACCAAGGAGAAAATCTTAGGCAGACCACAGTAGGGGGAACACCTCCCTGCATTCATGTATTGGGGGGGTACCAAACCCCTCCAGGGTCTAATATGTCCCCCTCTCTCGTGGTAACATTTCATTTAGTGTACAATCTAGATTATTCTATTCACAAGTTCTTCATTTTTCTCGATAAGAACACTGCTCATTAAATGGTCTCTTTTGATATTAATGTGGGTGTCAAAATGTGGGTTTGTTTGATGAGTGCCCTAACATATAAGCAATTTCTAAAGCAAAAGTTTAAAAAAAGAAAATAAAATTGTTGGGAATCAACTTGTTATATACTTTTACTGTACAAGACTGGTAAGAAAGATCTATCCTTAAAGTGTCAGATTTGACAAGACAAGGGAAATGCAGAGAGGGATTTCAAAGGCACACAAATGATACTAAGGTTTGATGTTGCTCATCTGACACAGATATGAAATGAATCATATTTATCAGAGGCTTTTATAAGAGGGGGATATATATCCCTACACCGGAACCAAGCAGTGAAAGGTGCTTATTTGCTTAAATGCTATGTTTCACAATTGGAGTAGTACTCATTTTGAATGGTATGCATTAGTCTCCCACCTAGCTCAAGTTCTCTGACCAGAGTTTATAAATAATAAACCTCAGTGGTCATAAAAGTTTAATTTTTAAAATGGTTTTTGAGATAAGTCATAATTTCTTTCTTCTGCTTAACTCATACCTTGACCTGGAAATCTCCTCAGCCTCCAAATGAATCCCAAATTTGTACTTCCTGTTTATTTTCCTCATTTGGGGTTAATATTAGTCAGTTATGGAATGCTTCTGGCCTCTTACAGCTATGAGAAATGAAGATTTATGTGTGACACATAGAAAGGCACTTGGGGTTCAAGTTCCACCAGAAATTAGCCATTGCGACCACAAGGAAACCATCTTCATTCTTTGGGATACACGTGTCTTGTTCATAAGCAAAGGCTATTTACTAGAGTAGACACTGTCAGTTGAAATGCCTGCAGCAACAAATAGAAGCACAGAAGGCTCTTGGGGGAAACTGAGCTTAAAGGCTCTGGGTTTTAGGAAGCAGTGAGTTGCCAGTGTCAGCTGAACTGCAGTTTTACTGATTAAATTTATCAGTAGATGGAAGTTTGAATTTCACTCATTCACTCATTCATTCATTCAGTAAATACTTTCCTGGGAATCTGCTGTATTTCAGGCATTGTTATAGGCATAGAGATGCAATAAAGAGAAAGAAAAAATCCTTTCTTTTTTGGAGTTTACATTCTGATGGGAGAGACAGGCAATGAACAGGTAAATTTTTAAAATAGAACTTGAGCTAGGAATAAGTGTCATGAAAACAATAAAGATCTTTATTGCCAGCAGCATGGGGGAAGGACTATGAGAAAACAGACCAGGCAAATTCAGGGACTTCCTTCCAAACTTTATCACCTCCCATCCATTAAATATTAATAGATCCATGAATAGAGAATGCTTAATAGTGTTGCCTCATGGGGAAGTAAAGAAATAAAATAATGGAAAGGATAAACAAACTGAAATTTGAATTGTGCTCAATAAGCCAAGGAGAAAGCTGAAGTTGTTCTAGAGAGATGCCAATGTGGTGTTCACCCTGCATTAAGTGAGGATCCTCAAGGGGAAGAAAATGGTCCCCAGTGAGTAGAACCAGCTGGTTGTAGGCAAGAAGTAAATACAAGTATCCCCCAGGGCATCCCTATTAAGTTCAGGATTTCACATATTAAGTTCAACAAAATATGATCTATTTGACCTCAGTTAGAATTGCAACTACAGAATATAAAAATACATGAAAGATTTAAAGAACTGAAAGAGCAGAATAAAGGATAAGTGGACAACAAAATACTATCAAAGATGAGGGTCACATTTTTTAAAGGGTCAAGTGGATCTCCATTGCTAGTTTTTCTAGTGATGAGCTAGGTTATTCAGACCAATGCTCTGCTGAAAACAAAATTTAAAAAGTCATGCTGAAATTTCCTTAAACACATGTTTAAGAACTAAAAAGATATAAAGGATTTATAGGGCCCAAATCTAAGCCAACACTTCTCAAATTGTTTCCACCAAATGCCTGAGGGAACCCAAGACCCATCCAAAAGATCTAGGAGATCAAAACTATTTTTATAATAATAGTAAAATGTTATTTTCCTTTTTCACTTCGTTAATACATGTACCATTGGTGGGAACAGAGGGGTAGGAGGGAGAGGCAATACGGCTGATACCTTAGCCCAATTCAAAGCAGTAGTCCCAATATACTAGCAGGTCAGAGTACTGGCATTCCAAAAGCCATTTTCACTAAATACCTTTAATTGAATAGTAAAACTATTAAATGTTGACCATTGAATGAGCCTTTTTAATATTTTGTGTGATAAAATGGACAGAACACAGAAGGCATTTTTGCTGCATACTAAACTATAACGTCAAGAGGGAAAGCCCCTGTGCTATTTGAGCTATAGCTCTACTGGCTGCTTTTTTCTTCAATCATCACTTTTACCTGAAAGAACGACTGACAGACAACTATGGTTTTTCAAACTTAGGTGTTTCCTAGGATTTTTCCTGGAAATGAACGAAAGAGCCTATCACTTCAAGGAAAACAACAGATAGTGTTTGTTGCCAATGATAAAATCTGAGCTTTCTTGGAAAACTTATGTCTGCTACCATGAGCTTGACAGCTTTCCTATACATAAAGATTTTTCTGATGATATCACTGTGATAGTAACAAACTGTTCATATTAATCAGGAGACTTTCTGTTTTTTTTTTTTGTTTTTTTTTTTTTAGAAAAGCTCTAAGTTTAGGGAGAAATTGAGCAGATAGACCAGAGCTTCCATAGACTACCTCTCTCCTACACAGTTTCCCTTATTAACATCTTGTATTAGTGTGGTACATTGGTTAAATTGATAAACTGGCATTGATACATTACTACAAACTCAATTCCATAGTGTATATACATTAGGGTTCATTCCTTATGTTATATGGTTCTATATCTGGACAAACGAATCATGTCATATATCCACACTACAGTATCATACGTAGTGTCACTGCCCTAAAAATCCTTTGTGCTTTATCTATTCATCCTTGGCCCTCCCCTGCTCCAATTCATGTTCTTTTTATTTCTGTAGTTTTGTCTTTTCCAGAATATCATACAGTTAGAATCATACAGTACATAGACTTTTCATACTGACTTCTTTCATTTAGCAATATGCATTTAAGTTTTCTCCATATCTTTTATTGGCTTGAAAGCTCATTTCTTTTTATCACCTAATATTCCATTGTGTGTATATGCCAAACTTTATGTATTGATTCACGCACTGAAGAACATCTTTGTTTCTTCCGATTTTTGGCAATTTTGTAAAACTGCTACAAATATTTGTGTGCGGGTTTTTGTGTAGATTTAAGTTTTCAATTCATTTGGGCAAATCCCTAGGAGTGCAATCATTAGATCATAGGATCAAATAGTTTCATTTTGGTTTTTGGGGGGTTTTTTTTGTTTGTTTGTTTGTTTTTATTTTTTTTAAAGTGTATTTATTCTTGAGAGATAGAGAGAGACAGAGCATGAGCAGGGGAGGGGGAGAGAGAGGGGGAGACACGGAATCCAAAGCAGGCTCCAGGCTCCGAGCTGTCAGCACAGAGCCTGACGCAGGGCTCGAACCCACGAACCGCGAGATCATGACCCCAGCCGAAGCCAGATGCTTAACCGACTGAGCCACCCAGGCGCCCCAAATGGTTTCATTTTGTAAGAAACCGCAAAACTACCTTCCAAAGTACCACTTTTCATTTCCTCCAACAGCAAATAAGAGTTTCTGCTGCTCCACACCCTTGAAAGCACTTGGTGTTGTCAGGTGTTTAGATTTTAGTAATTTTAGTAGGTATGTAGTAGAATCTCATTGTTTGTTTTAATTTGAAATTCCCTAATAGCATACAGTGTTGAGCATGTTTTCATATACTAATTTGTCATTTGTATATTTTCTTTGGTAAAGCATCTTTCAGATCTTTGTTACATCATAACTGAGTTTTTTTTTGTTTTTGTTAAGTGCTGAGTTTTGAGGATTCTTTGTATATTTTGGATATAAGTCCTTTACCAAATACGTGTTTTGCAAATATTTTTTCCCAGTCTATGGTTTGTCTTTTCTTTCTCTAATTTTTTTAATGTTTATTTATTTTTGAGAGAGAGAGAGACAGAGTGTAAGCAGGGGAGGAGCAGGGAGAGAGATACCCAGAATCGAATGCAGGCTCCAGGCCCTGAGCTGTCAGCACAGAGCCCAACACGGGGCTCAAACTCACGAGCCTTGAGATCATGACCTGAGCCAAAGTCAGACGCTTAACCGATTGAGCCACCCAAGCACCCCTGTCTTTTCTCTCTCTTAATAGTGTCTTTGCACAGAAGTTTTATTTAAAATCCAATTTATCAATTTTCTTTCAGGGATTGTACTTTTGATGTTGTATCTAAAACCTTATCGCCAAACAGGTCACCTAGATTTTCTCCTCTAGAAATTTTACAGTTTTACATTTTACATTTAGGTCTATGATCCATTTTGAGGTAATGTTTGTGAAAAGTGTAAAGTTTGTATTTTTTTTTTTTTGCATGTGGATGTCCAGTTGTTTCTAGCACCATTAGTTGAGAAGACTATTTCTACACTGAATTGCCTTTGCTCTTTTGTCATATATACATGTATATATATGTCAGATATATATGTATATGTGTGTGTATATGTATGTGTGTGTGTGCATGTGTGTATGTGTGTGAGTGTATTGTGTATGCGTATGCATGTATGCATGTGGGTGTTTGGGTGTATGTGTATGTGCATATGTGTGTGTATATATATAGGCCTATTTCTGGACCCTCTATCCTGTTCCATTGTTCTGTTTATTCTTTCACCATAACCACCCTGTCCTGGTTACAATGGCTTTATAATAAGTTTTGAAGTCAGGTCAAGTCAATCCTCCAAGTTTGTTCTTTCTGTTTCATATTATGTTGGCTATTTGAGGCTTTTGCATGTCCAAATACATATAAATTATTTCTTTAGAATCTGTTCATCAAGGGGTGCCTGGGTGGCTCAGTCGGTGTAGCATCTGACTTCGGCTCAGGTCATGAGCTCACTGCTCATGAGTGTGAGCCCTACATTGGGCTCTCTGCCATCAGCATGGAGCCTGCTTTGAATCTTCTGTCTCCCTCTTTCTGCCTCGCCCCTACTTGCCTCCCCTCCTCTATCAAAAATAAACATTAAAAATTATTAAAAAGAAAAAGAATCAGTTTATAAATATCCACAAATTAACTTCCTGGAATTTTGATTAGGATTACACTGAATTTATAAATCAAGTTGGGGAGAGTTAACATCTTAATAATCTTCCTATTCATGAACATGGAATACCTCTGCATTTATTTAGACCTTTGATTTCTTTCATAATTTTTTTAGTTTTCCTCATATAGATCCTATACATATTTTATTAGTTTTTATTAGTTTTATGCTTAAGTATTTCTCCATTTTTTGGTGCTAATGAAAATGGTATTGTGGGTTTTAATTTTTTTTCATTTTTATTTATTTATTTATTTATTTAGAGAGAGAGAGCACACAAGCAGGGAAAAGGGATGGGGGGGAGGGAGGGAAAGAAAGAGAGAAAGAAACAGAGATTGAGTGTGTGTGAGAGTGAGAGTGAGAGTGAGAGTGAGAGAGAGAGAGAGAGAGAGAGAGAGAGAGAATATCTTAAGCAGACTCCACACTCAGCACAGATCCTGATGCAGGGCTTAATCCCACAACCATTGGATCAAGACCTGAGTTGAAAGCAAGAGTTGGACACTCAACCAACTGAGCCACCCAGGTACCCCAGTATTGTTTTTAATTTCAAATTCCAGTTGCTCATTTGTTGGTGTACAGGAAAGCATTAGCTCTTCTATATTAACTGTGTATCCTAACCTTACTATAATTGGTTATTAATTCCAGGAATTATTTTTGTTTGGTTTTGGTTTCTTGTCATTTTGGTTTTAGCTTCTTGTCATTTCTTTGCATTTTCTACATAGATGATTATGAACAAAAACAGTTTTATTTCTTCTTTCCCAATCTGTATGACTTTTATTTTCTTTTCTTGTCTCATTTCATTAACTGGGACAAGTACCCAGTGATTTACATAGCAAGTTCTAGGGATGATGAAGAATGGGCCATAATAGATATTATTTCCCAACTGGGAGAGATATAAAAGCTTCACTATAATCATAATTTAATCTTTTGTGATGTTTATTTATCTACTTTTGATATAACTAGCTGAAGAAATTTACAGGATATATGCAGCTGTAATGGAAATTAATCTTAGGGAGAGGGAATCCTCTCTATGACATTTACAAGACTAGTTACCTACCTAACAGACAATCCCAGAGTCTCCTATATGACCATACTCTCCAGTGACAAAATTGCTGTTAGCTTGATATTTGATGCATTGTAATGGATTAAACACAGAGCGATGCTAATAAATACCTTTGGCGGCAGTTTTATTTGTATTGAAGAAACAGCAGCTGAAAAGTATCAGCATCAACTGGGTGACTGTAACTGTATCATGAGATCTCATTTCACAACACCAGAGTTGTAACAGCAGGAAGCTAATTCTGCAATCACAATTTAAGCAAAGCTCTGACAATGCAAGCTGCTCGCTTCCATGTAAACAGGAATAGGAAGCTCTGTGAAGAATTGGTAGAAAAGAAGGGAAGAATGGGCCAGTTATTTCGATTTATTATAGGATAAAAAGTATTTTATTCTGAAAATCAGAAGCAGTCATTAAAGTTTTCATTACAGTTAAAAAGAATGATTTCCCCTAAGAAATTCCGCCTCTCTATAATCACAACTAGCAACACAGTCCTCTTCCACATTCTTTATTACTATTATTACCATCCAGGTTATAACAGAACCTGGATCTGTTAGGATCCTGGACACTGAAATCTGTGAAGTCTAGATTGGAAAGCCACTTAGCTGTGGATCCTAAGAAAGTTACATAACTTTTCTAATCTTCTGTTTCTTCATTTGTAAAGTTAAAAAAATAATTATATCTACTTTAGATTGCTGAAAGAATTAAAAGAATTAATGCCTGTAAAAGACACAGTGGTACCTGACACATAGTAAGATCTTTATAATATTGTTGATAGTATGTGGCTTAAGAGTCCCACCAACTCTACTGAAAAAAAATTGTCACATATTCACTTCCTGTCTATTTCTATCTTATTACAGACCCATACTAACAACAATCACTTGGCCCACTCAGTAGCCTCCAGTCTCTAGTCTTTCCCCTGTTTTATTTTACACACAGATGCCAAGTTAATTTCTCTAAAGCAAACCCTTTTAAAAACCTTTATTGGGGCCACAGTGTCTACAGAAAAGAGTATAAACTCTTTGCTTTGGCACTCAAGGCCTCCATAATCTGACCACAACCTTCAGCTCTGAATGCTCCATCCCTGGCATGCATTTAAATTCCAGCCAGCTTGAATAGGGCAGCCAAGCTCAGGCTTGATTGAACTTCACAATTTCCCAGAATGGTCGGGTGGGAATGAAGCCAGATGAGGAGTGTAAGCTGCATCCAGAGGAGAATGCCAAGGTTTAAAACTACAGAAAAGAAGCCAGATCTGTTGTCAAGACCAAGGGATAAATGGGGAATCAGGAATAATAGACAAAGCCAGGAAGGTCTGAGGACAGTAAGCAACAAGAGTGAAATCAAAGAACAAACACTGAAAAGGAAGAGGATTCATGACTTTTTATGTGAACAAGGCTAAAATTGACAAAACACACTTTCATTTGGTTCTAGCTCTATGATGTGAAGAGAGCACAGTTGAAAATATGACTAGGGCTAGGAAAAGAGTACATTGCATAAAAAATTAACTGTAAAATTGTTGTAACCTAAAACTAGAATACATATGTAAGTAAATTGCTAAGAAAAATATATTAAATGATTAATATTGGTGGTTGAAATTTACATAATGTTTATACATGCATATTTATGTATGTATATATATTTATATAGGTTAATATGTAATTGTCTAACAAATATTTTTATTTTATATAAATGTATATTTAGATATGCTTACATATATTATGTATGTTTATATTCTATATACACATTTATATGTTGTGTGTATGTGCAAATTTATCAAAAAGACACATATTAGAATGTTAATCATAGTTAAGAGTCATTTCAGAGTTGCCTGGGTTGCTTGGGAGGTTAAAGGTCTGACTCTTGATTTTGGCTCAGATCATGATCCCAGGGTTGTGGGATTGAGCCTGATTGGGCTCTGCACTCAATGTGGAGCCTGCTTAAAATTTTATCTCTCTCTCTCTTCCTCTGCCCCTCCCCTGATCATGCATGTGCTTACTCGCACACTCTCTCTAAAATAAAAATTTTTTAAATATATTTTAAAAAAAGTCATTTGAGGTTAGGCAATTCATTCTCTTCTTTCTTCTACATAAGTTGAAATTTTCTGAAGTGAATGTGTATTGAAACAACAACTGGGATAAATCAATTGCCCAAGCCACATAATTAATCAGAAAGAAATTAGTACTTTATCTCTCCATGAAATGTCCCAATCCACTCATTATATAACAGGAAATCAAGAAACAGATTCAGTTATATAAAGAAGTTTAACTTCTGAACAAATATACTGATTTTTTAGCAAAACAGTAATAAATGTAAGAGAATAAAAGACATAAAACTCCATGACTATTACCAGCCTTGGATATAGGTGCTCTATATATTTTAGAGCACTTTTGCCGACCTAGTCACATTTTGTTCTCAAGAAAATCCCTTATGTACAGATGTGGAAACCTAGACACAGAGGGATTTTTAAAGGGATTTCTGTCAATTTTACAAAGTGACATTGCACAGCAGTGGAACTAGATAACATCCAGATATCCTTGCAAAGAACATGAAGTTTGATATACTTCATAGAACATTTAATTGCATGGGGATTTTGTTTTTTCAAGCTAAATGACATTTTACATGATATAGCAAGAATATCTGCATCTGTTTTTGAAGGAAAATTTTAGAAAGACATTAAGTTCTCTATTATGATTGAGCAGTATCACAAATAAAAGGAACCAAACCAAAATAGAGAACAATGGGGAAAAAGGGAAGAGAGGAAAGAATGAAAGGAAGGAGCAAGGGAGGGATAGAGGAAAGAAGTAAAGAAGAAAACAGATTCTTTAAGGAGTAGAGATTCAGTTTTAGAGAAAAGATGTTATTTATTCCCTTCTTTGCACATTTTCTTACAAATAGTACAATCCCACAAATCCACTGCTAATATGACATCAGGGACTAATTAAACATATAAACCAAAAACTCATTAGAATGGATTGATGGGATTTAGACTCTGGTGAATAGCCAAACAGAAGAAAAGCAAGCAACTAGCAAGTCTCCTATAGTCCATTTTAAATGATTTATTATTTATTAAAGGATTCTAGATATGGATAGACCTCTTAATTTTTTTTTGTACCTGCCTTGAATTCAAAAGTACTCTGATAGATGGATGAAAAGGCATACACCACTTCTGAGTAGTTTCATTTCTATCTCTGTGTACTGGGCTATCATTCTATTTTATTACTCCTTTCAATAATAATCCTTATTGAATTACAGCAATACCCATGGTACCTTCCAGAGTACAGAGAGCTGGGTGTGTTTTCCCATTTCCTGTAAATAGTGGAAAATGCCAGTGAGGAAAACCTGAGCTAGAGTCTGAAGCCAATTCTTTCAGCTCCATTGAGACCAGACGGAGGCTATCTATGCTGTGAAAGTACCATGTGGGCTCCCTAAAGTGAATGTTTGGTCCATAAATAAAAACAACAAGCAAAAATTTCTGGTTTTCGGCTTGATGACTTTCCATGCAGTGATTGTACACATTCCACCCATTCTCTTGAGTCCAGTTCCTACCTCACCTTCTGACCAATGCCAACATCGATCTCGCCTGCTTTTGAATTCATGTATTATCTGTTCTGCTCATTTGGCACTTTCTTCATATTGCCTTGCACTGACACTTTTTTCTATGAACATTTTTTGATATGCTATCTAGATATCAGTGTAATTTGTAACCAACCAGAAAGAAATAAGCCATATTATGCAGCTTTCTATGCAAAGCTCTGCTTAAGTGGTCCTGGGGATGAGAATCATGACTTTAGTGGTCAGGTAAGGCCTATCTATGTCTGTCTATAACAATATCCAAGGAGATTCAACCAAAAAAAAAAAAAAAAAAGTAGTCACAATTTATTGGGTAATTCAACAAATGCATACTGAACATTTACTACATACCAGGCATTATTGACATGGATATACAAGATACAGACCCTTCCCTGAAAGAGCTCAGGCTATTGAGAGTTCAATAAATAAAGATTAAAGGACACAATAAAAGAGTGTTCTGAAACCATACCTTGGAAGGATTTTGCTATACTGACTTATAAAAGGAATGCAGCGAGATCTTATTTTAGAATTCCAGATTCTTCTCAATGAAAAACAATCCAAAAGTAAGCTTGAACCCAGGAGAGCCTTATCTGGCTGGGTGGTCCTTGCAGTTTTGTTAAATGTCTTGGGTTTGCCCCCATGTTGTTCTCGCATGCCAAGCTACACAGGGGTGTCACTTTCTTACAACAAAGCCACTGCTTAAATTATGGCAGTATCATTGGTTTTTCATAATTTTTTTTCAAAGTTTAGATTTAAAATACAGAAGTGTTTACCCATCATCTCACACAGCTGATAAAATGCCTAATTGCAATTATCAGATTTTCTTGTTGTGTAGTGTTAAGTGTCCACATCTCTCCTTGGGCATATTGTAAGCTGGGGGCATTCTGACCCTCTGCCTCTGAACTTCTTATTCTGAAACTGTCTCAATGGGAGGGGTATTTGTTAATTCTTAGGGGCTGGAAGAGGAAGGGGATGAAATACAGTTGGAGAGTGACTCCATTAGTGTCCTGGCTATAAAAAAAAAAAAAATAGCTCTTCTTGGATAGAAACATAAGTAAAAAAACAAATTCCCTTGTAGTATTCATTTACATTGTCCTACCTACCCCTCCCTCGGTGCAGCCATGCAGGAATTTTTAGGCTCCTTAGACATGGAACAATGAGAAACTATATTTTATACTTCTGCTAACAACCTCACTTTCACCACATCCCAGCACCTAGTACATAGTACATACTTAATACGTGATTGACTGATTCTTAATTGTTTTTATGGCAGTATCCATAAAAGTTTTTAATGCAAATTTTCATCATGCAAAAACCTATTTTTATATCCATCATTGAAAAGTCTAGGCCTGCACTGCCCAATAAGGCAGCCACTAGCTACCTGGAAATGTGGTTAGATCAAGTTCAGATGTGCTGTAAATATAAATACATACTAAATCTCACAAACTTGGTACAAAGGATGTAAAATATCTCATTAATAATCTTTACCTTGATTATACATTGTATGATGATATTTTGTGTTAATCAAAACATTAAAAATAACTTTACCTTTTTATGTTTTTTAAACAATGTCATCAATACAAAGTTGAAAATTACACATGTAGTTTGCATTTTATCTCTACTGGATAGCTCTGGTCCAGGCAAGATGAGGTTACTTTGTTTTAATGTTTATTCATTCTGAGTGAATGAGAGAGAGAGAAACAGAGAAAGAGGACATGTGCACATACACAAGTGGGATAGGGGCAGACAGAGAAGGAGAGAGAATCTCAAGCAGGCTCCACACTGTCAGTGCAGAGCCTGGTACAGAGCTTGATCACATGAACTGTGAGATCATGACTTGAGCCAAAATCAAGAGTCAGAGACTCAACTTACTGAACCATCCAGGTGCCCTGAGATTACTTTTTTTTTTTTTTAAGCGAATTGTTTGTTTTCACAGTAAGGGCCCAAAAGAAGATAATCCAGGTTGAGATCCATATGCAGCAGTGCTCGGTCAATATATCAAAATGTTACAAAACCTGGGGAAACTGTACCATGGTGGAGCCTGGGACCAGACAGGAAGAAAGACTTGAGCAGAGTTTCAGAGTTCCCATGAGAACTTCCATCTAGTCTGTAATAGCTTTGGTTGGTATTTTAACAACCTGTTTTGGAGTCCTACAGAAAATTATCATAGGATATATCGTCCTGATGGCAGTGAAAACTGTTGGGCTTATTGCAGTGAAAT